>NC_046337.1:326250-652500 GCF_000738735.6 Corvus cornix cornix | reverse complement strand
CAGCTCACAGAGTGGCCCAGGGTTTCTCACTGGGCTAGGGAGAAACTTCCTTTGAGGTCACTGGGTTCAACAGAATTCGGTTGACTGTGGCAGATTTGTTAATTCTCGTCGTTCCTGTGACCCCCCTGCCCTGCTGCTGAATCGCTTGTTCTGAAACAGAAGCAAAAGGAAAATCCTGCGGCCACTTCCCTTTGCATCCCCTGCTGTCCATGCCATTTCACTCCTCGAGCATGCCCACGCCTCAGTCCCTTCCTAAAGCTAATGGTTCATTCTCTCCGCTTTATTTTCAAGCACAATAATAGTTTTAATCACCTATTGTTGCTGTTGGACACCTTGGCTGTGTCACAGCAATCTTTGTTCATTGATCTATTTGGAGTGAACAGGATGTTAATGATGGCTTATCCTTTGTGGTGTAACAAGTACCTTTTACTAATCCAACACTGTAAAAATAAAAAAAGTCCCCCTTTTCTCCCACCAGCTTCCCCCCAGGCCCTAAAACAATCCCAAGCAGCGAGGGCAGTGTGTTGCTTGGACTAAGGCTGGGCTGTTAGCTAAATTAAGCCATTGTGACTCAAAATCCTCCTTTAATAAGGTTCATGCTGTCTACAACTTCATCATTTTCTGCTGAATGATAATTACTTTATTCAATCATGTTCAAGGTTTTAGTGAAAGCTAGCATTGATTGATTAACTTCAATTACCATGCTTACATTTGCATAGATAAAAACTGCTTTTCAATTTGTGAGTGGCACGCTGGTGGAAACCCGGCGCTGGTATTTGCATTTCAATGTGGATAGTGAAGAATAAAGGTGGGAGAGAGGTCTGATCAGTGCTAAGCCCTTTCTGCTTCAGTGCTCGAGCATTTTTCCATAAACACTCCTGTTATGATGTTGGTTTGCTCGTGCCACTCCGAGGGAAGCGGGAGCCTCCTGTTTACAAGGCTCTGTGACAATTTAACAGCGCAGGGCGAGGAGAGCTGGAATCAAAGCGTCCAAAGGAGCGCAGGTAGCGTGAATAACCCGGGGAAGTTGTTGTGAATAACCCGGGGAAGTCCTTCCTTCACCAGACAAACCCACACTGCCGTGCAGCCCGTGCCAGCAGCCGCCGCGGTGGCGGCCTCAGCGCTGCCAGCCTCGGTGCGCAGGGCTGGCTTGAGACGAGGAGAGCCAGCGCATCCCTTGCTCTCCCCGTGCCTGGGGGGTTTTACTGCCGGGGCTCACTCTTGCCGCTGAGCGAGCAGAGTGCTGGGCAGCGCTGCTCATCCAAAACCAGACAGAAACCTCATTAATGTCGGGTTTGTGCCCAGGTGTCTCGTCCTGCTGCTGTTCCTCTCGCCTGTCACCAGAAATGAGGGGGGAACACCCTTTCCTCTGGTCAGGCTTCCTCAGGTGCTCATCCACTGCACAGCTGCCCCCAGCCTTGCCCACGCTCCCCTGTGGGTCTGGGCGAAGCCAGGAGAGCAGGTGCTGTTTGAAATCAAGGTGGAGACCCGTGCACGTTGCTCACCTCAGAGCCGGGACAAGGAAATGGGTCTTGTGCAGGTTTCCTGCTTCAGGCAGGACAATCAGTTCTGTGCAAATCTTCAGAATCAGCTTTAAAAGTATTTCACAGAATCCCAGAATAGTTTGGGTTGGAAGGAACCTTAAAACCCCTCTCGCTCCACCTCGTTCCACAAGGAACTCACGCCATCATTTCCCAGAGCTGAGCGAGCTTTTGCCAGAAGGGCAGCTCAGGGACTGGAGGTTTGGTTTGGTTTTCTTTTCTTTTAATAGAAGAAAAAGGAACTGATTTAGTGATTTCCCTTAGATTTTCTCTGATTTATACCCAAATGTAACAAAGCAATTTAAAAACTAAAAATAAAACACCTAAAAAATCAAACCACTTACTGCCCCTCCATTAAGACCAAAGGTGGAGAGCTCTTGGCAGGGGATGGGCACAACATTGGCACCAACCCTGTACCAAACTTCATCCCAGCAGCCCAAAGGAATTGCTGAAACATTTGTTTTGCTTAGATAACTTTTTAAACTGGCTCCCCTGCTCTGTGTCTCAGCTCAGGAAGTTTAAAAATATTTCACATAGGAAAGAGGCGACCAAGGGAAACAGGCCTGGGACTGCAGTTTGTAATCAACCCTCGTGGTGAATGGACTTGGACGGAGAGTTCTGGGATGTTCAAAATGAATTTAGGAAAAAATCCTTCTTGTTTCCTTTAATTCACTGCTCCAGGTTAATGCTGGGCCCGTGGTCAGGGCCTCGGGCAAGGAGGCAGATGGACACTGACCTGCTGGTGCTGTTTGTCCCTCGGAATGTTTGGTTTCAATCCCTCAGAGTGAGCAGACAGACAGAACTCCGGCGAGTCCATATCCCAACGACTTCACAATGGGAAGTCATCCGTTTGTTTTCCAGATCCTAATGCAACGGTTGCCATAAGAACACAAATTATGTGTACATTTTAATGCATCTATGCTTCATAATTATGCATGGTTGTGTGCTGTTATAATTGACATAAAATATAAAACAGGTCAAAGAGCAGCTATTAAAACTATTTTTCATTTTGCTTCCTGACAGCTCCCGACATCAATGCCGACTGCATTTAATAGGACCATACAGGGAATGCAAAGATAGTTATATAATTTCAACCGTATTAAAGCCTCCACAACTTGCAACCTAATTATTTCCTGCAGTGTCTTGTTGTGAGCTGCATTACTTTATTTGGAATGTGTTCGGTTTAAGATTAAACAATTGGGCTACATTAAATTAGCATGAAGTGGGAAAATCATAAAACTTTTGGATGTATTTCATAGGGGTCACTCTGTTAGGTTAAGAATTATCCCAGGAGCAATGATTTTCTGCCACTCAAGATAAAAAACAATGTTAGAATTGCACTAATTCCATGCAGTTATTTTAATCACTGAAGTAAATTCTACCAAAGGGCTAAATTGTAGTTGTACCCTCTCTCTGATCACAGAATGTCAGAGAGAAGAAAAGGAAATTGAATAATAATTGATGAATTTACAAGATCATAGAAAACCCCAGACTGGTTTGGGTTGAAAGAGACCTTAAGTCTCATCCTGTTCGCTCCCCTGCCATGGGCAGGGACACCTTCCTCTATCCCAGCTTGTTCCAAGCCCCATCCAGCCTGGCATTGATATCCCTTCTCTTGGTCATGGCTGCTTGAAGACCAAGGAACAGGGCCCAGTCCACCTGGTTTCACTCATTATTGGTCATCCTTTCATCCTGGAATGGCTGAGGGCTCCCATTCCCCTGCAGGTGGTTGGGTTTCTCTTGGAATCTGTGTTGGTCTGTATTTTTTAATAAATCCTTTTAAAATTAGGTTTGATGGGGACATCTGATGTGGGCTGAAAAATGCTCCTGGTGATGTTCACATGAGCACTGCTGCCTCCTGCCCTGGAGCCTCTGCCCATCCTGTCTGTGCCAGTCAGGACCAGAGACCCCAGAGAAGGGGGTGGATCACAGGATCAGGGAATATCCGGAGCTGGAACAGACCCACAAGGATCACCCAGTTCAGCTCCTGTCCCTGCACAGACACCCCAACACCCCCACCACGAGATCCTTCCCGGGGGCCTGGAGGTGACGAACATGAGCAATCTGAGTGGAAGTTCTGCTCTGTGGGGGCAGAATCCAGCACACATCAGCACCGTGCTGCCTGAGGTTCCTGGCTTTGTGCTGCACTGCTGGGGCTCAGCTTGGCTGCAATCACTCAGGGGAGTGGTGGGAGTGATGCCATGAAGATTTTTGGCTTTTCTTTTATACCCCTGTTACACGGTTTTACAACTTCTGTATTCTCAGTGCTTTTTGCCTCCATTCTTGGACTTGTTTGTCAAGCTGAGAGACTCAACATTTTAGAAGCTTTGTAGCCAGGGATCAGCATGCCCCAGAGCCCAAGGTCCTCTCCAGAACACATTCTGTAAACCAAGATAGAACCATCCAGGGGAAGGCTCCTTGGGGAGGGGGGCTCACTCGAGCCTCTCCTTGGGGAATCTTTGATAGATCTGCTAATTAGTAACACCTATAATGTTATACCCAATCTTTTGGGGTGTGCATTGAGGTGCATTCAACCTGGATGTGGCGCATCTAAGGATCCTTAAATAAATCCCAAGATAAAATCCCTTTTTCCCTTCTAACCATGTCTGACTCTTGATTTTAAGACCAAGAAAAGGCATCAGTAGCACCTAACGAATATTGGCACCCCTGTGCCTCCCGTACCCAGGCCAGTTAGAGATGGGATCTTTCAGGACACTAGCAATGGCCTTGAGAGGCCCTTTCTGTTCTAGGTGGCTGCCTCGAGTCCAGCTCGGGGGTAGTGCCTGAAAGTTATTGCCCAATTTGTGGCGAATGAGGAATAAGCGCAATCCAATTTCCCGAGGCAGAGCAGCCCCATCCCGGAGAGAACCATCATAAATGGCCCTTGTTAGCGGCTGGACAGGGAGGGCGAGGGCGAGGGGGTGCAGCCCAGGCTCAGCTGATGGAGTGTGTTGGCTGTGGAGCATGGAGAGGGCTGTGGCTGTCCTTCCATCTCTCTGCAATAGACCAAAGGTCTTCTCTTCCCGGGAGAGATCTGTTGTGTTCCTCTGTTACTGCCTCTATTTAAATTTGGGTTCTTGCTTCTGATGACTTGCCTTTCTCTGGCTATTCCCACAAGACATTCCCCATTTTTCACTTTTCCTGAAAAATCATGATGAGTCCCAGGGTCACTGGTTTCCCAGATCCAAAGCAGGTTGCCTCTCTCTTGCCAATGCTGAGGCTCTTCCCACGGTCTGTGAAATTCACAAAATTGTTTAGGTTGGAAAAGCCCTCCCAGCCCATGGAGTCCCAGCTGTGCCCGATGCCCACCTTGTCCCCAGCCCAGAGCACTGAGTGCCACATCCAGGAATTCCTTGGACACTTCCAGGGATGGGCACTCCAAGCCTCCCTGGGCACTTCCAAGGCCTGAGCACCCTTTCCATGGGGAAATTCCTGCTGCTGTCCACCCTGAGCCTCCCCTGGCCCAGCCTGAGGCCGTTCCCTCTCCTCCTGTCCATGTTCCCTGGGAGCAGAGCCCGACCCCCCCGGCTGCCCCCTCCTTTCCAGAGCCTTTTGCTGCAGTGCCCCGTTGGAATCAGGAGTCTGAGCCCAGCTGACCCGCCCCGAAGGCTGGTGATAAGCTGGGCTTTGGCTTTTCCATCCTCAAGCACAGCTTCACACTCCCAATCCTCTGAAGTGAAGATGGAGAAGCACATAAAAGCTTCGGATTCCATTACTGTAAAATGTTTCAGAAAAGTGTTGAGCTAGGTAATTACCTTAATCCAACCGCAATAGTTGGTCACAGTACACATTAGATGAGCATCCAGAGTCAGATTTGAACATGCAGTCAACCCGAACAGAATTAGCTCGGCAATAGTGGCCCGGATTTCTTAATTAGTTCTCGGTGACAAGAACATTTAATGTTTGCAAAAGTCAAGTGCAAATTCTACAAGTGACACAGTTTGGGGAGACTTTGGAGGGTGCTGTGAGCCCGGTGCTGACCCCACTGGCCTGGGCAGCAGCAGGGGCTGCTCTCACTGTGCCCTCTCAGGGTCCCCTTAAACTTCTACAGCCCCACAATAAAAAGTAATGGTATGATTAACTTCATAGTAATAACCCATTGCATTCAAAATACACATTTAACTCTAATTCTCATTGAAACTACACAGAAGCTGAAAATATAATGGCCTTTCCCAGGCAGCTGACGGCACAGTTTAGTGCACTGTAATTGGCTCCCTTGGCTTATCTCGGGTTAATAAAGTAGATGGGATTCATGAAAAAGCACTGTGGTCACTTAGCAATTGTTTAATTTCTGTAACGCTATTTTTTGGGTTAGAAAATTATTGCTTTCCAGTAGTGTTAAACATTTATGCGATGCAATTGAGACACATGGCGCAGGGCACGCTCCTGTTAAGCTCACAAATTAATAAGTTACTGAAAAAATGGAAATACGAAATATAATTTCAAATGTAAAAGCTTCAGCCCACAGAACATCGCTGGGGTTTTGTGTTCTACAGAGGATGTACAAATACTTTGGCCCAGCAGAGGTGATCATGCCCTTGCTGTCATTCAGGCTGGCCCCTCTGTGCTGGCTGGGGCAGACAGGTAAAAACTTCAGCTCTCTTGAGAAACTGCCCTGGCTCCTTTGACACCTGGAAGAGAGAGCAGCAACACCAGGAATTGTCTCCTCACAGGGCTGGAATGTGCCCTGCTGGAAGCTGTCGTGTCCCAGCAGAAAACACTGCCCTGATACAAGCAATGATTTCAAGAGTGCACCTTCTTCAGAAAAAGAAAAAAACCCCCAAAACTTCTAGAATTGGCTATTTTGAGCAAGACAGTAAATGTTACAGGCGGCAGAAAAGGGAAAACTTCTAAGATGTGTGTAGGAGAATTAAATTTAATTTGCATCACCTCCACTATTTCTTAGGGTTTTCCAGCTTTTAGAGAATTAAGGTGAAATCCAGCCCATGGCATGATGGGCTGTTAGGTGAGGAGTGGTGGGGAGGCAATGGGATTGGGTTGGGGGTTGGTTGGGACTGGATGGAGTTGGGTTAAATTGGGCCAGGCTGGCTCACAGTTGGCTTGGGTGGTTTTTGGGCTGGGTTGTGTGGGTCGCTGGACAGGGATGAGGAGAAGTCACGGGTTGAGAGGGGCTGCCCTGACCCTGCGGCAACCCCAGCGTGACCGTCCCACCCTCGGTCGGAGCTGCTGCTCCGTGGCCAGGCCCCACCAGCCCCAGCCCATCCCCAGCCTCCCTCCAGCTGTGGGAGAAAACAGAAGTGTTTGTAGGGTTTCTGCTTCCACCCACAGAGAGAGGCAGAGCTCTGCGTGCTGCAGACGTTCCTCTTTCCATGACCCATCTGGTATTTCCAGAGCACTGTGACAAACTGTGGGGAACACCCGGCGTGGGCAAGCCAGGAGGGCTCCGGGCAAGCCAAGGAGGTGCTTTATTCTGTTTGTTAAGCGTGGTCAGGATTTTCTGCCAGCAGGATTGGGGCACCGGAGCAGGGCCTGGCGCAGGACTTTGGTGCTGCTCACAGGCGCCCACCCTGCCTGTGCCACGGGGGTGGGTGGGTGGGTGGGTGCTGAGAGCTCAGGGTCCCCCACCCTGCACCCCAGCACGCCCTTGCTCTGTGTTCCGAGTGGGAACCCCCACCCTGGCCTTGTGGGGGTCTCCCCATTGCAGTTCGTGTTTCCCCACTCAGCCCCCCGGCCTGGCCCTGCAGGGAAATGCCACAGCTCCACACACGCTCCCGGAACGCCGAGCACAGCTCGGGGCTCTCACACAGCCATGGCCCCGAACTATGACATCTTTTGTCAAAGACATCTTCCAAAAAAAGGCTGCAATTTGTGACGGAGAAATTAGATTGTCTTTTAAAGTAATATAAGAGTGGTGCAATCTTTGCTGCTGTGACCCCTCTCATTTCCTGTGGGGTTTAAGTAGAGGCCTCCAATTTAAAACCTGTTATACTCTGGCGACAGCCTCCACCCTCCCAGCGACGCGGCCGCGGCACCACTGCCCTGTTATTTAACACTTCTTGGGTTGGCTCTGCATCACCTGCCAGCTCGGAGGAGGTGCTGCAGCTCTGCTGCCTCAGCTGCACCTTGCCTCGTGTGTCTCTCCTGCCAACCTCTTGCCCCACCAAATAATCAACATTTATTGTTTTTAGCAGAAACATGGGTGTATCCCGTGTTTCAGAAGAAAAATGGCACCTGAACTTCATTACAAAGGGAAGTGCCTTAGGAATGCACAATTCCTTGGTGCTTGACAGGAGAAAGACACCAGTAAGGACTTACGGCTGATTTTGGACACAGACCCTGGTGCTGGGCTGGGGGCTGAGGAGGGAGCTGCAGGCTGGAGATGAGATGAGGATTTACACATTTTACATGGGACACGGAGCCTGGCAGCACCGGCCACAGACGTTTTTTCCCTGGCAGTGCAGTTCCAGGTGTTTCTCCAGAGCAGCATCTTCCATGTCTTGGGCAGGAGATGAGGAGGGTGCCCAAAAGTGACCAAAAATCTCATCAGCCTTCTAATTGGGCCATGTAAAGAGGTGATCATGCCTCAGGGGGGTGCCTGGGAATGGGCAGCCTCTGGGGGCAGGAGCTGATCACCTTTATCATGAGTTTTCCCAGCCCTTGGTGCCCTGGCAGCTGTAACACATCTCTGCCTGACTTGGCTCCTATGGCCCCTGTCCTGGGGTTTCGTGTAACCAGGCTGTGACTGTCACATGTGCCTCAGTGACAGGGTGTCACCTCCAGCCAGGGTGTTGGCTGGAGTCACATGAAGTTCACTTCTGCCTTTTCCAGCCCCACCACTCTCACTTCCCCCCCGCTGACGCTGGGCCTGGGGACAAGGGAAAAACCCTGTGGCACTGCCACCTCCCCACGGCACTGCCACCTCCCCACGGCACTGCCACCACCCCACAGCACTGCCACCACTCCACAGCACTGCCACCACCCCATGGCACTGCCACCACCCCCACGGCACTGCCACCACCCTCACGTCACTGCCACCACGCCACGGCACTGCCACCAACACCAGTGACCTTCCCATCCCTGTCCCCACCTCTCCATCTGCCCTTCATCAGCCCCGTGGCTCCTCCACCCTGTGGGGACAGCGGAGAGGAAGATCCCCTCCAGGAAGCTCAAACTTTGGGAGCTGCTGCTGCCTTTGGATGTGGCATGGGCAGAGCAGCTGCAGGGACATTGCTGGTGGCAAAGACAGGCAGCTGTTCCCAGAGGGGAAGAATGCCCAGGGTGCTGGTGGAGTGCCCACCCCTGGAGGTGTCCAAGGAAGGCCTGGATGTGGCACTCAGTGCTCTGGGCTGGGGACAAGGTGGGCATTGGTCACAGGTTGGACTCGATGACCTTGGAGGGTTTTCCAGCCTCAGTGATGCTGGAATCCTGTGGAAGGATGCTTATGATGATCAGGTTTTAACAAACCCACGCAAGGTCAGTGGTGCCAAGCACCAACCCATGGCCTCCCCCACTCTGGCAGCGGGACCCCCGTGTCCCCAGCCCGGTGTCCCCAGCCCAGTGTCCTGCTGCAGGGCACAGCCCTGAGTGCCCTCCTGACATCTGCTGCCTTTTGGGACAGCTTATAAAGACTCGAATATTAACAAAGTAATTAGCTATAATTAGTTACGGAGGTTTTATCCACTGAAGTTGATGGCAAGTTTTCTCCTCACTCCGTGGCCATGGGAGCAGCCCCAAAGATGTCACATCATGTTTGAACAGGTGACACTGTGAACCACAGCACTCTCTTAAAAGCAAAGGCATGTACAGCAGCACAGAGCCGTGCCACCTGTGCTGGAAAACAGGGACATCGCAGGGGCACAGGTGGGAAAAATACATAAAGGGAGTCTCTGCACAGAACTAACCATTGCTGGGGTTTCAGTTTAGGGTTTTGGCGTTCCCATAGACTAAAACTGTGTTTTGTTCTAAGCTAAAGGTTACTCTTGGATAAAGTTTCCAGGCCAGGCTGGAAGCAGCGGGGCTGGAGCAGCACTGCCCGAGGGCCGGGCAGGCCCAGGAGAAGGGAAGTCCCAGGCTGGAGCACTGGAAGCGGGGATGGAGTGGCCAGGCAGAGGCGGGTCCGGCAGGGGCTGCACAGGGACATTGTCCCCACGGCGATGGGGACACCTGCGGATGCTGCCCAGCCAGGAGTGATGTCCTGTCACTCCAGCCCCGTCTGCTGCCTCTTATCAGAGTAGCCAGGTCACAGAGAGAACACGGGGTGCTCCCAAAGCCCTGCCTTTGCCCCCTTGTCGCTGCCACCCCAGCACCGAGGGGAGGCTGAAGGGCACAAGTCCCTGCAGACAGCTGAGGCTGAGCCTCCCCCCGGGAGCTCCCGCCTGCAGGACAAATGATCAGATCCTGCCCAGCCCTGCCACTCGCTGGCCGCCGCTGCAGGAGCAGCTCTGTGCTGCTCTCAGCCCAGCACTGTGCCCTCCTGCCTCCCTGCCCGCTGACCCAGCTGGCCCCAGCAATGCCTCCCTGCTTTTCCTGCTCAGCTAATTCAACTCCCATGTTTTCATAGCCCACAGAACATCCTCTCTCCCACAAACAAAAAAAAAAAAGGGGGGGGACCCAGCATTTTAGAGTTGTTTTCCCACAGCAAATCACTGGGGAGACACTTTGGAGCACTTTTGTTAAACACATGAATCTTGATTGCATTGCAGAGTGTCTGCAAGGTCTGTCCAGAAAGAAAAAATAGAATAATCTGGTTTTGCGACAGCATTATGATAAAACAAATTCACATGGAAACTCAACATTCTTCCCACAGCCTCATTTAATTCCCTTCTGTCCTGTCAACATTTACGTATGAGCATTGTGAAAAGTTGTGGTGAGCGCAGATAACTTGTCACTGCTCCAGTCCAGGTTTATTCTGAGAGTTTTCCGTGTTCTGCTGCTTGGAAGCTCCTTCCCCTCCCTTGGCAGGTGAGTGACAGCCTGTGACAAAGCGCTCCCAGCGCTCTCCCGTGTGTGTTTGCTGCACGTTGCCATGGCAGTGAGACTTCTCCACCAACAGCCATAAACAAACCACATTCAAAAGAACAAAACCCAAACAATCCCTAATTAAATTAAAATCTGGCAGCAAAAATAATGTTTTCTCTCTGAATGTTGTACCATTTTTCCTGAGCTGTTGGCCGTGCCTGCCCTGACACTGCTGTCACCCATCCCTCAGCTTCAACCTTTGGCTCTGTGTTTCCTCAACCACTTTTGATCACAATCTGCAGTTGCTGAGGAGGTATCAGGTTTTCTGTAAAAAAACCCAAATTCTCTCTGCTCCTGGGTAACACACGAGAGGGCAAGAGGAAACAGCCTCAAGTTGTGCCAGGAGATGTTCAGATTGGATGTTAGGAGAAATTCCTTCATGGAAAGGGCTGTCCAGCCCTGGCACAGCTGCCCAGGGCAGGGTAGGGTCCCTGTCTCTGGAGGGATTTCAAAGCCGTGTGAATGTGGCACCTGGGGACACGGGTCAGTGGTGGCCTTGGCAGTGCTGGGAGAATGACTGGACTTGATGGTCTCAGAGGGCTTTTCCAGCCCAAAGCATTCCATGATTGTATCTGAGGGGCCCTGCAGCATCCCACTGCCAGCCACGACCCCCCTCCCTGTCCCTTCACCCTCGCCCAGGCTCAGAGCTCTGCCTCTGAAGATCATTAATCATAGATATAATTTAATGACAGCTGGGTCGTGTCCCGCTAACTAAGTACACCTTGTTTGCCTCAAAATGCTAATGGTTCCTGTGAATCATTAATGAGGGACAGTTGGTACGGAGCCTAATAATCGTGTGTGGTCTAGTTACAGATTTATTCATAGGAACCCGAGTCCTTTGTCATGGTAAAAAGCAGCAAAATCAGGTTGTGCAGAGCAGCTCTCAGTGGCACCGGCTCAACACACCGGCTCCGAGTGTGTGCACATCAGAACTGCTGGTGCACAGCTTTCCTGGAAAAATGTGGGAACTGTGACCACATCTCTTGGTGTGGATTAGATAACACTTTTTTCTTCAGGCCATCCCATTGCTTTCAATGGGAATATTAGAGAAATCACCTGTTTTTCATTGTGGAGAGAGTTTGTGCAGTGGTGGGCACCGGTGTGCCAGGGGCATCTCCTGCAGAGGGGGTCACGACATGGGGGACCAGGCAGTGCCAGGGGGCCTGACCCCCCAGGGAAGCCTCTGCAGCTCCCAGTAAGGCTGTGTCTTCTCTGCAGGGAATACTGGCAGAGAAGTTTGCAAAGGTTGGACTCTGTGATCTTGGAGGTCTTCTCCAGCCGCTGGGAGAAGCTCCATGTGAAGGGTCCCGTGCACGGCTGCCCGAGGCTGAGCCCCATCCGTGTCAGCCCAGCACAGCATTAAACGTTCTCCTGCAGCCCGGAGCTGCTTCCCTATTGGAAATCGAAGGCTCGCTCTGCTCCCGGGAGTGTCATTAGCCAAATTCCCATTGACTCCTGCAGCAAGAGGATGGGACCTCGAGTCTGTTATTCTCTTTTCCTGAAAAGATCAATTATCTGGGGAAGTTTCCACAGGAGAGAGGGGGAGGGAGGCAGCAGGGCGTGTGTGTTTGTGAGTATCCAAGGGCTGGGGCGGCTCAGGGCCGTGTTCCAGCTCGCACAAGAGCACCCTTTGAACCCCGCGGGACGGGCTATTGAAAAGCCGCTCGGAACCCTTGGATCAACGTGGTGTTTTCCAGCTCTGCTTTGAAAGGAGCCATTTATTCCAGTGCATTTCATCGCCTGCCCTGGGAGCGGGAGCTTTCCTGCCCGTGGTCCCATCGTTCCCCATGGGCCTTTTAAACCAGGGGTGATGGAAAGGAAAACACGTGGGCGATCCCCGCGTCAGCACAGCCCGGCGTGGGGAGCAGGAGGGGCTGCGGCCGGGAGGGACCTGGGCATGGCACCATGGCCCACGTGGGACCCTCTGCCCCCTGCCCACACCGGACACTGTGCCCCCTGCCCACACAGGACACTGTGCCCAGCCACAGGGACGCCGGGCAGGCCCACTTTGGGATCCCTTGCACACAGCTGGCCGTGCACTCCTCGATGGGGTGTGAAGCCAGCAGGAACGGAGCAAAGTGGATTTATCGGGGCTGCCGCCGCTCGCTCTGGCTGGCTCCAGGCAGGGCATCGCCAGCCCGAGGTCCCTGAGCAGCAGAGCACGCTGCAGGGAGCCAGGGCTGGGGTTTAAAATCCACATGGACACACACTGTAGGCAGGAATGGGGCTGAGCCTGGCTGGCAGAGCAGGTGGGCTGCAGAGGTAAAAAGCTGGGACTTCAGTGGGGTTTGCGGTATCCCTGGAGCACTTTCATTACAAGAATTCAGATATCTGATAGCTATGCCTGCTGGCACAGATTTAGATATCAAAATGAATGGCAATAATCTTATTAATGGACCTTTTCATCGCCTTTGAGCTCTGACTTTGCGAAGGTGGAACTTCAGCAGCTGGGTCAGGTCTGACTCCTGCCCTTCTTCAATCCTTGTGCAGCGTCCAGCTGGGAAAGGGCCTGGGGATGGGAGCCCAGCGGGCAGGGGTTCACTGAGCACAGCCCCTCCTGTTGCAGAACAGGGGCTGAGCGTAGGCTGCTCCCTCAGGGCTTGATCCCATAGGCAGCTCACTGGGATAAGGGGGGTCCAGCCTCACCCCATTTCCAGCTCCAGAGGCAGGAGAAGCCCAGGGCTGCGCCAGCCTGGAAAGGTCCCTGGTGTCCATGGACATGTCCCAGAGCCAGGACATGACCTTCTGGCCCCAGGTGCAGGTCCTAGGTCAGGGTCTTGGCTGAACACTGGCATAAAATCAATTCTGTCCAGGCCAGCAGGAAAATTCCTGGATTTTTTTTCTTCATCTATGAACAACTCTGTTTGGGGTTGGTTGAACATTCCATCCATGGAATAGCTGAAATCCTTCTGCTTTATGTTTTCTCCTTTCTCATATTTGCCCTCAGCTGAATTTGGCAAGTAATTTGGCAAATAATTTTGGCTGGTGGAAATTTTCCTTTTCATCCATGAATCCATCCTCCTGCAAAACTGCTCACCGCACCTGTCAATCTCTCTTCAGGATCAGTTTTCCTGTCTTACTCGGCCTGAGTTTGGAGAACTCATCCCAGCTCTGAAAGTCTGTGTTTTCACTGAGGTGAAAAGAGCGGACATGGTTTTCCAGGGAGCCTGTGGCTGAGCTGGAGCTGAGGCTCTGCTGAGCTAAATGAATGCTCAGGAAAACCAGTGAATAGGAAAATAATGGAGTGATCTGGGATTTATAGCACATCTTAGAAACATCTCAATAAATTCCAGGATCCTCTCTGCATCAAGGATGAAGTGTTTCAAGGAATCTGACCTAGAAATCATGTTCTTAAAAATGTGCTGTTTTTCTAAATAATCAAATTTCTTCTTTTTTAATTATGCAAATTAAAGTTGCTGAGGAACAATTGCTTGATTAGACCAGTTGGTACTGACCTAATAAATTATTTTGAATATTTTTCACAGGAAATTGATTTAATTGAAGCTTTTGTTAGCCCCTGCGAATGCTCTCAGTTCATGCCACAGCACCCAGGAATTTATAAATGGGCTCAGAATGTTGTTCAGGCACCAGAAAATAAACCTCCGAGCTATTTACTACCTCCATGATATATAAAGTTTGCAGTTTTGATTTTGTGTGATTATGTTCAGCAATGGTGACCTTTAGAGGCAACAATATTGAAGTGTAATGAGGAGATGTTTGATCACTGGTGTACAATGAGGAGTTGGCGTGACTTCTCCATTCCTTCCTGGAATCTGTGAAATCCAGCTGACAGGCTTTAACCTTTAGACTGCTGAGGGCTGAAAACGTGTAGGGATTTAGCCTGTTTATACACCAGGGTGGCTATATGAAATTTTATATCATTTCTTCCATCACTCCATGTGGGGATATTGTATGTTTAATAATGGCCACTGCTGGCCAATATTGTGCTGGGAAGGGGCCAGGCCCGTGTGCCAATGGCAGGGGGTCTGCCCACCTCGTCCCTGGTATGTGCTGGGCAGTTCCCTGTCCATCCCTGCATCCTCACCTGCCACAGGGTCTTGGTTGTATCCCTGCATCTTCACTCGGGCACCTGCACCCCTGTGTCTTCACCCGGGCATGTGCACCCCTGCATCCTCACCAGGCCGTGACACAGGGCTCCACCTGCACCCCTGTGTCCTCACCCAGCCTTGTGTCGCAGGGCCCTGGGTGCATCCCTGCATCCTCGCCTGGCCATGCTGCAGGGCTCCACATGCGTCCTGCATGCATCCCACATGCATCCCCACATTCACACCCCAGGACTGATGGACTCTCTGCCCATTCCCCTCCCCATCACCGCAGCATCCTCCCTGTCCCTGCACTGTTTCCTCCCTTGGGCTGTGCGTGCCCGGCGTCACACGGTGCCGTGGCGGGCAGCGCTCCCCATGAATTGTAAATTCCTCTCTCTCAGCAAGGTTTAAAAGTAAATAGACATTATTCAGGTTGATGTTTTGGCAGGAGATGTGAGATTACAGACTGTGAATCCAAACACTTCACATGGAGAACAGACTGGAATACAAAGTACTTGCAGATCGTGAGATTATCTCTTTGCTAATTGTTCATTAATACATATTTTATATATATATATATAAAATTATGTTTATATACACGCACAGGCATTTACCTATATGTATGTATATATATAAATGGGTGTTTATATATAAAAATCTATACATATGCATATGTCTGTGCATCTCAGAGAGTGACACCCTAACGAGCGGCGCCGTGTGGGATGGCAGAGCCTCCCCTCCCTGAGGCAGGATTTCCTACCGGCTCCTGAATCCCTGCGGCTCCTGAATTCCTGCATTCGGTGGTCAGCACATCACACTGAGGAGGGCACACTGGTGCCCAAAGAGGAGGCAGGGGGAGGCTGGCTCCCACCCCCAAGTGCTGTGGTGGGGGTAAGGGAGGTGCTGGTGCTGGTGAGAGTAAATTGAGGCAGAGCTCTCAGAAAATTAATTATGGACTTACAGTTCTGGAATTTTCCTGCACTCAGGTTTGATTTTCCCGTTTAAATGCCTTTCTTTAGCCAGCCCAGAGGAAGGGGAATGTCAGAGGCCATTTCCAGCCATGTGTGTGACCCCTTTGTGGGCAGCATCATTCCCGGGACAGCCAGGGCCCTGGAGCTGTGCCAGGGCCTCACAGCCAGGAATTTCTCCCCAATATCTCACCTAATGATGATCCATAAAATAACTTGTGAAAGAGTTTAGCTAATGAAACAAAGCAAAGAGAAATGCAGTTCCAAAAAGTCTGGCCAGGACAGAAAATGTCTTAAAAAGCTGCAGTATTTAGAGGCTTAATTAGTATATTGGGTCATTATGACACCCAGCTCGTTTCATTACCCTCCTAATGCATTATGAGCTGGCAGTTAAATACTGTCTGCTGGGCCCGGCGAGTTCTGCTCCTGTCTTGGCGGCCGTGGCGCCGGCTCCGGCCGACAGCTTACCTGGAGTGAGGAAGAAATGGAGCCCCAATTAGAAAGCTTTCAGCCCAGCACCCATGGAAAAGCCAAAAGCTGATAAAGGTCAGCGTGAAATTTGAATGACAGGGCTAAAGTCTTTTACTCATAATTTTGTGTTTGCAATAGAATTCAGAGCAATTCACAGCCTTAAAGGCCTTAAGTGAGAACAGCAATTAATTGTAATGAATAATCTGACAAATCTGGTTGACATATGGCTGCTAATGCCCTCCTTTCTAGTGGGAGCAGTGGAGGGATTAGATTAACTCAAATGAAATCTGGGACCGCCATGCCATCTGCATGTTCAGCGAGGAGCAGTACACGTTAAATGGTGAGTGGGTAGATATCTGTCTTGTTCTCATCCCTCCCTGAGCCCTCGGCAGGGATGGGAATAGCGGGTTTATTATTGCGCCAGCTGCCTGTCAATCCAATAATACCGGCAAGTCACACACTACAACCTCGAAAGCTAATATAGCAAAAAGCTGTTAAAAATTAACCAGACAAAATTAGCATAAATTGATATATTCCTCTGTTTATACTGTATGCATTTCCAGTCGGATTGCCTGGCCAAACACTGGAGTCCCCATCCCTGGATGGATGTGAAAGCCGTGTTGATGTGGCACTTGAGGACACGGGTCAGTGGTGGCCTTGGCTGTGCTGGGGGAACTCGATGGCCTTGGAGGGCTTTCCCAACCCAGCCTCTTCCGTGATTCCATATGGAATGGTTGTGCTCCCTCCCTGTGGCACAGGCAGGACCCGTAACACGTTGGGTGTGTTGGGTGGAGGCGCTGGAGGAGAACATCCCGGGCTTGGCCAAAGGGAGATGCCGAGGCAGCAGCTTCCCCAAAGGCAGTGCACTGGGGACTCCAGGGGTGGGAAGGCGCTCCAGACATTTCTGACACTTCCTCTTCCCCAGGCACGCACTTCTCTGGGGCTTCCCAGCTGCTTCTCCTTCCAGACAGAGCTCAGCCCAGGACAGCGTTTCCCACTCCCAGAGTGAGGGCAGCTGCAGCCACGGGCACAGCAGTTTCCACCTCTCATGGTGTTAATCACCACTACTTCCCAATTCCCAGGGCCAGCAGCTCTCCTGCCTCTTGGTTATCCGGGCAGAGCCTGTGCACACCAAGCCCCTCTGCCTCCAGAGGGGTCGCTCAGCTGAGCTGAGTGCCTTTAGTGCACTTTGCTTTCCAAACTACAAATAATAGCCAAGAAGAGAAAAAAAAGTCTTGAGAAAATAGGGGTGAAGACCAGGACTGGTACCCACAGCCTATCTCACCAGGTTTCCTGGGAAGATGCCAGGTTGGACAGGGCTTGGAGCAACCTGCTCTAGTGGGAGGTGTCCCTGCCCATGGCAGGGGATGGAATGAGATGAGCTTCAAGGTCTCTCCCAACCCAAACCTGCCTGTAATCCTCTGGCTCTGTGATTCTATGCCATGTGTAAGTGACAGCTGACCTCAAGGAGCATAAACCCTTCTCATTAGGAATCAGAAGGATGTACCAAATGTCACCTTAATTTGGATAAAGCAGAACTTTGCTGTCAGTCCGCACAAAGATGATGTGTTTGAAGTGGTGCACAGGTTCCTGTGTATGGAAGGGCCACAGACATGGCACGGAAGCCAGGGCTGCCTCCCACAGCCTTTCCACTTCATCTCTTTGTAGAAAATGAGACCTCACTGCTCAAATCCAGAGTTTTTCTAGTCTCAAACACTCAAAATGTTTGGGAAATTCATGCAAGATTTTTTTACTCCTGTTTTTTAATGTCACCTTGGGTCCTGCAGCATCTCCTGAAAGTGTATTGGACTTGTGACCCACACCAGGGCAGGAGGTTCAACCAATCTCTGTTCCCCTGGGAAGCGTTTAGGGAGCAGAGCTGTTACATACCCCCTGGGCCACTCTGCATTAAGAGAAAAAGTAGAATATTTGGAAAATCATGCACAGCACCGTGCCCCCCTGCCTGGTGGCAGTGTGGTACCCATGGGGAGCACAGCCAGATCCTCTTACTGGCCTGGGAAGATGTTTAATTTTATGGACCAAGCACCAGCCAGGGAAATGTTCCTTTGGTCAATGGACCCGATGGCGCTGCATCCCTTCAGCTCTCCGGTGCTCCGCTCCCAGATTCCACCAGCTGCTGCAGGAATTGGAAAATCTCTCCAACCTGACTAAGAAACACAAACCAAACCAAACGGAACTAATGCTTGGTTTGTTTCAAAACGTCTTAAACCTTCCAGTTCCTGCTTTGTAACCAGACTCTGGAGGAGAGGAGGTCCATGGGGACAGGACATTCCTAACCGGAGCGTCACTGCAGTTGGAGGGACACGCAGTCACAGCTCCTCCCAACACGGCCTCAGGACCTCCCGTGCAAACCCCTTCTTTGCTTTAATAACCTCACCTGGCTTAAAAATGATGCCAAAACTTAAAAATGCAAACAAAGCTACAACTTCTAAATGTATCCGGTTAATGAAGTCACTACATAAATTTAGCACATTATTTTTTGTTATTAATTGCTAACAGTGGAAAGGGCTAAATTCAGAATAACTCTCTGTTTCAAAGACCTAATTGCCAAGGACCTAGCCTTAATATTAACTAGGATAATTATTATGCAAAGCATACCCACCCAGAATGTTTGCATAGCTATCACAAGCGCTTTCATAAATGATGCTTTAATTAGTCTTAATTAGAATTTGTTTAAGTCAGCAGGGAATGCAGAGCCCGTGAAATGATGTATGTAATAAGCATCAGGCTCACTTTTTACTTGGGGAATAGAGCTGACAAAATCACATCACGTTAAATTGATTCAGTCAGAATTAAAATTCTTATGGTATTAATTAAATGGGGGATCTCATTAGCAGGCTGCAGGGTGACAGAGTGACTCTTTGGCGACCAGATGTGAAGAAGCAGCACCGAACAAGAGCACCATTAGGCCAGGAACTCACCCTGTGTGAGCGCCGGGGCCGCGGTGCGGGGCAGGATGCGGAGCGGAACAGCCCCGGCAGTGAGATCCCGGCACCGAGGGCGCAGCGGTTCCGCTCCTTTCGGCCCACGGAGCGAGGATCGCCGGGCTCTGGGAGGGTGGGGCGGCTGTGGCCCGTCCTGCTTGGCAGGACCCCCAGCACTTTTGGCTGCTGCTGGCACCGAGGCAGGAGAGTGCCAGCATTTTCCATCCTCGCCCTCCAGTGGGATGTTCCCGGTGTCTGTGGTGACCCCACACACTGCTCACAGCCACCGGCACGCTCCTTCCCACTTCCAGGCCTACCCGGCTTTGCGAGGCTCGTCAAAGGCAGACGATATTTGCCTCCAATTAGCATCTGTTTTGTGAATGGCAGGGGGCACACGCGGCTCCCGCCTGCACAGCGGCATCGGAACCTTCGTGGGTCTGATTCCTCCGTCCTAAACTTCAGTATTATAAAAATAAGCCTGGGCCTGAAAGGGGAAACTTCAGCCCTGTGTCCGGGTGAGGAACCAGCATTCCCAAGGAAAACCTGGGGGTCCTCCTCTGCGTCCTCTTCCCCTCCACCCAAGGATGGGATGGGATGAGATGGGATGGGATGAGCTTGGGACAAGAATCCTGTATAAAAGTCAGGACCTGCCAGTCCCACTGCCAGGAATCCAGCGTCCCAGGGCACCACCACACTGGAACTGTCAGTTTCAGTGGGAAGGAGGCTTCAATCTTCCATGCCCCCATTTAGTTTGAAAATCAGCATTTTTGAGAATGTTTTTAATGGCCTTATATTAGGAGCAGCAGGGCAGTGTAAACTATTTTATGAAAATCCAACAAACCACAGCAAGCAAACAGAGCGAGCATTCAGGTTCAGGACGGTGCTCTCGGCTTTCTCATGGCTGCTCTCCTCATGAGTCACAACTGACTGAAAGAGCTTCCAGGTTGGTTCTCCTACAAACAAAGAAGAAAAAAAGGGAGGCAGGGTTTGTGTACATACAGATACATATATAGCTATATTTAAAATTTATTTCAGTTGTGTTTAGGACAAACCAACTCCGATGCCTGTCCCAGCCACGTTGACAGAGCTGTGCTTTAAACATCCTGCCATGGCTCTTGGCTTCCAGAAATGGTCCAGGGGTGGACTTGGGCAGGGGAGTTCTCCCTACACTACCCTGCACTACACTACATATTCCATACGTATATATTGAACCATAGAATACTGGAATGGGTTGGGTTGGGAGGGACCTTAAAGCCCATCTTGTTCCAGACCCCTGCCATGGGCAGGGACACCTTCCACTAGACAATACACACAAAGTATACAAATACATACATATGTGCGTGCATATATATGTATATGTATGCCTTGTGTATATCTGCATTATAGACATATAACATAGATATAGATATGGATAGAGATAGAGATACGGATATAGATTAGATATAGATATAGATATAGATATAGATACCGATATAGATACAGATATAGATATAGATACAGATATAGATTAGATATAGATATAGGTATAGAGATATAGATATAGACATAGATATAGATATAGATATAGATACATACACATAACAAATATATATATACTTTGTCTTCTTTTAAAAAATCATTCTAATGCTTGGATCATGAAAACCCTGGACGTGTTGTCTCTGTACATGCTCTGTAAACAACGGGGCTTCCTGACCCTCGCCTCGGTCACTCTGGAGGCGCCAGGTGCCCAGCCCGGTGCCCGGCCCGGCCCCACCATGGGCAGCCGAACCGGAGCCGGCCCCGCCGTGCCCGTGGCACAGGAGCCGCCGGCAGTCGAGGCTGCTGTTGTGATACCCCGACCTTCGTGCCCGGGGAGAAGAATCCTCCAGGCTAATTAGTCAGACTAACCCCTTGTTCCCAAATCCACCGCCTGGAAATGCTTGGGACTTTACCAGCTTACGGCTCATCAGTATTCGGCGTGGCTGCCAGAGCGCGCGAGGGGGAGACAAGATAACCATACGGACAGGAGATAAGAGGAATCAATAGGAAACACAAACAGACACCCGCGTGGCTGCGCTGGGGACCTCGCTGACATTTCGATAACCCTGCGCTGGGCCAGGGCCCTCCCGCCGCCCCCGGCGCTGGCAGCACCGGGCTGTGCCCCCGTCCCCCGGGCCACTGCCGCCGTCCTGCTGGCACCGCCACCGGCTCCCTCCTGGCTGGCAGGGCGCCGATGGAGAGGCAGGGAGTCTCCAGGGACCAGCACAGAGCGGCGATGCTGGGATGAGCCCATCCCATCCCTCTGGGTCCTGGCAGCTCCCAGGATTCCCAAAGTTTGAACGCGGGAGGCACCGGCCAGCGCCGCACCTGGCGGCCGGGCAGGGCTGCCCTGTCCCGCTCCAGCCCCGCTCCAGCCTCGCACAAAGGACCAGCAGGGATGCGGGGAGCCCCGAGCCGCCCCGGTGTGCCGCTGCCACCCGGAGCTCCCGCCCGTCCCCGCACCGCCTCCAGCTCACGCACACGGAGCACGGAGCCCTTCTGCCTCTGCCCACACTAAGCTGTGCTTTTTTTCTCAGCAGATATTTTAGGACTTAGTTGAAATCAAATACAAGTTTTTTTAATCTAGTCTAAACCTACTAAAACATTCACTACTCTTACTGCCTAATACATTTATTCATGGCCTATATATATTCTCCACTATAACTAACCTCTTTTTTCATGTCTCCATTTTTAATAATATTGCTTATGTGAAAATTGCTGGATAAATTATTCAATTCTCTCCATAATCCAGTATATCTGCAGTAAAACTGCTAACCTGGCTCTGCCAATGCATTCATAATAATTTCGGTTATTTGTCTGTGTTCCTCCCCTCCCTCCCTTCCATCCATCCCCCCTTGGGCTTTCCCCCACCACGGAGAAGCATTTTGCTCTTATGTGATGAAGACACGGTGCCATGTCAACACCCAAGTCCACGCGGATTTCACGTGGAATTTCATGCATGCATTGAAATGTGGGGTGAGTAGGATTATTAATTACTCCCACAATCACGAGTCCACAAAGTCTGACCTGCTGCCACAAAAATACCTGGTTTAGGGGACAGCAGCCAGGGTTTGAGGTCAACCCCCAAGGTGGGGTGTCGGTGCAGGTGATCACCCTGAGGAGGGGGAGCTCAGGTGGGAGCGCCAAGGCTCTGCACCCATGGGGGGATGCTGAGAATGGGAGGGAAGTGGAACTGGAAACGTCCGAGGCCAGGTTGGATGGGGCTTGGAGCAACCTGGGCTTGTGGAAGGTGTCCCTGCCCATGGCAGGGAGTGGAAGGAGATGGGTTTGAGGTCCCTTCCAACCCAAGCCATTCCATGTTCTATGACTCCATGATCCTGTGGAAGCAGGCTCATGCCAAATACTGATATCAGGAGGAAGAAGCATCTCTCTGTGGTGTGTGCAGGTCACCCTACCAGGTGGGAAGGAGCATCCCCATCTGCTGGGATAGCAAGGAAGGGACCACGGAGGGAAGAGAAGATTTGGGCATTCAAATATTAAAATATTTGCAGTGCATTTGTGATGCATGTGGCCTGTCCTCATCACACATGGCGAAAATTAAAAATGAGGCCAAGTGCTTCACCGCCTCTCCCCAGGGCTGGGTCTGCCTCCGTCACGCCCCAAAACCCACCTCACCTCTTCCTCAGCATCCCCCTACATTTAGAGATGTTGAAGTGCAGCAATAGAGCCACTGGAATAAAAAAGGGGCAAATAAAATGCTGAGAGTCAGTTTGATCTAACTCAACCTTTTCAAATGGCTACACTAATTTTCGACATCTGAATTTAACTGTGTGTTTGCCCCCCTATAAACAGGACGAATAAACACTATATCATTTTTACACTTGAACTGTATTATGATTTTAATGCAGGCTCAGGTGAGATGAGGTCAGAGGATACAATTAAATGGATCTGGTACCATCTGGAGATTAGGGTCTCTTTAACCATGCTTGGGTGATTTATCCATCAGCAACTCATGTAGTGCTTCATAAAAAGTGGTATCTGTTTTAAAAAAGATATTAAAATACAGCATATTTTTAAAATTAGAGACTAAAATATTATGTACTTGCAGGCAGGCAGTTTATTTCTTAACCACTGGGACAGAAATTCCTGTATGGGAGTAAATCTCCCAATGCGAATTCCCTGTGTTTATTTATGCAGGGCTGCTTTGTGTGGGGCAGGAGGAAACACCCACCAAATCCCCAGCCTTAAGGAGGCGGCTCCAAAGGGTCCCACATCCCCCCAGTGGAGGGCGATTCCCTAAGGGGAACTTGCCCTCCTCCCATCCCCACTCCTGCTCCCCCACAGCCTTCAGAAGGGCCGTGCCAGGGGGGCAGCAAACAAAAGTTGGGAGCCGCCGGCCGCCTTTCATCGGAAGGCTGCATGCAATAGTCTCTGGCATTCGCCACAATTTATTCTGTAATAAAACAAAATGGGTGCAAAATCAAATATTTAAAGTGTCAACTTCCAAAGCGAATGAGTGGCTAAAACTCAGTTTAATAATTGATCCATCAACGTGCAGATCAAAGGTAAGGCCAAAATTAAACAATTATTTTTCTGAAATTATATTTGATTAAAAATTTCCTGAAAGGAAAACAATTCAGCCATTCTTGTGGACAGTAATTTATACAGTTTAGTGATCCTGCTGTCAATAATATACAAATAGCACTAATATATTACTATAATGCTTCATTTTCATTAAGACATCTGCCAAGTTCTCAAAAACCTTTTCCATTTGGGACTTGACTTATAATTGCATAATCCCTTGGGGGAGTTTCAATATTATTTTAATCAATTTTAACCACAATACACAATATGGATGATTACATTGCAATGTCATTTCCAAAGTTACTTTCCCCCATTACTCATTCGCAAGGGGAGAGGACACTGGAAATGCTGGTGAAAGATATTCCAGTAGGAAACAAATGACAGCAATGCAGAATGAATTTCTTCCCCTTTCAGAAGAATGACAAGGCCAATAAATATGAATTTACATGAACTGAGGGTCTGCAGGGGGTGTTGCCGCTGCCCCTGGCTCTCCCAAACAACAGTGGCCGCTTTTTGCGGACCCTCCCTCTTCCCTCGCCCCCCCTGCCCTTCCCACCCAGGCAGCAGCACAGCTCGTACCTGAGGAGTCAGAGTTGATAAGCCACAGCTAATTCCTGTTCCTCCTCTGCTCCGGAGCAGCACATCCCTGCAGCCCAGAGAGGCTGGGCTGGTGCTCCCTGGGGTGTTCTGCCAAGTCTTTCCCAGTGCCATCTTTATCTCCAGTGACATGGTCTGGAAATCCCATTTATCGGCTCCTGTCACCTCCTCCTGCCCCCAGCCCTACGTTCTCCAGATCCTGAACTTGCAGATGATCCACTGAGGAGTGGGTCTGGTGGGGACCAGAGGTTCACGAGGGTCTGGAGAGGACTAGATTTCCACAAGAAGGTCCACATAGGTTTGGGACCAGAGGTCCATAGGAATCTGGAGAGAACTAGGGGTTTACAAGGTTTGGAGAGAACGAGGGGTTCACGGAGGTTTGGAGAGGGACTGGGGTCCACAAGGATGTCCACAAAGGTCTGGGCTGGAATATAGGTCCACAAGATGTGGGGAGGTTGGAGAATAGAGACAAAGGCTCGTGGAGGGTAACATCAGCAGGGTTTGGGGTGGCAGGGAGGGGAGGCAGGGGGGAAGGTGGGTGCCCAGGTGTGCTGCTCCCACACTTGTTTCACGTGCCAGCCCTGCACAGCCCAAACCTGCCTGCAGCCGCGACCCTGCCGATATTACAGTGGTAATATTTCCACAAGCATGACCTCCTCCGAATCTGGGTCTCCAATATACTCTGAGCAAACACGCTTTCCTCCCTGTCAGGCACGCTGGAGATATCTTCTTTCTCCACCTGTTTTTCCCTGAATGATGCTGTTCCTTGGATATATGTCGTCCTTTCAGCTGCAGCGTGTGACGCACACACGGCACGGACGGGGAGGTGACAGCTGTGCTTTAATTGCTGCCAGTGGGGTGGAGGTAGTTTCCTTATAAATGCTGGTGTTTGCCTCAGGAGCTGCCCCATCCCTCGGGCATGGGCTCTGCACGTGTGCCTGGTCCCTGGGGGTACAGCATGGGCACAAACACACTGAAAAAATCCCCTTTTAAGGCACACAGTCAGGTTTTGAGGACAGCTCCCCTCCACAGTGAAGCTTGTCAGATGGGACGTGCAGCTCGGGGTGCCCATCCGAACCCCCGGAGGTGCTCTGCCTGCTCCGGATCAGAGCATTAGCAGCACAGAAGACAAAACCTCAACTACTTAATAAACATGGAAAAGGCTTCTGTAGCCAGGCAGAACCACAGAGAAAAATCATTAAAAAGTCGTTTCCACCAAATGGCTGTTTTAAAAAAACATTTCCAAGCCCTACCTATAGCACTTTGCATAATTCCTCCCTGTTTATGAAAATGAAATCCCCGAGAAGTCTGCGTTCCAGCCCATATGGCGGCCGATGTGATATTTGGCGGAATCGGGAGGAAAATATGGTGCTGCTAATTTGCCTATCGGCCCCTGGGACGGGTCCCCTGGCAGGGCCGCTCCATGCCGTGCCACCAGAGCTCCGGGCTGGAGCCACAGAAAGGCAGTGACAGCACCGGCCCAGGGGTGGGACAGGGAATGAATGACCAGGAGGAATTAACACCCCCAGCTGCAGCCCTGGCACCAGCTCCACCACAACACCCCCACCCAGGTGCCACTAAAAGGGTTAAAGAAGTTTTGACTGCTTTGCTCCATGAACCTCGCCAGCGGAATGCATTTTGAATCCCTGTTTAAAAGACATGTAATTGCCTCGGATTCTTTATATTATCATAACTCTTCAAAATTGATTGGTTTTAGGTTTATGGAAAAATATGCAAATGCACAGGGAACGACACACATTCCTCATTGTGGGTATAAAAGTAGTTCACAGAGAATCCGTCTGATTGAGTTTGATTACTGAACAAAATCTAATTATTTGAGATACACGTCCGGGCTTTTCTGGAGAGGCATGCTGAAGAGAAGAAATATTTGGGATATGAGAGCGTTGTTTGCCCGCTCAGATTTGTTTATTCACATATATTTTGACAGGCCAGAATTTTAAATAATTGAAATCAATGTTCACTCTTCAGAGTCAAAGAAGCCAATGTGGGTGCAGAACAGGCGGTGCCGACACGCGCGTCCATCGCTGCAGCACCTCCAAAGGCGTGTGAGCAGCACCTTCAGGGCCACGCTGAACCACAGAACCACTGAATCCTGGAATGGGTTGGGTTGGAAGGGACCTCAAAGCCCATCCAGTGCCACCCCCTGCCAGAACACCTTCCACTGTCCCAGGCTGCTCCAAGCCCTGTCCAGCCTGGCCTTGGACACTTCCAGGGATCCAGGGGCAGCCAGAGCTGCTCTGGGAAACCACCACCCTCACAGCTAAGAGTTCCTTCCCAATACCTCATCTAAATCTACTCTTTGTCAGCTCAACAGCTTTTATCTGTGTTTTTGGCCATCCCCATGGAAATTTTCATGCCAAGCCATTCCACCAGGTCCGTGCTAGCAGCTGAGGATGTTGGGCTGAGCACACGTGCTATGGCCAGGGCATCGCCATCCCATACCAGCCCAGCACCCCAGCACCTTATTCCTGATTCCTCACACATGCTTAAACATGACTTCTGGAGAAGCAGGAAATGATGGAGCAAAGTTCTGACCCCTCCCAGGCCTTTGTCAAGGAGTATCTGCCAGTCTTTTAAAGCAGCTTTGAATAATTACTGAGTCCCACCCTCTCATAATCTTCACCCTTTCCCAATTATCTACTCAATTATAATCCACAAAGTCTCTTGCATTAAATGAAACCATATGTTCTTCACAGTCACTTCCAGTAGGCATATGCCAGCCTGGCCCTCCCCAGTACACAAACATTCTCTCCCCAAAATCCCTCTTAAAAAAACTCCTTTCCTGTGGCAGCTTTACACACCAAGCCCCTCACTCAGGAGGTCCAGGAGGGTCCCAGACCACCTGAGCTACCCAGGACTCAATTCCTGCAGCCACCAACCTTCTTTTTTTCTGTCTTTTTTTCAACTGCATTGTTTGAGTTGGGTGCTGAATTTGGGTGGTTTTGCCACTTAGTAAGACAGTGTATCTCCAGGGCTCAGGGAGATGCCATTGTAGGTGTCCATCTCTGATTGGTCTATTTAAAAAATACAATAAAAATCACAGTTATTAAACCATGGGTGATTTTCCATCAGCCCCCAGTGCCTGTACACATGGGTGTTACCAAAGGCACAGCCGAGGAAGATTGAGCTCTTGCCCAGCCACACCAAGGAGGATGCTGGAGTTAATGTCCCTTGGTCCCTCCCCTTTCCTGGTCACTCCCCTTCCTATCTCCTTGGTAGGGAATTATCACAACCCAAGCCATTTCCCCACGTCCATTAATATGTTTTTCCATGCCCTTGAGTGCCGTACCAGGGGCTGTCAGGAAGGCACTGCCCACCCTTTAAGGAAGTTGGTGGGTAATAATGAGGTGTAGAGCCCCTCCAATACACCCTGTTATCAAATACAAAGGAATTACTTATGCATGCTGCTCTGAGACCCACCATTAATTAGGAGTTTTACATATTAATCACAACACCAGTTTGCCTCTCCCTATGAAATGCTGAGTGATGCTGGGGGGGCAGTCTGGCAGTCTGGGAAAAACTCCAGACTTCAGGCTCAGTTGAAAGAAAATGGACTCAGGTAAGGAAATAACTGGGCTGATTGTCCCACAGAGAGGTAAATCCTCCAGCAGCCCTGGTGAGGAGGAGACCAGAACTGCAGAAGGCAGAGCTGCTCTGGCCAGACCTCGCCATGCCCGTCCTGTGCAGTGCCAGTGGGACATGAGATTTTAGGAGGAATTTCTCCATGGAAAGGGTGGTCAGGTCTTGGCAGGAGCTGCCCAGGGAGGTTTGGAGTCCCCACCCCACAGGGTGTCCAGGGAATTCCTGGATGTGGCGCTCAGTGCTCTGGGCTGGGGACAAGGTGGGAGTTGGTCACAGGTTGGACTCCATGGGCTGGGAGGGGTTTTCCAGCCTCAGGGATTCTGTGATTCTGTGATCCCGTGACTCTGTGACAGGACTCCTCCCCGGAACCATCGTGGAGAGACGCAGGCTGTGGGAGTCCTTCGGCTGCTCGCTCTGCCCCGAGTGCCTGACAGGACAGTGCCACACTCAGTCAGGGGTCAGCGGGTGGGACCCTCCCCTCAGGGTTTCCAGCACGCTGGAGAGAACAGGGGTTTGCCTCTATTTTGTCTGTCTGAGAACAACCTGTCTTCTCCCTGCCTTCCTATGGTCCCAGCTCTTGTGAAACATTGCTTCCCATGATCAAAGCACTTCTCCTGCTGAATATTTTCTTTTCCTACTACTTGATTCCTTTAGTTTTCAGGTCCCCTATCCCTCTGGTAGCTCAATAAATTAATTTTTATCTATTTGTTTCACTGGGATGAACTAGGAGTGTTCTAAAATCACAGAACACAGCCTGTGTTGGAAGAGACCTCAAAGCCCATCCAGTCCCACCCCTGCCATGGGCAGGGACACCTCCCACTGTCCCAGGCTGCTCCAAGCCCCATCCAGCCTGGCCGTGGACACTTCCAGGGATCCAGGGACAGTCACAGCTTCTATGGGCACCCTGTGCCAGGGCCTGCCCACCCTCCCAGCCAGGAATTCCTTCCCAATATCCCATGTAACCCAATATCCCAACTGCCCTCTGGCAGTTGAGGTACTTGTTGTAAAGCTGGAGCCTGTTCAAAGAGACCCAAAGAGCCACAACTGGTATCATCATCATTCTCTCCCCAAGGCAATTGCCAGGAAGGCAGAACAAAACACCCTGTATGTCAATAAGGATTTGCGCTGTATCATCTACGCCAAAAAAACTAACTCAATCTTCTGCACTTCAGTACAAATTAGAATTTATATGCAACTCCCCACTTCAGGTGGGCAATCCAAAGAAATTAACCTCAGGAGAAAATTGCTTTTTTCTGGCTTAACACAGAGCTCATTATCATGTCAGGCAGAAGAGACAGTAGGGAAAATGCAAAATCACAGACATGATACAGTGGTGCATCCATATATTTCCAGCCAAGGAACCACTTATTAGGAGAAATATTTAAATTCCGAAAAGCCAGGCTCGTTCTTTAGGAGAGTCAGTCCTAGGGGCCAACAAACCGAACCACGCCACCAAACTTAAATCCCACGGCTGGTGGAGAAGGTGTCCCCGTGGTGCTGACGGTGCGTGGGGGACAGGGCTGCTTTCTGCAAATATCCCAAAGCACTTCACAAGTGGGGCAGAGATTTCCGTCCAGGGGAAATAAGCATTGGAGTGCATGAGTGCAGCTCATGTGTTGTGTTATTCCATCAGCCAGGATACCTGGATGGGGCTTGGAGCAATGTGGGATAGTGGAAGGTGGCCCTGCCCATGGCAGGCGGTGGAACGAGATGAGCTTGAAAGTCCCTCCCAACCCAAACTGTTCTGGGGCTTTGTGATTCTGTGATCCCCTCCTGGTCCAGCCTGGCCTGGAACACTTCCCACTTCCAGGGATGGGGAGTGCATCACAACTGTCCTTATGAGATGTGTTTGAACCCAAACCCCACAGGCTCCTGCAGCCTGGACTGGAGAGTGATGCTGCTGCTGGTCAGGGTTCACCCTCCTGCTCCTCCCCACTGCTCCTGCCAACCACATGGGATGGGACCATCGAAGGCAAGGTGGGGTTTGCATCTTCCCTGAACAGCACAAGTCAGAGCTTGAGATTCTCCTGCCCCTAGCCTGTCCCCATCAGGGTTCTGCAGCCAGAGAGGCACCTGGGCCGGGATGTGCCAGCCAGATGTGATTCCTGCTATGCGATGCAGGCCCGGAATCTTTCTGCAGGATGAAGAATAAGAAAAAATGGATGGGAAACTTGTCCTTGCCGGTGTTTATTTCTCCCCAGCTCTATTTACAGGCTGAGCACTGGCTGCACAGCCCGAAGCCCTGAGCCCCCGCCGGGCACAGCCACAGGGACGCGGCCGCTCTTCCCGGAGGCAGCGGGAACAGCTCGCCAGAGGGAAGGTGTCACACCCCTGATTCATCAGCGCGTCCCGCCGGCAGCGCTACCTGTGCCATCTGTGTCGAGCGCTTACGGGGAAACCTCTCGGCAACTGCCATACAAATCAGGGGCACCGCCAAGGTCACGCTGAAGGGAATTTGGGGACACGGGGAGGATGTTCGGCGGTAAGCAATAACAGCATCCCTGCACGATCCTCCCGCATCCCGGCTGCTCCGCCCCAGCCTCCAGCAGCCCGGGCCCCGCTGGGAAATGTGTATTATGCCTGGGTTAATTTACTGATTAATCTCTAGTCAGTGGTTTGTGCTTTCCCCAGATGGCCAATTAAAATTTACAACTGGCAGAGCAGTGCCCTGTTGGCAGCCTGCGCGGGGCCGCCGGTGGAGGCAGCGGCAGAAGGCGAGGGCCCACTGCTGCCTTTTTTCCCTCTGCTGGCTTTAATCAGAGGGGAGAGGGGCCCTGCCCCGTCACAGGGCACCACACTGGGAATGGAGACCCTTCTCCTCCCCACCTGCACCCCGTGGCTGCCCACACCCCTTGCTTCCCCCAGTGTCAGCAACATCCGCAGTTGTTGGCAGAAATCGAAGTGCTGCCTGCGAAGGGGGGGATACCTGATACTGTGATAACTATAAAAGACAAAATGCTTTTTCAGCAATAACAGGGAAAAACCTACAGAATTTTGGCCTTTAGCACTGGACACAACTTGTACCGGAGCATCCACCCAGACAAGAGCTGTACAAGGAGAGCCCAGATTTCCTAAGATTCTCTGCACTAAAGTTACATGTTTCCTTAGACAAGGGAGATGCCTGGGCTGGAAAATTCCAAAGCAAATTAACAATCAAACCAAATCCATTTCCTGAAGAGGCCAAACATAGCAATGATGATTGCTACACTCCTGGAATACCAGAATGGTTTGGGTTGGAAGGGGCTTTAAAGCCCATCCCATCCCATCCTATCCCTGCCATCGGCAGGGACACCTTTCACTGTCCCAGGCTGCTCCAAGCCCCATCCAGCCTGGCCTTGAACACTTCCAGGGATCCAGGGGCAGCCCCAGCTGCTCTGGGCACCCTGTGCCAGGGCCTCCCCATCCTCACAGCCAAGAATTTCCTCCCACTGATCCATCCAACCCTGCCTTCTATCAGGGGGGAGCCATTCCCCTTGTCCGGTCCCTCCGGACCCTTGTTAAATGAAGTGCACCAGCACAATTTGTTTTTTTCAACAGCTGCTCTCAGAACTCCAGACAACACTCTGAGAAAAACAGAGGAAAAATAAATTGGGAAAAGCACACAGCTTCCGCAGGCACTCCCAGAAGATGTGGCAGTTCTCTGGTTCAGAGCAAAATTTCCCTGCTCCTGCCTTTTTTTTTTTTTTTTTTAAGGAGCCTTCATGAATATTGATGGTAAACATAATAACTGCAATACTCAGGAGTATAGTCAACCCATGCTGTACAATTCACATAATTCCCCTTAAATTAACGGGAGTCCCACGTGTGCCCTGGGCACAGCCTGCGCTCCCTGGGTGCATAAACCCAGCATCACACTGCTCTCCCCAGCAGGACAGCTCGGGGTCAGGCCCTTGGGGGTGCTTTGTCTTCCCTTCTTTTTAAGGCTGAATCCAGCTGGCTGGACCTGCCAGCGCTCCTGCACAACCAGTGCGTTGTGTGACGTGCGCACTGGAGTTCAGGTTATAAGTTCCCAAGGGATCCTTCTCTCCTCGCTCAGCCCTCAGCACTGGGGAGCTGCAGCTGCACGCCCGGGGCTCGCCTGGCTCGCTGCCCCCGTGCAGCTCCCATGGGCTGCGGGGGCTCCTCGGCAGTGGCAGCTCCCAAAGGGGACACAGAGCAGCGGCCAAGAGCGGAGTGTTTCAAGGACATGTCAATGTCAAGAGAGACATAGTAACAAGGCCAATAAAAAGGGGCTGAAATTCTGAAGGTGTCTTTGTCTCACGGAGCATCCCTCGTGGTGTCCCATGGGACATGTTGGGAGCAGCATCCCTTGGAAAGCTGCAACTGCTGAGCAAGGCATGGATGCACCTCCAGAGAGAGCAAACCTGCACTGCTCAGGTGACTGTCGTGGGCACAACAGCTCCAGTGTCCGGGGCTGGGAGTTTCTCTGGCTCAGAGAGGAGCAAGGCTCCCAACATCCCAGCTCATGTTCTCCAGGAAGCTTCCTGCTCTCAGGAGAGCCACAGCTTCTGCCCATCACGGCCACAGCAGCCCAACATCCCCAGCGTCCCCCAGCCCCACTGGTCAGGGCTGTGCCAGGCAGAGCTGCCAGCAGGGAGGGAAGTGTTCCTGGCTGCCAGGGCATGGGGAAAGAGGTGGTGATGCCACCAAACCCAGGTGTGCTGCTGCACCACAGGCTCTGCCCAAGGGATCTGTTCCTCTTCTAACATGGCTTTACTGGGAGCTGTGTGTGCAGGACTCCTGGAAAATGAAAGTACCAGGGATGAGCAGAAGTGTCCAGACAGGGCATGGAAATATTCACATTTCAGAGAGCTTTGCTCAGAAATGGAAAGAAATCCTGCCCAACACACCCTGGTTGTGCTGGAGGAGCCATCCAGGCTCTGGCACCATGGGGCTGCTGCGTCCCCACAGTTCACCCAGCTCCCCTCCAGAGCCAGACCTGCTCTGGGCCCCATCCCGTTTGGGAGTCACAGGGGTTTGGGGCTTTCTCTCCTTCTTTTTCCAGTCAAGATAAAGATCTGCATTTTGGAACAATCCCACACAAGTTAACAGCGTGACCTGCACGGTTCCTGTCAATAGAGCCGGGCTGGTGATCTTTAAAGGAGATTTTCTCTGGGTGAAGGACAAACATGACATTAGAGTTATCAAACTCCCCGTCTGACAAGGACATATAAATTGTAAATGGTCGGGGGCACCGAGATCAGCCTGTCTCTCTTCCAGGCACTTTTCCATCGGTGTGGGGAGCTGCTGGATATCGCCTGGGCCTCGTGCGTGTGCCTATGGCAGGGACAGGCACTGGCAGTGGCACGGTGGCTGTGGTGTCCTGCTGCCCACCAGGGCCTGCCCCCACAGAGGGGAAGGACAGGGCTTTGGGTCCGTCCCACGTGCGGACAGGAGAAGCCGAGGCAGTGATGGACAGAAGGTGACAGCACTAAAAGGGTGCCAGCAGAGAGCCCAGAGCTGCTCTGGCCAGTGAGGCACTTTGAGCCCTGCCCAGACCCCTGCTTCCTCAGGGACATGGCCAAGGGTAACAGCCAAGGCAAGTGTAAAAAGAACCAGCCAGGACTAAGCGTAAAAGCCCCCAGGGAGCACGGGAGCATCAGGATCCCAGGCACACCCTGCTCTTCCCGCCCTGCTGTAAATCTGGGACCCTCGCTGGATTCATCCCAGCTGAGCACAAGCCTGACTGAGATGGATTTAGTCCTTGAACTGTAATTAAAAATGAGAATGAAACGAGTGCAGAGTCCACGTGCTTATGCAGATGAAGACACCTCATCCTGCTCCGCCGGGAGCCGCTGCCCGGCGGGTGGAACATCAGCTGCACAGCTGGCAGAAATTCAGTAAAAACCCGGTCTTTAGGGACCCCCCTGCATGCACTGCTGCCAGGAACCAGTGATGCTCCCGGGTGCTGCTGCAGGAGTTCTGGTATCCACCCTCCTGCTCTGTGGACAGCCCCTGCGGCACCGGGGCCTGGCTGTGGCTGCAGAAGGGCTGCTGGCTGTGGGGTGACACACACAAAAATCAACCCCTGGTTCTCCCCTTCCCTGTGGTTCATGTGCTCACCAAAGCCAGGCATGTCCCTGGGATTCCAGGAAGGGGAAGCTAACAAAGACAACTTTCCAATAAGAGAGGCTTTACCATAGAATCACTGAATCATTTGGGTTGGAAAAGCCCTCCAAGTCCATCGAGTCCAGGCTTTAACCCAGCACCACCGTGCTCACCACTAACCCGTGTCCCCGAGTGCCACATCTACACAGCTTTAAATGAAATCTGCATCTCCTTTCCTGCCTCAGTTTCCCCACCAGTAATACCAGTTTACTTATTGTGCTTATTGTCTATCAGTGTGCCATTAATTACCCATGTTTGCCATTCGTTTGGCTTGGAAGGATATATTTGGGAGATGCTGGATGCTGGCAGCATCCCTGCCCAGCCAGTTGTGCTTGGCACCAAATGGCCCTGGCGCCTGCGGTGGTCCAGCTGGGCTTGATTTATGGCTGCAGGATTAAATAGTTCTTGCCTGGGATAAAAAAAGGAGTCAGCTAAGGAGCAAACAAAGAGGAAGTGGGAGATCAGAAGTTTGATTATTACATTTTCCCCCAGGGTAAACTGAGGCACCAAGTGGGGTACAGGGTCCCTTTCCATGAAGAATGTCACCCAGCTGTGCAAGGTGGGTGTTGGAGAGGGTGAATCGGGGCCCCCAGCACCCACAGAGACAATGAATGTCTTCATCTGCCACGTGAAAGCCATAAAAGGGTTCTGAGAAGATTATGGAATTTATAGCCACAAAAGGGAAAAAAGGTATAAAGTGTGACTTCTATATAAAAATGTTGCTGTCATTTTCAACGTATGTAATTCTCCCCACAAAGAGGTATATGTATCATTTATAAGTCTTGTAAACCTCTCATATATATTTTATATATATATATATATATATACACATATGTATTTTTATATTGTTACCCCATATATATTATATATAGAAATATATAGATGCATTTGCTATATTACTATCCATATATATTTTTATAGGTATGCAGATACCTATATATGTATTTTCTGTATTATTTCTCTAATAATATCCATATATATAAAATATATACAAATATAGATATAGATATAGATACAGATACAGATATAAATGTATTTTCTAATGAATTACAAGGAAGGCCATCACGTTCTACCTTTTCCCAGCCCTGGCCCTTTATCAATGCTACTCACATTTAATTAGTAGACATTTCTCCTTCCTGAGCATATTTACTTGAATTCCTTGTTCCTACGGCAACCCAGCCACCGCCGCTGGAACAGCCCAGCCCAGCCTAAACCAGGAATGGAGATTAACGAGCAGCCTCAATATTCAGATTATACAGCAAAGACCGAGCCTGGGCGTCCTTACAAAGCAGGCTCAGCTGCGGCGCTTATTCCAAGGAGCCCGTTCAAGCAGATCTGTGTTTATCCAGGGGTACCTGTGGTATCCAGCCTGGGGAGACAGCTCCTTCAGCCCTTAATTCTCAGTAATTTGCTGTCAACTCAGGTAAAGGCATTTATTTATTTATTTATTTTTATTAATTACAGTCCATTTTCATTTTAAAACACCCAGCGCGGGAATAGCTGAACAATGTCCGAACCACCCCTGCTCAGCGGCGCTTTCCTCGCTGCTGCAGATGTAGGTTTCAGGCGCACAAAATACCTAAATTTCCTGGTGGCACTGCAGCTGCCAGAAGAGAAAATATCCCTTAAGAGGGGACGCACACACACTGCCACTTCTACTGCCATTCTTGTGCAGGATTTCCTCACCCCGGCAGATGTTGGAAGACTGATTTGAGATAAATATCCAACAATTCTTCTTTTAGTTTATAAATGTCCCTTTTTTTTTTTGACCGATAAAGGAAAACACAACGTAAAATAAATAAAGAGGGAAGAGATGTGTGTAAATGAGAGCGAGAAGCATCTCATTTAAACATTTTTAAAGCTTAGAGGTTCCTGATGCTTTTCAAGGAAAAGCACAGTCTAAATGCTCACACACCTTCTATTTTCAACCTGGTGTGCACAGTTTAACCCTGGAGCAGACAGCTCTGGCTCAAAGACAGGCACAAAGTGTTCGATAAAATAAATAAATAAAATAAATAAAATTAGTAGCAGAGCACCAGCCACTGGGAAGCATTAATTTTCACAGGTCTCCAAAAGGCATAATGGATTTGGAGGTTTGGTGTGTGCCTGTCCTTACAGGGAACGTTCAGGTGTTCTGGGGAAGGTCTTGGGGTGAGGAGACAGCGTGGGGGGCTCTGGGTGTGCTGAGCAGGGACAGGGAGAGACCCCCCCACAAGGGGTCCAGCAACAAGTCCAGCACAGGAGCCTCCATGGGGCTGGCTCTGGCACCAGTGTCAGGTGAATATTTGGGTGCCAATGCCCTGATTTGGAGTGTGAGCTGGACTTTCATAGGGCTGGGCTCCCCCACCTCTCCCTCCCTGCCTGGTCCCTCCAGCACTGCCCTGCAGCTGCTCCTGCTGGGACGATGCCCTATGGAGCTCAGAGAACACCCCCAGGGAGTGGGGTATTTATCCTCACATTGCCACGAGTTTAGAGCCCCAAAATCATCACTTTCACAAAAGTAACTCTGGGGTGCAATCAGCCACTGCAAACACCCTCCGCAGCCTTTCCACTGCCTTTGGCTGCAGAGTGAGGGGCAAGAAGAGATGGCATTTTTATGCATTATTTCTGTCTTCCCAAGCTTTATCTTCCCCACAAATATTGGCCATCACAGGAACTAATTAATTTCAGCAACCCAAGAGTGGGGCAGGCTCTGCAGCAGAGCATGCCCTGAACCCCACAATCCAGGATGTGCTCCCGGGCTTGTTTCGAGTGCCTTTTAATACCAAAGAACACAACAACTTAAATGCCATCCCCTGGTTTTATGAAAAAGCAATATAGGAGAGTAAATAGGGCAAATACCAACAAGGCAGGACACGCGAGTCGAATCGAACAATAAATTCATATAATATCACTAAATCGAAGAGCCAGGCAGTGTCTGAGAGCTCCTTTCCCTTTCTGGAGAGCCGAGCAGCTGAGCACATGGAATAACCCATTCTCCTTGCCCATTAACAACAACAATCAAGGCTGGATTAAACCTCTTCAAATAATTCTCCAAGTAGAGATAAAGCATAAAAGAGAGAGAGAGAGGAAGATGCAGCGTATCCTTTCGCCGCTGGTAATAAGCTTACGCCTGGAACAGACTTGTTAAATAATTAGAGTTAAATTACCTCCTCTCCTACCACCACCTTTCCCAGCTTCACCTCTCTAAGTTGTGGTTTAATGGAGAGGGATGGGTGTGGGGACATGCAGGAGTGGAGGGTGACACCTCGCTCGGGGCAGGTGTGGCAGCTTCCATGTGGAGCTGGTGATTCCTGGTCCCCAGGGACCCGAGCAGCCCCAGCTCCCAGCACCCAGCACCCCATGGATGTACTTCCTGCCTCACACACACCCTGGGACCCACTGCCTGCCAGAGCCCAGCCCAGGTCCCTGCTCGGAAACAGAAGGCACAAAAAAAGGAATTGAGATTTGCAGATCTGATAATGAGCCAGTTAATGACATAAATGATACCTCAAGAACCTCACTAAACCATCCAGGTCCTACAATTTAATCTGTAATAAATACTCCTGCATCATTGCGAGATGGCTGCTCATAATGGCAAATGAAATATGCTGGTATGATAGGTACAATAAATCTGGATTTTCCTATGGTTCCCTCAGGCTAGAACAATATGTAACCAGAGTGCGCACTGTCAGGATGAGCAGATCTCAAAGCCATCATAAAATCTAAATGGGGACTAATTAGGAGGCCCTTCCCTTCTAGAGTTACTATTTCTATTGACATTTTCCATGCATGAGCCCCTCCATAACATCATAAGTCACCAAGATAAGAACTCCCTAGATTACAGGGAAAAAGCTTTAATGGAGAAGTTGAACTCAAAGGCGATGCATAAATTTTCCTTCTGATACCCCGGGAAGTCTGTGTTCAGTACTTTCTTTACAAACTTTCCTCCCCAGTGCCAGCTGCTGCTCTGTCCGGCCCTGTCCATGATCCCACCCTTTTCTGGGCACAGGCACCTTGGGATGCAGCACAAGGAGACCCCGAACGCCCCGAGCCCGGCTCCCGGGAGGGCATCACCCTCTCCACAGCCCAGTGCCTGCTGGAGGGCCAGCGAGCCACAGGGCACAGGGACGGGGAGCCCCCATGGGGTCCATAGGTGGCCTCGGTAGCCCCAAGGGACACGGGTGGCTTGGCATGGGATGGGGCACCTGCACTGACAGGGCATTGGGCAAAATGCCAGGGGGAAATGGAGCTGAGAGAGCCAGGATGGTCCATGGGCACGGGAGGGGCTGCAGGGCCGTGCCAGGGCCGCAGCAAAGGGGCAGCAGCAGACAGGCCCTTGTCCTGCAGCAGGGCACGGCCCCAGGAACAGCAGCACCCCGAGGTGAGGGCGGGGGTGCCAGCCTGAGAGCACCCCCAGTACCCCGGGGCACCTCCTCATCCCCCTGCAGCCGCCACACCATCCCGGGAATCGCCTCAGGCCCAGCCTCCAGCCGCAGGATTTAGGAGTCATGCTGCCATCATGACCATGGAATCCCAGAGTCCCGGAATCCCAGACTGGGGGTGTCACCCTCTGCCTTGCTCCTGCCTGCCCAGTTACACCTGACCTGATGCTTCTGTGTACTGGGGCACCAGAACAGGGATGTTCTTCTCTGGGCTGTCCATCCCTGCAAACTGGGAGTGCCAAGTGGAAGGCGTCCTTGCCCATGCCAGGGCATGGAACGAGATGAGCTTTAAGGTCCCTTCCAACACCAACCATTCCAGGATTCTGTGATTTCATGAAATTGCAGGAAAAGATGGGAGAGTGTGATGTGTGCCAGGCATGTCATCAGTGAGTTATTCTTTTGTAATCTTAGTAAATACATTTTAAAAAAATTTATTAACTTTTACAAATATTTTCCTCCTTGCATACATAAAAAATAAGAAAACATATAGGAAAAAAACCTGTAGCAAGGTAACTTGCATTGTAGGGAACACCTAATGGCTCCTGCTGTTGATCACATTTATCCTCACCTACAAGGGAAGACCTAATAACAGAATTCTCACTCATGAATAATAATACCATAAAGGCTTCACAAACGGAGGGGTTCAGGGCTAACCCTCCCACTGTTGGAGCCAGCAATCCCTTGCTTTTCCATGGTTTTGGTGATCTGAGGTGAGGAGCCAGCCGGCAGCAGCCAGACTGCAATTCCACGGGAGCTTCAACCAAAACCAAATGCTGGAGTTTTCACATTTGATCTTCAAATGCACATTATATTCTTGGAAATTACTGACGTAGGTAAACAAGCATTTCCTCAACAACAGCACTCCTGGAGGATGAGTCTAAATACCCTTTCCTCAACTTTGTGTTTGCACAGAGTTATACAGGGGAAATGAGCCTTCGGAGAATTATTAGAGGGCAAACGAGAAGCAGCCAAGTTTATGAAAAACTAGCACACGAATGACTGAGAGGATAGAGATCTATATCCTAAGTCAACTCCAGCTCCAGCTCATTTTTTTTTGAAGGAGAAGCATTGGCAGGTGTGATTTACTCTGTATTTTCTAGCAGGGTGTCGTTGAGGAGGGGACCTGCTCCCTCATTCCCCAGAAGTAACTCAGCCAGGGCCCTTGTTGCTCCCAGTAAGAAGAGATGAGGAGGAGAGGCGACCTCTGGCTGCAGCACACAAGGGGTCCCGGTGTGGCTGGACCCCTCAGTCTCCCTGTGCTGCACTTCCCTGGGTTCTCACCATCCCTTCTCCCTCCTCTCTGTCACCAGCCGGGTGCCACAGCCATGGCAATAAATGCACAGCCCCATCCCACACTCCTCATCCAAGGTTCTGAGGAGATTCTCCAAGACCTGCATTTGGAATTGCAGTCGAGATTTCCCTGGCAGAGCCATTTTCACGAAGTTATGCTCAGATCCTCTGCAATGCCGGTGTATAAATATCAAACACACACCAGCTTTTCACTAAAAGGATGGGAATTCAGGGAAATCAAGATGAAATACATGTAGGATTTAATGCAGCACCACATCTTGGTAAAATAGCAGCTGGGTTTAAATGGATCCAGAAATCCTTCCCTTGAAGATGCACAGAGGAGCAGTAGCACTTTGTTCAGCAGGATCCCTGGAGCTGCAGCAGGGCTGCTCAGGCCTTTTATTCCAAATATTCCCTTCACGGGCTTACACTGCACAAATGAGGGTGGGTGGGTTTGTTCAGTGGGAGAAAGTAATTCAAACCCAGAAAAATCAATAGGAGAATTCATGAGAGATCTCTCCTGCCAGCCATTTCCTTCTGCTTTTCCCATGGCTGCTCCCGAGGCAGACATAGGAACCACGGCCACATTCCCCCCAGCAGCTCAGGCTGCTGGATCGGGGGACGGCCCCGGGACTGTGCCCAGCACCGCTGCCCACCAGGGATGTGCCAGGACCAGCTGCAGCTGCGCACTGGCTTTGTACCCAGAGAGCTCTGACCACAAGGAAACCCAAGCCCCCCAAACACTGGTGAAAACGCTGGTGCATTTTTTTCTTGTCACCCCCAAACGCATATGGTGTGTGCGGAGGCCCTGGACATTTCTGAGGGTGCCGGAGCATCCTCCTGTCTTGCCTGCACTTCGAGGAAGCACCTCTGCTCCCAACCGAAGCCCAGCTGGACACTGGTAAGGAAGAATGATTTATCAACAGATATAAATCAAACTGACTGTTCAGCAGTGCTGATTAGCTAGAAATGAGAACTTCTGGAAGCACGGCCGCATCCAAACACGACAGCTCCATATCCGCCACCGCAGCACGGCAGAACTCATTTAGTCACTGCACCCATCTGTGTGTGCCCTTTTGTCCCTCTGAAGAGTCAGAAATTGGGAAGAAAAGACTTTTATCTCATAATAAGGATAATCCTGTTTCATATGCAACAAATCTACCATCCTGCCTGTGCAATTTGGGATCGCACCATTGGGCACGAGCGATGCATCACCGCAGCGGTGCCCACGGCGCCAGGGCGTGCCGCAGAGGGCGTGGGGCATTGCCAGCCTTTGGGGGTCACACATCACCCATCCCCATCCTTCCTAAAAGTTAATCAACAGCTGGACTGGGTGTACAGTGGCGGTGGGAAAGGGGCGAGCACGGCTCCCGAGGGCACGGAGTGGCCCCAGCTCTGCGATGGGGAGTCGGTGCCATGGCCCATCCCCTGGGGCTGTGCAGAGCTCAGAGCAGCAGCCGCTCCATCCCTGCATGCCAGGAGCCGTGGCAGCGCCAGGTGGCAGCGGCAGGACGCTGTCCCCAGGGCATGGGGTCACCCTGCCCCCAGTAATGTGCCACTCAATTGCCACAAAGCTGCTGAGCAATTTGCTGCAGCACGCTCGGCGCAAGGAGCAGGGAAGGGGCAAAGCTTTGTTGGGAGCAGCACGGTTATTATTATTATTATGACTATTTAAAGAGCATCCCAGATGTGCTGGCACTTTATGGACAAAAATAATGGACGGGCCTTGGCCCCTGAAGCTGAAAATAGCACAAGCCCAGCCCCAGACAACAATGAGGGAGCCTGTGGAGAGCCGGAGCGAGGCTCTCACGAAAGAGCAGGGGTTGTACCTGTCCTCACCTCTGCTCCTGCACTGACCTGCTCCGACTGCCACCACAAGAAGTGTTTTTCCCTGATTTTCACTAAACATCCAGTAGCAAGGATGGGATAGTGGTTTGAATTATTTTCTGTCTCTCTCTAGACCTGAAGATAGTGTGGGTGGAGGAGCCAGATGCATCAGCAGTGACACAGAGGGGGAATGGCTTCCCATTGCCAGAGGGCAGGGTTAGATGGGATACTGGGAAGAAATTCTTGGCTGTGAGGGTGGGCAGGCCCTGGCACAGGGTGCCCAGAGCAGCTGTGGCTGCCCCTGGATCCCTGGCAGTGCCCAAGGCCAGGCTGGATGGGGCTTGGAGCAGCCTGGGACAGTGGGAGGTGTCCCTGCCCATGGGATGAGAATGGGATGGGCTTTGAGGTCCCTCCCAACACAAACCAGTCTGGGGTTCTGTGAAGTTGCTCTGTGAAGAGGTGCCCGGTGGGGATGGGGGTGAGCAGAGACAGGAGCTCAAGGATCCCACCCTGGGTGACCAAGCCCTCAGTGTTTTCAGGCTGTGCTCTGGCTTTGCCCTGTCTGAGGCCACCAGGTTGGCATTTGGGCACTTCTCCACACCAGGACCTGTGGTTGTGTCAGAGCAGTCGGGGTGGCAGAACCCACTCTGCTCAGCACCAGGACTGGGATCCAAAACTCGATGCAAGCCCAGCCCAGAGCACATGTGAGGTAGAGAAAGCTTCCTACAGTTTTTAATGAGCTGTGGATTGGGTGCCAGGCCATTCCGGTGCTGTTTTGTGAAATTACTGAGATTTATGTCTGGCTATTTAATATCAGCCTGGAAAAAAAAAAAAGGCTTGCCTCTGCTCGGCTCGGTGTGGCGGTGTCACTGCTGCTGCGTCCACCCAAAGATTCTAATTTTTTATCTTGTTCATTTTTTTCCCCTTTGCACTGATTATTTTTTTCTAATTTGGTGATCTCAGCGAGATGTTTGGGATGCACTTGACAGAGCATAATATATCACCCGTCAAGAGACCCCGGCCTTAAAAAAGTGGGGAAATTACTGGTATAATTACAGAGTAAACACTTGTCCGGGAAGGGAACACCTCGGAGCTGGGGTGCTGCTCCCTCCGCCAGGGCCGGAGCCCAGCGTGGGGCACTGAGGCCGGGCTGCCCCGCGGCTCCGAGACGCCAGAACTGATTGTTTTAATACCAAAGTGACACCAAAGGGGGTCAAGTAAATAAATATGCATGTCTCACCAGTGCAAAATAATAAAATTCCAATGTGTGCAAGCCTGCTTGTTGAACATATGTTTGCAGCACGGCTAAGCCATCTGGCTCAATGTCAAGCATTTACACCAACTGCAGTCTTACACTACCTGACAGCAGAAAAGCTTTATTCCCCTGGTGTTTGGGCACAAATGGAGAAATATTATTGAAATGATTATCTGCATCAAGACTCAGATTTGGTTTGACATTTAGCTGGCTCTGTTTAATCCAAAGGGTTGTCTGAATGAATAAAGAGAAGGGTTCCTCCAGAAGATGCTGCGAGCAGCCAGGGAAAGCCAAATGATTAATGAGACTGAGAGGCTGGGTGGACCCTGCCCACCTCCACCCAGACCTCAGTGCCAAGAACTGCATCAGAAATCAGGCTGAGGCTTCTGGAGCTTGTCAGGAGGATGCTCACGGCCGAGAGGCTCTATTTTTGGACCTTAAGAAAACAGCAGAAATGAGTACGTTGCTCCCAGGCAGGAAGGAAAGGTCTGTGTCCTAATTAAATACAATCTCGGAGAAGTCGCAGGTCCCCACCCTGCCGGCTGGAGCGGGATGCGCTCAGACCCCGACCCGGCGCAGACGGGGATGCCTGGGCGGGGGAGCCCCCTCCCCCACAGCCACCACCCCAGCACAGGGGGCTGTCGGCAGCACGGCCCCCACCGAGGGCACCTTCATCCCAAACGGGATCCCTTTTTTCAGAGAAGCCTCCTATAACACAGGAGCGAAAGGAAAAACAACCCACCAAGTTTGGGGTGAGCTGACAGGAGCCAAGTGGGAGCAGGAGCCGTTTGAACTCAGGGGGTTGCTGAAGGCTCAGTCTGACAGAGACAAATTCATCCCAGAAACCAGATATACTGTATTTTAAAATGAAATGGGATAGAATGCCAGGCACAGGGCTCTGAGCAGCGTCACGGTCCACAAAATGCCTCTTTGGGAGCACCAAAGCGCAGCCTCTTCCCGTGCCACGGCAGAGCAGCCTGCCCACGGCTTTCCCTTTCTCCTTTATATCTCCACTTCTGATTGTTGATTTGGATTCAAAATTAATTTGGTGATTTGAGTTTAATAAGAATGTTAGACATGATTTCCTTCTCACTCTTACTTTTAATTAACTTTTTAATTGAGATTTAAATGAATTCTAATGAACGGAATTGGTAGCCTAATTGATTTGTTGCACAGCGTGGGGAGGGATCAGTATGCCAGCAGCATTTTGATACATTACTCTGGGACGTCAAACAGCTTACAGGTTAATTTTTTGGCAGAGGTTACTTAACGGCTCCACAAAACAATAATTTACGTTGGCTTGATTAGTAAAGAGTTCCTGGAAAGTGTATGGTCCACACTGGTTAAACGAGCTCCTGCTTATGCCTTCGTCACCTTGGCCTCTCCTTGGGAACTCATCTGGGGTTTGTCCAAGGACTTTTTGCCCAGAAGTGCCCAGATGCAAACTAGGAGTGACAGTATTCCTAAATAAATCCATAATACATTTATTTCCGTAAATAACTGAGAAAATGCACTCCTTTATCACACTGAGAACTGTGAGCAATGAGAAACCTGAGGACAGAGCGGGACACGGGCTGTGACCTCAGGCCCCACAGTCACAGCGGGCTCCCATTATGACCCAGACATCCCAGTGTGTGGGAAAGCAAAAGGGAAGCCAAGGCAAGGCAGGGCCAGGCAAGGACTGGCACATGATTAATTGCCAGCTCCCAGATTTCACAGCTTTGAGAGCAAATCAGCTGCTCAGAAGTGCTAAAATATAAACCCATTTTAGCCTCTGGATATTCACCCTCCATCAGGAAAGCTCATTAGAGGCTGGGGCTGGCATGAGGGGACGCAGGGGACAGAGCCAGGATCGGGGCCCTGCACACCCCCGGGCTGGGGGGCCGCATCACAACCCCACCCCCAAGTGCTCTGCCTCAGCCCCAAGGCTCGGTGGTGTCCCCAGCCCGGGTGTAAATCAGTGACACTGGGCCATCGAGGGTGTAAATGCAGAGCTTCGGAGATATTACTGCAGTCAGAGGGCAAAGCAGGATGGATGGAAAAGGAGAGCGGGGACAGGGCAGGGAAATAGGATGAGAGAGAGAAATATTACCAGCAACATCCGAAATGCCTTGAAATATAGAGCGCTCCCAAATTTAAAGGATTCAGGTTTAAAAGTTTCATTTTACGATTTATAAGGAATTTATGTGAAAATAATATTCAAAGACTGGCACTATTTTTTTCCATAATACCAAGCTGTTAGGTGGGAAGAGAGATCCATGGCAAACATTAAAATCCCTTCCTGCTCCTAAACAGAGGTGGGCAGAGCTGCTGCCTGCCGGCCCCCCCGGCATCACCAGATCCATTATTTGCTTCAGTCTGCTCCACTCGGGGCATTTGGTACATCACAAGCTGGAGATTAAAGGGAGAGCCTTTCTCAAATGCAGATTAATTTTGTTTTTCAACTTCTTAAGCTTCTGTTAACACCTTTTCTGCAATCAGTACAGTATCTTTTAAGTTAATTAGTTCTGGAAAAGAATTACCAGTGTAATTTGTGCTGAGCCCTCCCTCCCTTTCACTCACCAGACAGAGCAGCCTCTGATGGAGATAAAAGGGACACTGGAGGCTCCTCCAGTGACAAGAGGTGTTCGAGAGGAACTCCGATAACATCTTCAAACCATTTATCCCCGTTCAGCTCTGCAAATGGGGAGACAGAAGGAGTGAGCTGGAGTGAAGCACGTATCTCCATAACCTTTGGAGTTTTCTCCTGAATTATTTAGATCCCTAAACGCCCCACATTCCAGGCAGGGAGCACTGTGGGTCCTCCACAACTGCTTGCCCTTGGGTCAACTGTTCCTTCTTCTTGCCACCTTGGAAATAATTTGTTTTATTGACGACGCTGCACAAGGTTCTGTGCAGCCTCCTGCGAAGCTGAGCTGAATTTTAGGTTCCACGCAGACCTTGAACATTTGAAATTAACTATGTGCATCACTGTTTTGCTGCCAAGGGCTGGCTGCCAGCAAAGCCGGAGCTCCCACAGTCTGTCTTGCCTCATCTCAAGGGCTGGGGAAGCAGCCTTGGGCGGCTGAAGCCACGGGTCTCGCCCCACCTGGGGGTTTGTGTGTGTCCCTGCATTCTCACAACTCCCCACACTCAACTTTCACAGCATCTCTTTGACTCACTGTCGGGCTCAGTAACAGCAGAGATCAATTGGCAGTGCATAAATTTACCCTCAGAGCAGCCCAAAAGCTGTCACAGGTGGTTGCTGTCCTCCCCTGGAACAGGGTTCTGTCTCCTCACGGAGAGCAGCAGTGACAGCCGGAATTTCCTGTGCTCCCAGCCGGGGAGAGCCCAGAGACAGACCCAGCTGCTGGTGTGAGCTCCAGTGCAGCCACTGAGGTGAAGGTGGGTCAGGGCAGGCAGAAGGGAGCAGCAGAGCCGCATCCTGGGGGCTCCCACAGCATCCAGTGGCTTCCCTGACTCCTAAGAATAATATATGTATTTCAGGAAAGCTAATCCTGTTAGAAACGTATACAGCAGTAACGACAATATTGGCTTACTCTATTAATACTTTGCATTAAAATCAATTAATTAAATCCAAATGGAAAATATTTATATAAAAAAATGTTCACTGAAGCCTGGTTTTTTCCCTGTAAACCCCAAGTACAGCAGTGCCCAATCTGTCCCTCTCTGGAGTTTGCATTTAGAAGTGTGATCACTATCAACTTTCCTGCTTTCAATGGGGGGAGGTTTATTCATAATTTGCAATGGGAAAAGCCTGGCCTATTTGGCAAGGCACATTATCCAGCTGATTCTGACTTAGTTAAGCTAAATCAGCCAATAAGCCTGGAGAAACTTTGTGACAACTGAAAAAACAGCCTTGAGCGGGAACTGGCTGCTCCAACGGAAATAAAAGCTCTGTTAACCCATAACTGAACAAACGCCCTAATTTTGCCTTACACTACTACCCAGCTTCTCAGCCCCCTGCCGCTCTGTAAATGCGTTGACAGTGAAGGACAGGCTGCACTGATCGCTCAGTTGAGGATTCCACCCCAACCCCTGGACTTTCCTCACCTGCAAGGGTCAGGACTCTATCAGCATTATGGTGCAGGGTCAGAGCCAGAAAAACAGTGAGAAAAGGGGGAAATCCTCCAGATTCCTGTTGCCACTGGGACAATCTTACTTGCTGGAAAGCAGGAACCAGCGTGGTGCTGCCCAGCCACTGCAACTCTTCCTCTCTACATCCAATTCTTTTCTTTTTTAATGGAGCTACCTAACAAGGTTTTGTTGCCCATTCCTCTATTTTCTTCAAGCTGTCTTTAGGGCTGAATTATTTTGCAGAACTGGTTGGAACTTTTTTGCATATTTGATTGTGTTTAATTGTAAAGTCAGCAGGACTGGATGTCTGGGTGCTGCTGCAGCTCACGGCTTCACTAACGAAAACACCTCTGGTGTGAGGAGCCCCTGGTGCCATCAGCACCCGCGGGCTGGGCAACAAGGGCCCCCGAAATGGAACCGCCAGGTTCAGAGTGGTCCTAAGACCACGGCTGTCCATGTCCAACTCCACCTACAAAGGCTTGGGAGAGTGTTTAGGGGTGAAGGTGAGCGGTGGTTTCACCTTGCTGTTCCCAGCTCACCGCCCAGCCCAGCTGGCACTGGGACCCTCCCTGCTCCCTGATACCCAGGCTGATGGGCTGAGTGAGCCAGACCCCCACCTCTCCCCAAAACAGCAGTGAGGATGTCCTTATCCTCTTCCCTGATGTCCCAACCCTGGGCTGCCAGACCCCTGCCACCGCTGGACCACCCCGTGCAGAACCTACGTGACCTGTAGTACGAGTCCCCCAGCTCAGCGTGGCGTGTGATCATTAGAGAGGAGTTATTTGATTTATTTTTTACATACTGCAGTTAATTACACCGTCTCTGATTGTGCTGATCATTTCTGCTCCTCCTCAGCCTGGTAATCAACAACCCCTCACAGGTCTCGTGGCAATGCCAGCATGCGGAACATGGTGCCTTCATTTGTGCTTGGTGTGAAACCAACTCAGACAGCGCCTCTGGGGTTTTTCTGCTGGATTCCCTGCTCCAGCTGGGGGATGAGGTGTTCCATTTGTCCCCTGCCCCCGGAGATACCTGGCCAGAGAGAGGCCAGGCTGGCACAGCACAGAGGTGACGCTGTTCCCGCTCTGTCGCACCCTCCGGGGACGGAGCCGCTGGCACCTGGGGCTGCCATGTGCCTGCTTGGGAAGTTTGGGAGATTGTTTTTACATGCCTTTGCCAAGACATGAGCGCTAGAAACTGAGAAATGCCAGGAAAAAGTGAGGCTGGGAAACGAGCAGAGTCAGACAGCCTCTCTCTGGGTGCCTATTTTTTCCTTCAGTGACACAGAAATGAGGACGTGCCTCCCAAAATCCTGCAGCTCGCTGTAGTTACGTACCAGGAGGGATTCCTCCTGCACTCATCACTGCTTTTTTTCTCTTCTAAATGATGCTCTGAGTAACTGCCTCTATGATATCATCTGCTGAGGTCTTTCGAATTTCTGCTTTGTATGAAAGACAAAGAATTCTCCACAATTAATGTGCTTTGAGGGTTTCCTGTCACAAGGAATGTAATTAACTCTTTGCTGGCCCAACTAATTTCTGCATTTTAAAAAGCAGCCTGATAATGACAAAAGTGGAGCACTCAATCCACAGGATAGCCATTAACGGCGCTCCAGCATTGTGCCGGCTCCATTCAGCCCACAATTACTGTCAGGGAATGGCACTGGAAGCTGCTCCTTGTACGCAAACAAGAATACTGTTCATTAAAGGCCACTTCCAATGAAGCACAATCTGTGTTTGTAATGAATATTTGAGAAAGGAAATAAAATCCTGCACTCCAAAACCTGCGATACAGTTGTTATTAGTTTAAAACCAGACTTTCTCGGGGCTGACAGATGTTGGCACGGTGGAGGATACGAGGTGGCCGGTGAAGGAGCTTTGAGTCCAGGGAGGAACAGCCGGGCTCAAGGTATCTAGGGGTGGAAAACCAGGCTGAGGGAAACCTACATCCGTGTTAAATGGGAGAGCGCTGGATGTGTTCACCGGGAGAAGAGAAGGATCCAGGGAGAGCTCAGAGCCCCTTCCAGAACCTAAAGAGACTCCAGGAGAACTGCAGAGGGACTTGGGACAAGGCATGGAGGGACAGGACCCAGGGAATGGCTTCCCAGTGCCAGAGGGCAGGGCTGGATGGGATATTGGGAAGGAATTGTTCCCTGGGAGGGTGGGCAGGCCCTGGCACAGGGTGCCCAGAGCAGCTGGGGCTGCCCCTGGATCCCTGGCAGTGCCCAAGGCCAGGCTGGACACTGGGGCTGGGAGCAGCCTGGGACAGTGGGAGCTGTCCCTGCCCATGGGATGAGAACGGGATGAGCTTTCATGTCCCTGCCGCAACAATCCTGGGATTCTGTCCCAGGACAAACTCGCTCTGCCGCGCGCACACGGGCCGCACCGGCGGGTCCGGGCGCTGCAGGGTCCCCGCTGCCCCCGGCAGCCCCCGGCAGCCCCCGGGCCCCGCGGCAGCCCCCGACACCCCCGACAGCCCCCGACACCCCCGGCAGCCCCCGACACCCCCGGCAGCCCCGGCAGCCCCCGGCAGCACCGGGCCCCGCGGGAGCCCCGGCCGGGGCCGGGCCGGGCTGGGCGGGCTCGGGGCGCTCGGCGCTTCCGCACGGCAACAGTGCCCCTGTGGGCCGGCGGGCACACGGCACGGGAACCCCCCAGCGCCGGGACACCGGGACTCCGGGACACCGGGAACCCCCAGCACCGGGACACCGGGACTCCGGGACACCGGGAACCCCCCAGCACCGGGACACCGGGACACCGGGACTCCGGGACACCGGGACACCGGGAACCCCCACACAGCACCGGGACACCGGGACACCGGGAACCCCCCAGCACCGGGACACCGGGACACCGGGACACCGGGACACCGGGACACCGGGACGGGAACGCCACAGCACCGGGACACCGGGACACCGCACGGGAAACCCCTGGCAGCACGGACACGCCGGCAGCACGGGGACCCTCCTGATAGCACCGGAACCCCCTCCCCCGGAATACGGACACACCTCCCGGAATACGGGGACCCCTGAGAGCACAGGACCCATCCCGGCAGCACCGGGACCCCCGGAATAGGGGCACCCCCAGCAGCAGGGACACCCCCGGCAGCGCGGGACTCACGGGACTCCCCCCTCGGGAGCACAGACACCCCCCCCCCCCCACCCCTGGTTACTGGTTTCTTTAAGAACTGGGTTTGGGAAAGGTTTCAGGAAAACATCTGATTCATCCTGACATTTACTGGGGTCAGACTTGACTCTGTGGGTCCCGAGGTTTTCATGCGCAAGAAAATTCCGAAGAATTCCAGATTTTAAGGAAAACATTGAATTTTATGGGAAGAAGAGATCCCTTGACAGAGAAGTCAGAGCATTTTGCACAAGTATTCTCTGGCTGTGTGTAGTGGTGGAGTCACCAGCACTGGAGGGATTATTATAGTATTTTATGAATATGTAACTATAGGAATGGATAAAATCATTACAATAAAAATATGCAAAAAGATATTGACTACAACTCCCTAACAGGAGGGTGGAGGTGAGGGGGAGCTGGGCTGTGCTCCCACCTGACAAGCAACAGGAAAGAGGAAATGGCCTCAAGTTGTGCCAGGGAAAGCTTAGGTTGGATTTTAGGGAAAATTTCTCCTCTGAAAGAGCTGTCCAGCCCTGGCACAGCTGCCCGGGACAGGGGTGGAGTGCCCATCCCTGGAGGGATTTTAAAGCTGTGTGGATGTGGCACTTTGGGGACATGGGACAGTGGTGGCCTTGTGCTGGGGGAACAGTTGGACTCGATGGTCTCAGAGGGCTTTTCCAACCCAAATGATTCCCCAGCAGGAGTAGCAGAGGAAAGTTCTCATCCTGGCATCCCTCTAAGACCGGTCAGGGCCTGGCTTTGGCCTTGCCCGAGGTGGGTTTGATGGCAGCCGGGAGTAAGAGCCAGGAATCGCCCCCTTGTGCCTGCTGAAAAGTGATTAAAGCTGAACAGGCAAAGCCCTGCTGATGCTCGGTGGGGTGCAGGGGGGGCTGTGCTGCACTGGTGGGAGTTGACCAGACGAGGAAGAAAGCCAGGAACAATTCCCAGCCCGCAGTTTGTAGACCCGAATATACAGAATGGCCAAAGAGGGGAATTTCTAAGGTGACAGAGAAATTCCAGCCCAGGGAGGGGAACAGTAACACGGCAGGAGGGGGACCTGCGGGATGGAGTAGCTTTCCCTGCTACAGGAGTCCTTCCCAAAATAACTTTCATTTCTCCAGTACCAAAACTATATTTAGTTAAGACTTTACAAGTGAAAATCTTAGTAATCATGAAAAAGAGAAGTAAAAACGTTGTTGACCTTGTTAAATCCTAACGTGGCTATTTAACTTAATGGCACTGCACATGCTGATAAATCCCATGGGATCCCTCCCCCTTTCTCCCTAGTGGGATAAACACGGTTTGTCATGGTGAGAGAACACTCTGTAGTGCACGAATAATCAGAACGTATTGTTGGATCCAATTTTCTATCATTTACTTTTTGCTGTCGAACAAAAGTAGAGCCCAGTACACAATTTAGTCACGCGTGGAAGGAGAATTAGCCCTGTAACGCGAACAACTTTCGGAGGAAAAAGTTGAGGAGCTGCAGCCTGCATTAACTCCCATTGTTTGCTGCCCTCATGAATGCCATGAAAGAATTTGATTTTCATTATTATGTACTTTGCATGTTGCTTGTATTAAATCAATGGGCTACTTCCCTCCTTGTTTTCCCTGCAGCTGATCTAAAGGGCCTTTTGAAAGGAGCCTGGCCTGGCGCAGACAAAGACTGATTCTTCATCCCCTGACATGTCACGCCACCAAACGGGGTTTTTTGCACTCTGTCAGTGTCTTAATCCGAGCGTCACGCCAGCCCGCAGCACCTGCCCGCTCCCAGACCCCTTCCAGCACTTCATCCTTCAACTTGTGTACCTTGGGCAGACACGGCGATGAGTGCCGATAACACCGGAGATTTACATGTTTCTGTCACCGCCTGCATTTGTCACACGTCAGCCCGCCCGGGAGCCGGGGGAGAGGAGGGGAGAGGAGGGAGCAGCTCAGGTTTGCTCTGGCCCTCGGAGATCTCTCCCGGGGGGTTTCCCGTGCTGGCGTGGGCTGGCACTCGGGGGTGGAGGGGTCTCACCTGATAACGGGCAAGGAGGGACCCGAGGGCAATCCCCATCCCCTCCTCAGCCCCCTGCCCTCGGCTGGGGCCGGCACCGGGCTGGGGAGGGATGGCCGTGCCAGTGCTGACCCCCCAGGCCAGGGTTCCCCGGACGGACGGGAATGCGCCCGGGGGCTGGAGGTCACACAAAGCCAGTGAGGGGCTCCAGCCCCCTCGACTCTGCCGCTGTGCTGCCCCTGGCAAACCCCGGATCACCTCTGCGTGTCACCTCTGCGTGTCACCTTGTGCCCTTTGGGATGGGAGTGCTGGTGTTTTGGGAAAAGGGGAGGAAAAAGGGAAAGGGAAAAGGGAAAGGAAGGAAAAGGTAAAAAAAGGATAAGGATAAGGATAAGGATAAGGATAAGGATAAGGATAAGGATAAGGATGGCAAGTGAAAGGGAAAAAGGGGGAAAGGGGGAAAGAGAAAAGGAAGGAAAAGGAGGAAGGAAAATAGGAAAGGGAAAACCAAAGGGGATAAAGAAGGAAAAGCAAAGGATTTAAGTAAAAGGATAATCACCGAATAGAATCAGAGAACCATTTAGATTGGAAAAGACCTCCAAGATTGTTACCAATCACCACCTTGTCACCTTGAGGTGGCCTGACTGTGGCATGGGGCATCCACATGGGATTCTCAGCCCTGGGTGCAGAGTGACAGGTCAGACGGACACAAACATCCACCGGGAATGGGAGAACAGAACGCCAGGGGGGAAATTCCTCCGGGCTGAGCACCTGGGATGTGTTTGCAGCACCTTAGCTACGACCCCGAGTGCTGGCAGAGCAAACGGCCGTCCGGAGGGACAACACTAGCTCAGCTTTTATGCCTTTATGAGAATTCCACCGAACTCCCATCAGGGCTCTGCCCGTCCTGTGTCCCACCAGCCCCTCAGCGCCTCCTGGACCATTGTCTCCTGACAGGCAGAGGCACAGCCAGCGCTGCTCTTTGTCCGGCATCCAGTTTGTCTGGCATCTGACATTCGCAGCGCCGGGGGCTCCCGGCCCCGCGCTGTGCCACCGCATCCTCGTCCTGACCAGCCGCCAAAACCCGAGCAGGGCGTGCCAAGAGGGGCGAGCGGCTTCGGAGCCAATGGCTGCTGCCTGGAGAAATGGAATATGCTAATCCAGAGGCTTTAGAAATGGGAATGCTAAGGAAGAGGTGTTCTGGACAGGCTAAGATATGAAGTAGAAGATTTCAGGCTTGTCCCAGCCTGGCTCCCGAATGCCGGAGTTCCAGCAGTGTGGACTCTGCGCTGAGCTGCCCCTGGGAAAGGTGTAAATTACACCTGAAATGGTGGGACTCAGCGCAGAGCAAGTACAGCACCAGTGCTGTGGGACTGCAACGCTCACATGTGATCACTCCAACACCTATTTTAAAGTACATTATGCAATGCATAAAAAATAATGATTTTGAGACAAATTAAGCCATAACAGCATCAAATCAGTTTGTCTACGCAGTTAATATGTTGATTAATGTCCTGTTATGACTGAGACACTCATTTTTATGTCATTATTCAACTCAGTGTTTTCCCATAGCTATTGAATAAAATTGTAATTATTGCTCTAAATTACCAGAGAACCATAGAATGGTTTGGGTGGGAAGGGACCTTAAAGCCCATCCAGTGCCAGCCCTGCCATGGCAGGGACAGCTCCCACTGTCCCAGGCTGCTCCAAGCCCCAATGTCCAGCCTGGCCTTGGGCACTGCCAGGGATCCAGGGGCAGCCCCAGCTGCTCTGGGCACCCTGTGCCAGGGCCTGCCCACCCTCCCAGGGAACAATTCCCAATTCCCAATCTCCCATCCAGCCCTGCCCTCTGGCAGTGGGAAGCCTTTCTTTGTGTCCTGTCCCTCCATGCCTTGTCCCAAGTCCCTCTGCAGCTCTCCTGGAGTCTCTTTAGGTTCTGGAAGGGGCTCTGAGCTCTCCCTGGATCCTTCTCTTCTCCAGGTGATCATTCCCAGCTCTCCCAGCCTGCCCAGGTCCCTCTGGATGCTGTCCCTTCTCTCCAGCATGGTGACTGCCCTGCGCACCTTGGTGTCACCAGCAAAGTGCTGACGGTGCCCTTGCACACTGAGCAGGGCTCCCAGGAGGATCTCACATCTGGTTTTATTTTATTTATTCACTGAAATTGTATCTGGCCTCTGAATGTCAAATTGTAACTCAGAAAAAATAGCTGTTGACATTAAAAATAATGACGGCCTATTTCAAGATTCATCCTCTTTTTAGACTTAATTGTTTATTTAATTGCTAAGTTGAGAGTTAGAGACCCTCGAAAACAAAATGAAAGAAAACTTGGCAGTTCTGGGTCAATGGTTGGACTCGATGATTTTTAGGGATATTCCACTTATTTCCTAAATAAGCCGTGATTCTGTGACAATTTTTTTTGCAGTCTTGTATGGGAGGAAAGCTAAGGTGGTTTCAATTTTTTGATTGTTTTTGGTATTTTTTCAGAGTCTTTTAATTTAATCAAAGTAAAATGAAAAGAAATATATAACATCCCCAGTTCTTTTCTATGCCTCGCTCCAGACAGAGTTTTTTATAAGGAATTAAAGGTTGGACTCAACGATCTTGGAGGTCTTTTCCAACCTTAATGATTCTATGATTCCATGAGCTGCATGAAGGGTGCAGATTCAAAACACCTGCAGGAGCGTCTTTGGATGCTCTTTTGAAGAAATATAAAAAAGGGGGAAAACCTGTATTCCCCGAATAAAAGTGTATCCCCTGGGGCGCCTAAACTATTCAAGAACTTCCCAGCTGTCCTGACCATTCCCAGCATTTTCCTGCCTGGCCCCTGCCAGATGCTTTCCAGGGCTCAGGGTGTCTCCAGGGAGAGTGGGGGGTACTGGCACCCATCCCACCGCTGCCAGCCTGGTGCTGGACTGGGACCAGTGTTCACCAGCACCAGGAAAAATCTGCCCTGCCGCTGCCTCCTGCCTCTCATCCCAGCACAGGCAGAGCCGTGGGTGCACAGACGCTGTGGAGGAGGTATCAGGTCTGCTTAGCTTGATTGAGAAAGGTTAATTACATGTGAAATGAGACTGGGATTCAGACTGTGTTTGCTCTAGATTTTGTGTAATGTTATATCAACACTGGGATTCTCTGTTATTCTATTAACAAAATAAATTCATTTTGTTTGGTTTCATTTTACTGTTGTTTTAATCCCACTGAACATTTATACTGTTATTTAATTTTACTAAACATGTGTGGATAGTAAAATACCTACAGAATTAAACTACCCAAGGATATTAAAGTGATCCAGTTCTCATGGAGATTTGATCTGCTAATTAGCCACACCAATTTTATGGATCATTGCAGCGCACTTAAAATGTATTGTTATATGTTCATAATCTTTCCTTAATGAGCTTTTATTGAGAGCACAGGCCAGCCGCGGCGCGCTGCTCGGCACCGGGGCTGCCTCAGAGCCCGGGTGCCTGTGCCTGCCTCCTGTGCCGCAGGAGCGGGACCCCGCAGCATTTGGGCTCGAGGCAGCGCAGGGTCCCGCACCGGGCTGTGCTTACGGGAGGGAGAAAACCACTTTAAAATCCAGTAAACCAGGAGCACCCGGGAAGGAGCGGAGCTCTGGTCCTTTCCCCACCCCCCAGCCCCGGGGCCAGCTCGCAGCAGCCGCAGGGAACGGCCCCGCTGGGCTCGGAGCATCCTCCGGGGTCTGCCAGCACCCTGCGGCACCCCGGGTGTGTGAGCTCCAAAAGTGGAGCAGATCCACCTGCAAACCTGCTCCTGCCCAGCCAGCGCTGCAGCTCCGAGGCTGTGGCACAGGACCGGGTGGCTGGGGCTCCGGGAGAGCCGGGAATGCTGGGCTCCGGGGTGGCTGGGGCTCCGGGAGAGCTGGGAATGCTTCCATCCCGGGGTGGGCGTGCTCTGGGAATCATGGATCTGCAGACCGCGGCGTGGGCCCCTCTCCGTGGCCAGGTCCCTCGGCCGGCAGCAGCAGAGCAGGAATCCAGCCCCACACCCTCAGCAGGAAGAACTGGAACCTGGTTTAAGCTTTATTAGGCCCACAGGTTATCTCTGGCCTGAACCTGCGCGAATTAGAATGGGGACGATGCTGAAGGTTTAACAGTCCCCCTCCAAGGAGGGAGAGGAGAGAATGAGGGAGTCCCAGCACCGGTGGGCTCATTTTTGGCTGGCACAACTCGCAGTTCCCCTGTCCTGCAGCCCTCTGGGTGGCAGGCCATGGCCCATGTGGGTGCCCAACACCTTCTACAATCAGGGATTATATCCTAAAGCCAGAGCCAATGGGTCACTTTTTAACACACGGGGTTCTGACAAATGTGGGGATCCCTGAGAGAGCTGGGGGGAGCATCCCCTGTCCAATGAGTTGTTGATGTGTCCTCTGCTCCCCATGGGTCTGCCTTGTTTGAGTGATCTGCAGTTTTCCTCCAGGGCAGGAGATCACTGAATCATGGAATGGTTGGAGTTGGAAAATCCCTCTCAAACCATCGAGTCCATCCATACCCCAGCACTGCCCAGGCCACCACCAGCCCATGTCCCCAGGTGCCACATCCACACAGCTTTTACATCCCTTCAGGCCTGGGGACTCCATCATTGCCCTGGGCAGCTGTGCCAGGGCTGGACAAACATTTTCTTGAAGAAATTTTCCCAATATCCAACCTAACCCTCCCCTGACAGGCCCAGGGTTGAGCTTTGTGCCGGGATGGACACGGGGATGCAAGCTTGACAGGGAGCTGTGACATCGGGGTGAACACAACCCACAGCTGCTCGCGGGGGTCCCGGGACCCCACCCCACCCATCCCCGGGTGCTTCCATGGTCCTGGTCCCCGCTGCCGTTGTGGGGTTGCTACTTAGTTAATTAGGGAGGAAAACCTGGCGAGCCGAGAGTGAATCGCAGATCAGAGTGTGCTGTTTGGCGCTGGCACGGGCTCGTTTAACAATTCAAGGGTCACTACCTGCAAAAGTGAGGACACCGCTTTACAAGCGCGCGGATCCCGCCAGCTACAATGTGCGCGTCGGGATAATGAACTTAAAACAATCGTAATTAGCAGGCCGAGACAAAGGATTAAAATTAAACCTGAATGGTGCGGTGCGTGCAGCTTGCTTGTAGAACAGCGCTAAGCCAACTTAATCCATTTTAATTCGGCGCGGGCCGGGCGGCGGCAGCGCGGGGTCGGGGTCGGCGGCTGCGGAGCCGCGATACATCCGCCGGCCGCGCTCCGCCGGCGCGATAAGGCCCGGGGCGTCCCGGGGGACACTGCCCGCCCAGCATCCCCGGGGAGCGGGTGTCAGCGTGTCCGCGGGCTGGCGGGGCGCGGCGAGCGGCGAGCGGGGCGCCCCGTCATTGTGCCGCGGTTGTCATTGACTGATCAGGCCCTTTGAGCGCGCTTTCAGAGTCAATGGACCCACCTGAATAGATGAAAGGCAGACAGCTCCTGACAAACAAGGGGCTGCAGAATATTCATTGTGCATCTGCGAGGGAAAGATTAATGTATTAGAAATTAAAATGGGCCCGGGCTGTATGATCTTGCTCTAACACTTGGCCAGACCTGTGTCACCCACCGCAAGCGCCTGAAGTCGGCAGACAATCCTGCCAAGGTAGTGGGAATCATTAAGCATCCGGCTATTGTGCACGGTGAATAATAAAACTTTCCCCCTATTCTTTGCCCGGAGCTGACAATGAATAATTCCGGAGCTATTTGCAATGTTAACAGCACCTATCTTGCCCATCCATTCCTTCACGATAAGGATGGAAATATGCATTTCAACAGTCTGCACAGATAGTGATTCACAGGCGCTTCAAAGGACACCTGCCACTCAAGCGAAGGGCTGTCAGTCTCCCGCCGCCGCTGCTGCCAGCAAAATGGCGAAAAAGATTATCTGCACTTTATTCCTTTTCTCCTCCGATTATAACACCGGTACGTTTGCCATCGACTGACAAGTGATTTACACTCGCTACTGTAATGTGGTTAAGCTAGGAAAAGCTATTCTCTTAGGCAGCCCTTATTCCTTCAAGGTTTACAACTGTATCCAATATCCTATCGCAGTGTGATCGCGGCCGTACTGAACGCCATTAGGGGAGATATTAGGAGCGTTTAATCTGTTTGCTGACATAAAGGTGACAGTGATAAAGTCCTGTCTCTGACGTCAGGGCCTGGCCAGCTCAGCTGGCTTTTACACAGCAGGAGGGTGGCCGAAGTTCGGGGGGATCTGACTGGAAGGGCTCCAGACTCCTCCACAGCAGGTCCTGGGAGCAGACTCTGCCCACGTGGACTCTTTTCGTCTGGAAGAGGGGTGAGTTGTGGACGTCCCAAACCTGGCAGTGTCCAAGGCCAGGTTGGATGGGGCTTGGAGCAACCTGGTATAATGGAAGGTGCCCCAGCCCATGGCAGAGGGTAGACATGAGCTTTAAGGTCCCTTCTAACCAAAAGCAGTCTGGGATTCTCTGATTCCATGAGTCTGGAGCCTGTCACCGTGGTCTCGTGCAAGTAAGCCGGTGGAGAACACCCCCGACCTTGCACCCTTCACCCCTAGCAGCTGTCCCAAACAGGCTGTGCCCTGCACCCTGCAGCAGAGCAGCTCCCAGGCAGCCACAGGTCCTGCCAGCAGCGCAGCAGCTGCTCCTGCTCCACTCTGGGTGCTTTCAGGGCAAAAACAAACAAGCAAAACCCTGGTGCAGAGTTCCCACTTATCCGAAATATTTTCCAGATTATTTACTTGAAATTCTTCCGCCACAATCTTCCCATTGTGCCTGTCAGGAGGACTCCCCAACCAGCAGGCTTTTCTCCATCAATGTCCACTTTCTTTCGGCACCAGCGGCAGGAATACTGGGAGTGACTCAGAGTGGCAGCTCCAGCTCTTTCCAGTGGGAAACAGTTTTAGTGCGAGAAGAAGAGGCGCCATGGTTCTGTGTGCCCTAATGGCACCATTTTCACCACGCTGACCTTCACCAGCCACGCTGGGCAAGGGGCTGGGGACCCCGAACTCCCCCAGACGTGCCCTGCTTTGTGCGCTGGCAGAGGGCCCACGCTGGCAGAGCCTGGGTGTGCCCAGCACCAACAGCTCCTTTGGAGCCAGCACCGAAGCGTTGCCAGAGCAGGGCTGGGCACCGAGGCTGGGCAGGGTCCCAGGTCCCACCGGAGCACACCGGTGGAACTTAGCTGTGCTACAGGGAGCTGGGAGCCCAGGAATAATGAGTCATGGATTAATTAACAGGCTACTCTGATCCTAGTAAATGGGACAGTTTGGAAACTGGGTATCACAGATCCCCAAAGCTTGCAAGAGCTGAAGGGGTGCAGGAGCTGTGCCAGTGCCCTGGGAGATCTGCCTGAGACCAGGAACCAGGAACTCTGGAGACAGCAGAGGGACCAGGGCCCCCCAGCAATCCCTGCAGAGCCCTCCTCTGTCTGTGGGCACCATCCCTGTGTGGGCCCCAGCTGTCCCTGGGCCGGACAAAGCGGGCATTCTCCGCCTGGCTCCGCAGCGCGGCACTGCTGGCAATGCCACCCTGGAAATCCTGACTCACAGGGACATTCGTGCCTTGCCACCCTCCCAGGCACTGGGGTCCCCCCCAGCAGCCCCCACACCACCCCACAGCCCCCAAATCAGGGTAGCCTCCAGACCCCATGAATATCCTGCCTCCATCCAGCAGCTCCACACACAGATTTTCAAGGTTCCCTCCAATGTGGAAGAGGTCTCCTGAGCTGGGGGCGCAGCAAGGCCAGGTGGAAATCTCTCCCTGAAGGGGAATTATTATGATCATGTGAAAACACAGTGTCTGTTATGGTTTTTTAAGAAAAAAACCAGTGCCCAAGTCAGCGCTCAGACCGACAATCTGCTTGCAACAAGGCCTGCTCCAAAGCGGGAGTGAGCCTGTGTGTGCTCAGGGATGTGGGGTCGGGGCCACGCTGGGGTGGGTGCTCCAGCACTTCCCCAGCCCCGGCTCCAGCCCTCCCAGCTCATCCCCTCTCATGTCAGGACCGTGGGCTTGCCCTGACCCCTCTCTTTAGGAATGGAGCCCTGTCACTGTCACTACACAGCTTGAGCAGCTCCACGAGGCCTCACCAGTACAAGGACACTGTTGGTCACCTGGGTGTTGGTTCCATGTCCCTTCCACAGAGCGGGCTGTAATCAGTGCTGCATTCAGCAGAACCAACAAGGAAGAAACCACGGCCCAGGAGCTGTGCCCGCAGGTGTGGCCAACACAGGTCTGTGCCACGGAAGTGGTGCTTTCGAGGTCGTCCCTTTGACCTGCACAGAGGCATTCTGGTCCACAAACAGAGAGGGGCTTTTTCAGCCCCCGGCTCCGGCCAGGGGCCTGTGGAGTGTGGAAGGTTCTCGTGTCCACTGGCACATTGCCAGCACTGGTCCCTGAGGACGTGGCACTGCACCAGCATCTGCAGTCAACCCCCAGCAGCATCTGCTTGTACACAGACATTTGGACCAACGTGTTGTCGCTTCTGGAAGGACACAGGATCCCCGTTCCAGCCCATGGATTCCCTGGAGTGAGGGTGGAAGCGATCTGGTTTATGCCGGCAGGTCTTAAGCTTAATACAGGAGTGAATTCTGCCTCCGTCCCACTAAATTATCCAGCAAGGGCTGAACCCTATTTTTCTTTTGAAGAAGAACAAGGGCACTGAAATAATTTGTGGATGTGGGTTCCTAATCTTAAATAATTCTTACCTTTTAAAACAGTTTTTGCAGGAAATATTTTATAGTTAGAGAAATAGTTTTTGACATTTTGGGGGGGAAAAGAACAATGGACCGTTTACAGGTCTACACAGTAGATTAATGAATCTAATTGAGTCTGTAGGGAAATGCTTCAGTTTAACTACTGGAACTAATTTATACATTCACTACATCGTAATAAGTCAATTTAAGTTTCTGGAAATAAAACTGGATATCCTGGGTATAGATTTGAACTATAAATTTCTGCAAGAAAGGAGTCTGTGTGTTCATTATACATTGTAAAATTACCATATGGACCTGTCAACACTTCTTAGCACAGCTTTGTAATAATGTCATTTAGTTTAACATTGTAATGTGCCAGCTGAATTAATGCGTGTAGCACAATGAACGCCTCCCACTGCCAGTTCGGGATGGGAGGGCAACTTTTAAAGGGGTTTCTTATGCAAAAGAGTTTTGTCTGTATTTGCACAGCCAATATCTGGCCTCTGATCAGGTGTTATCAGCATAAGTGAGTGTCTAGGACTGCTCAACTCCCAGCAGCTGCTGCTGGAGTCCCAGGGACAGGGATCGGAGCTTCCAGCCGCAGGACTCGGGTTGCCATGGGCAGGACACAGAGCAGAGCCCTGCGCCAGGCTGCATCAGAGATCACCCGGTTCTCCTCTCGCTGTCGCTGCTGACTTTCTCCTCCTCCCTCTGTTATTTACAGCCCTGCAGCCGCTGCCGCTGCTCTGCTGCCCACGCAGGCTGAGGAACAGACAGCTCTTGTTCCAAATCCTTCTCCCCGTGCTATGCTTCCAGCTCCCCACTTTCTATGATGTGCTCAGAACACTTTTTTCACTCATCCAGTCAAAAAAACAAAAGTTCTCAGAGGTAAATGGAGTTAGAGGCAGAAGTAGCAACATTCCCATTCCCTTCTGGTGAGTTACTGGGGGCACTGGTGCAGAGACACCCCTCAGACTGGACCCTGGACTTGCTGCCCAGAGCTGCATCCAGCTCACAGCTCACCTGAGAGCACCTGAGCCACATGCCCATGGCAGAGCAGCTGCGTGAGCCCCCTTTTTTCTGTCCCCCTCTTTGCCATCCAGCCCACGCCCCACAGGAGACCCCAGCCCAGCCTGGTGGGTGAGAGGGACCCCAGCTCCAGAGGGTCAGGGGTCACAGCACCCTGACAGCAGCACCGGGTGCAGGGGGGGTTCCCCAGCACATCTGTACCTGTCTCCCACGTTTTCTGCTGTAGGACACCCCAGGATCACGCTCAGCTCCTGGAGGCCTGGGAAGAGCAGCAGCAGCCTGCAGGGTGTGTGCCAGCCAGGTCTGCCACGGGAAAAAACAGGCACAGCAGAAAGGCTGAAATTCCCTGTTGTGTCCCAGGCCTGAGTCCAGCTCCAGCCTGGACAGAGCATTTCAGTGACAGAAGTTACAATGGGAATGCACACACAAAACCCATAATCGTCCCTACAAGCTGCAATGGTCCAAGGATCCAAGGAAAACTCCTTTTGCAACCCAAAATCCGATCCTGCAGTGCCGACTGTTCTCGCTGCCGGAGCCAAGGAGAGCTCCTCCCGAGGATGCTCCACATAAATCCTCTAGCATTTTTCCCTTTGTCCTTTATTTGTCTAATTCTTTGCTTTCCTTCCATCTCCATCCTCTCTCAGCAGCCTTGGGAAGTGACACGGGAGATCTCCTAAAACTCTAAGGCATGTGGCCGGAGGAGGGGAGGGGAGGGGGACTTCTACATAAAGAGGGGGAAATGCACTTGCTAATCTCCCTGTAACTGGGCTGCGGGCAGCCAAGTTTGCAGCTTTCCCCTCTCTCCGCTGGTGCCGTGTGCCCGAGCAGCAGCAGCAGCAGCAGCAGCAGCCCGTACCTGCCGGTGGAGCGGTGCCGGAGCCGGCTGCCGGCGCGCACAAGCTGCAGAGACGCCGCCTGATTTCCCTCAGGATGCAGCCGGGAAGACTAGTCGAATAGCTAAAATTCCTACCTCAGCGAGTTAGCAGAACAGGCTAATCCCCGCAAACAGACAGGATTTAGGATTTGACTCTCGGGTTCCTGATGCAGCTGCACAAATGCGCGCAGCCCCGGCCGTGCCGGAGCTCCCGAGCCGCGCGGGGAGGGCGCGGGATGCCGGGTCAGCGGCTCCGCCCGCGGCGCACGGATCAGAGGGCTCCGCTTCGGGATGGTGTGGGGAAACAGGCCCGGTTTGGTAATTAAATATCGTAACTGAGGCTTGGCATCGCTAATTACGTATTAAAACCCAGCGGTGGTTTACAGTTCTGCCCCTGGATTTCTACTGGAAGATGACAGTTAATGTCACCACTTCTGCAAACCTGATGGCATCTGCCTATAAAAGGGTGATTGTAAAAGCTGAGGGCTTTACCTATAAATTCATCTCGCTAATAAGCAATACGCTCATGATTGAAAGTCAAAGAGACTTTGGAAAGTAGTTGTGTGTTTTATTTCCTTAAAAAAAAATGTATCTGCTAGCAGTGAGGCAAGTTCTGGAGAGCAGCACGAGTGTCACGAGTGCCAGTGCTGTGCGCTCGGTGATCCCGGGCAGGGTGATAAATAGCGGCTCCTCAATTACATCTTTGCTTTATTCCCCAAGTGACTTGTATTCGGGTTGATATACAGTCAGTGTGACTGCACTTGTTTCCCAATGCAAGGGAAATGCCCTTCATGAAAACATTATTAATTAGGCAGAGCTGTAATGGTGGGAATGCTGTGGGAGTGACGGGCGGCTCTGCCATGCCCAGGTCGCATATCCCTGGCGCTGGCAGAGTGCTCCCACACGTTCGTCCCAGTGGGACAGCTTGGCTGGAACTCGGGGGGCACAGCCCCTTCCAAAACCGCTTTGGCTCTCTCTGGAAACACTGGTTCACTGTGTCCATAAAACATTTTTTCCCATTTATCGTGTGGTCCTTGTTTCCCTTTAATAAACCTGTAATTGTACATGCTCACGGGTATTTGCCGTGCTTCACGCCCTGACATCTCCTGCCTGAACCTTATCCAGGTTAAGAGAGGTCACGAGTCAGTAATGATTTCCCAAGAGCCCCAACCCAGAATCTATTTTTTTTTTATTTGGAATATCTTTTATTTAATTAACCACTGAACCAGGCAGACGGTGTTTCCTGCACAACCTGCCAGTACAAGGAATATCTCAGTGAATTTCCAGAGGGAGGATTTCTCCCTCCCACTGCGCAAGGCGGGCAGTGCCCACAGAACCCCTCTCTGGGCTCCTGCTTCCTTTCCCCCTCTTTCCTTCTCTCTCTTTTTAATTATGAAAATCAAGGAACCCATAATTCCCATGACAGCTGTGACTACATACAGACTTAACCATAAACTGTGCAGCAAATGCTTGGTTTGTGGAAAATCATGTTCTCTGACATATGTTTCTCATTATGGGGTAGATTTTCAAAGGAACAAGGCTGGTTCCTCCTGCAGGTGCGAAGTAGAGCCCTGCATTTCCAGTGCCCTGCTCTGCACCTGCAGCCCAGCACATGGAGGGACAAGGACCGAGGCTTTGCCTCACCTTCGCAGTGCAACCAGAGGAGCAATCCCTGTGTCCCTGTGCCCGTCACACGCACCCGAGGGATGTCTGGCAATGCACCGGGAGTGCAGCAGCACTACAGCTGTGCTGGGAATAACCTGGGGTAGTGGGAGGTGTCCCTGCCCATGGCAGAGCGTGGAATGGGATGAGCTTCAAGGTGCCTCCCAACCCAAACCATTCTGGAGTTCCTCCGAGGGGCAGTGGAGGGGCAGGTACCCATCTCTTCACTCCTGCGACTGGTGACAGCACTCGAGGGTATGGCTGGACCTGAGTTTAGGTTGGATCTCAGGGAAAGGTTCTTCCCCCAGAGGGTGGTGGGGCACTGGACAGGCTCCCCAGAGAATGATCGGGCCCCAAGGCTGCCAGAGCTGCAGGAATGTTGGACAATGCCCTCAGGCACAGGGTGGGACTGTTGGGCTGTCCTGTGCAGCGCCAGGAGTTGGATCAATGATCATATGGGTCCCTTTCAACTCAGCATATTCTATGATTCTAAGGCTGTCCAGGTCTCTCAGGGTCTCTCAAGTCCCAGGACTGTACCGTGAGGTCTGGGCTGCTGCAGTGGGACCTGTCCCTCGACAATCACCGAAGAGCAGGGGCTGAGCAGGGATAACCCTGCAGCAACTGAGCAGGATCGCAGAGGGCAGGAGTGGGACCAGGGGAGGTTCATCTGAGCAGTTGGATGGTGTCGGCCCTGGGGAGCTGATGAGTCACTGGGTGCCCCCACGATCCTGACTCCGATCCCTGAGCAGGAGCAGCTCGTCCCTCGGCCCCAGACCCCGTAGATCCTGCTGCTCCCACTGTGCTGGGCTCAGCCACTGAGTCCTCCTCCATCTCCATCCCCTAGTAAAGAACACTTCCTCCCCCTCCTGGCTGCTCTAATTCCATCCTTCCATGGCATTAACTGTACATTCCTGCTCTCCCATCGTCAAACATTTTTACTTCAGCTCCTTTTGCGCATCCCGTGTCCACCAGTCTCCATCCAAAATTCCTCGTGTCATGAAAAGTTAAAACACTTCAGCAGCAGCAGGTTGCAAACAGAACAGAGAATTTCACGTTAATCCAAAAGGGTTGGCAAATCCACCAGCCAGAAAGAGGAAAGTTTCTGTTTCATGCGGAGCCATCGATCTCGCTGAAGGAAGCCCTGCATGGAGACTGATTCCTCAGCCCAGCCCAGACAAGTGCTCTGCGGGAGGTGCAGCCCTGCCCTCGTCCCCAGCCATCATCTCCCTCACACGCTTCTCCCTGCTGGCCAGCAGCCAGGCACCCGCGCTCCCAGGGAAGGCAGCCGGGTGGGGCATTGGCTGCGCCAGCATCACCCCCTTTCCAAAATCAGAGTGTCCCGGATCCCGGAGCGCTGCTGCAACGACCTTCCTCTTCCTGTGGGATGCTCTCACTGGCAGCATGCTTTTGGGCACGTGGAAATCTTGTCTCCCCTTTCAGTGTTGATGCAGATAATTCTGTGGAGAAATTTGTCACGAAACAAAATTGCCCAATGCGATGGCCCTGTCTCCGGCACCACCAGAGCAAGTCTAACCTCAGCCTCCCTGGCAGGAGCCTCTTGGGGTAGCAGACCTGATCGTCATCCCTCCATTTTATCAGCTGAGATCTGTGCAGATTTGGATTAGAAATAAAGAAAAATAAAAGAAAGCTTTAGATGTAGAGGGGAATGTTTCCTGGTGTTTATTATACAGCTGCTCCTGAGCTGGGAGAGTGCAGTTGCCATTAAGTATTAACTAGACAGGTATTAGCAATAGCCCATGTCACTGCTTTAAAGGAAATCAATAGACAACATAAATGCAAAATCAAAAGGTTCTTCCCCTGACGGTGTCATCTTGCCAGCACTGAGTAAATAAACCCCACAGCACCTTTCACTGCTCCCCAGTCTCTCCAGCAGGCTGGAATTGCCTGGATGTCCCGGGACATGCGGGTCAGGGATCCATGCGGGTCAGAGATCCGTGTGGGTCAGAGATCCATGAGGGTCAGAGATCCATGCAGGTCAGGGATCCATGAGGGTCAGGGATCCATGTGGGTCAGGGATCCATGCAGGTCAGAGATCCATGTGGGTCAGGGATCCATGAGGGTCAGAGATCCATGCAGGTCAGAGATCTGTGCAGGTCAGAGATCTATGCGGGTCAGAGATCCATGAGGGTCAGAGATCCATGCGGGTCAGAGATCCATGCAGGTCAGAGATCTGTGCAGGTCAGAGATCTATGCGGGTCAGAGATCCATGAGGGTCAGAGATCCATGCGGGTCAGGGATCCATGCGGGTCAGGGATCCATGAGGGTCAGAGATCCATGCGGGTCAGGGATCCATGAGGGTCAGAGATCCATGCAGGTCAGAGATCCATGTGGGTCAGGGATCCATGAGGGTCAGAGATCCATGTGGATCAGGGATCCATGAGGGTCAGGGATCCATGCGGGTCAGAGATCCATGCAGGTCAGAGATCCACGTGGGTCAGGGATCCATGAGGGTCAGAGATCCATGTGGATCAGGGATCCGTGCAGGTCGGGGATCCGTGTGGTGAGCAGGCGGTGAAGCGCAGCCCTCGGTCCATGGGTGGCTGGGCTCGGGCAGAGTCAGCTGGACCCCAGCTGTGCCTGCTGACCATGGGGTTGGGCGCATGGAGCAGCACTCTGTGACACTGCCCTGCACAGCCCCGGGACGTTTTGCTAAGCTTGTCCCTAAGGATAGGGGCTCTCCCGGTCTCACAGGACACGCGGGAGCAGGGCAATTCTTGCCCTGCTTCTCAGAGGGGTGATGGTGTAACCCCAAGCCCTTACCTGCTGCATGTTCTACAGCAGCTCTGGGCATGGCAGGGCACATCCATGGGGAGCATCAGCCAGGATGAGCCCGAACAGGAGACAATGGGGTGCAAGGCCAAGTGTTGGCCGTGCCCAGCGTCCACCCCTGAGTGCAGGCAGACCCTTGGGTGATCCTGCTGCAGTGACTACGCCCCGGGGTGTGCTGCCTCCCCAGGAGCAGCTCCATATGTTTCATTATGCTCACTGCTGGGAAATTGCATTTTCTTTCAAGGCTGAATTTCTCCAACCTCCACTTCCAGGCGTAACTTCAAGTGAAGAATGAAAATTGTATTTTTAGGAAGTGTGATCGTTTGCTAGGAAAAAGCATACAGAACACATAACATATCGAGAGAAGTTGCCTCATTAGATTAATTAACTTGTGCAGGAGAAGCCTTACACGCCAGCTCTGGAAGGAGCAGAGCCTCAGCTGCCACCACTCCCTGAGGAGGGGAAGTGCCCGGTGCCGCAGGAATGTTCAGCTTTTCATGGGCTTGCAAGGGCAAAGTCCAAAACCTGTGGCTCTTGTCTGCAGTATAAATGCAAATACCACTTATCCTTCACTCCACCATGGAAAAAACAGGGAAAAATATGTATAATTAAGAAAATATATAGAAAACAAAACAGTGTGGGCAGCAGGGTGAGGGGGGCAGTTTCTGCCTGTCTGCCCTGCTCAAGTGAGACCCCACCTGCAGAGCTGCCTCCAGCTCTGGGGTCCAACATCAGCAGGATGTGGAGCTGCTGCAGCCAGCGCAGAGAAGGCCACAGAGATGCTCCAAGGCCACAGAGATGCTCCCAGATGCTCTGCTCTGGAGCCAGGCTGGGAGAGCTGGGAATGTTCACCTGGAGAAGGGAAGGCTCCAGGGAGAGCTCCGAGCCCCTTGCAGGGCCTAAAGCGGCTCCAGGAGAGCTGGAGAGGGACTGGGGACAAGGCATGGAGGGACAGGACACAGGGAATGGCTTCCCAGTGCCAGAGGGCAGGGATGGATGGGAGATTGGGGAGGGATTTTTCCATATGAGGGTGGTGAGGCCATGACACAGGTTACCCCTGGCAGTGTCCCAGGCCAGGTTGGACGTGGCTTGGAGCAACCTGGGGTAGTGCGACGTGTCCCTGCCCATGGCATGGGGTGGAACGGGATGAGCTTTAAGGTCCCTCCCAACCCAAACCAGTCTGGGACTCTGTGATTCTACAAACATGTCCTTAAGGAAGAGGAGAAAAGGACCCCCCTGACTCCCAGCTGTGCCCCAGCCCACCCTGGTGCTGGGAGAACAAGGTGTGCCAGGCCTGGCCCTTGGCCCTTCAGGGACAAGGATTGCCCGGGGAGCAGGGGTGCAGCACCTCCTGTGCCATGGCTGCCAAGGTGGGACCCCCTTCCCCAGCTCTGTCCCACCTTCCCGTGCTGCACAGCCCGCTCCCTCCCCACCACCAGCCCTATAATTCAATGTCAAGGGGGCTTATGTAATATTTAGGTGTGTATTACACTAAATTAATCTTAACATGAAAAATCTTTTGATTACATAGTGTGTTTTTGTCATTGATTGATTAATTCATTTATTCATATAGTAATGCTATGTCCAACTTCTATTTATATTCAGTTGTAGGAGAAAGTTCCTATTCATGTCAGAGGAGATGAATTAAAATAGTTATCACTGGTATTTGCCAGCCGACTGTTTCAGAAGGTCCCTTTACAACGTGTGCTCTCATTCCTGTACAAGCTGCCTGCCAGGAATCCCCACAATTCTCATCCTCCCCATGGGAGCTGCAGAGTCTGGAGGTGCTGATCCCTTCCAGCACGGAGGGCTGGGGAGCCAGGGGAGGTCCCATGCCCAGGGGAGCCCACAGTGCCCAGGGAGAAGGGGCTGGGACATCTCCAGGGAGAGGAGAAGGCCAAAGGGAGCGTGGCACCATGTGACACACGGGACCCTGCCACTGGCACCCTGGCACTGCCAGACCCTGGCATTGCCGTGCCACCCACTGTTGGAACTGCAATGGTCATTCCTGGGAAGCAGCACCGCAGGACTGAGCCATGGGAAAGGCTTGGTTGCCATGGCATGAGGCTGCCCCGATGCAGGAAAGACTCCTCTTAATTTAAAAATAATGCTTAAATAATTGTGATTCTTTTATGGGCTCGGTGATGCCGTTAAGGCAGAGCGTCCAAGGGCCCCTCAGGGCAGTCACCACTGTGACTTGTGTCCCCTCAGCCCACAGCCCCTCACCCTCCTTCCAGCCACGGAGAGCGTGGAGGGAGTGGCTGGCTCCACGAGGCATCTCCCGGCCTCCATCCGCAGCACAGCCCGGGAGCCCGGCCCCTGCCGTGTGCACAGCCCCATGGCTCAGCAGCCACAGCAGCTCTTGCCTCGTTCCCCAAGGATCCAGCAGGCTGGAATTGCCACCAATACATTCTGTTCCTCTCACACACAACAACAAAGCCACCGGGAAGTGGTTGTGTACACATGGAATGTACCTTCTGCTATTTATATGTGCTTTCCTAAATTGAAGGGAATATAAAACCTGTGAGAAATCTACTTGGAAACATTCCCCTTTTGGGCAGAAAAACACTTCAATCCAAGCAATATTAGCAGGGAGAGGAGAGCCACCACGGAGCAGCTCCATGCACTTGGTTGCTCAGAGTGGCAGCATGGCACCAGCCCCTGGGCACATGCGGTCCGTGGCTGGCCTCTGGACACTGGAACATCCTGGAAAGCAGCACCCAAATCAGCTGGGATGCTGGGGAAAGGGTGGAGGTGTTGTAGGGCTGGAAACTCAGAGGGCTGGGGGGGTTATGCAACCCAGAATATTCCAGCAGCATCAGGGAATTCCAAAGGGACTTTAGCATCTCCAGAAGTGAAGTATCTCTTTCTTCCATCAAACTGAGGTCCTGAAAGAGCAGCAAATGCCAGGCCAGGCCGGTGGCACATGCACGAGTTTATTATGTGGAGATAATTAAAGATAATTAACACCTGGAACAACATCCCTGGGGGTGTGAACGAGCTCGATTGGGAAGGGCAGGGCTTCCTCGAAGGCAATCCCATCGTGCAGCAGACAGTGCAGCCTGCTGCGGGGCAGAGCTCTGCTGCCCTGGCTCCTCGCTGGGGACAGGTGGTGCCCTGCGGAGCCCCGGCACGGAGGGACGCGCGTCCAGGTACCGGTGAGCTGTGGATGGAGCCGGCCCGTGCCCAGCCAGGGCTGTGTGCCCAGCGCAGGGCTCCGGGGGCGCCGACTGGCATCTGCTCATTAGCACCTGCTGATTAATTAGCCCCCACAATTAAGGCCTCCCAGGGCTGGCTCTCCTGCCTGCCGGGCTGGTCTCTCTGCTCTCCGCCAGCTCCCAGGGCTGGGGGGTCCAGCCCTCCCTTCTCGTCCCCAGGCAGGGGCTGGGGAGCGCAGCGGGGCCACGGCGGCTCTGGGGGCTGCGCCCTCTGCCTGAGTCTGTGCCCCTACACAGACACGCAAATCAGGGAGGTGCGTGTGCGGAGGCCTTGGAAAGGCTGCCTGCACATGGGCCATTGCTGCCTGGCCTGCAGGGAGCCCCTGGGTGCGCTGGGCTCGGGCCGGGCATGGAGGGGCTGCAGTCAGGCAGTGCAGCACTCCCGGGACACGGGGCTGAGGTTCCTGGGACGCAGCATCAAGGCGGTGCAGGGCTCCTGGGACACAGTGCTGCTCCGGGATTCCTGCCCTGCCCTGCCCTGGGCATCCTGCTCCGCAGCTGCAGCCTTCGGCGTGTGGCGCAGAAAACAAGCGGGATTAGGGCACTTACCAGCCCATCCCCATCCGACCGACCGGCGAGAGCTGAACTTCCCGGCGGGTTTCTGTGCCGGGAAATGAAATCGGTAATGAGGGCCTGGACACCAGCTTCCCCTCCTGCTCTGGTCCCATGGAGGGAGAGCCGGGTTCCGAACAGCTCTGCAGTGCTCCCTCAGGAAGCCGGTGCAGTGGGGTTTGCACTCATACGCTCGATCCTGTTCATCAATATTTCACATATGCAGGTGTACGGAATCTTCATTTTCATGCAAATCCCCCTGCAGCCAGGCAGGTGCATTTCCTGATCTCTATTCATCATCCGGAAATCCAATAACGTGGCTTGTGTGCTTGCAGCTGGTTAGGGGCTGACCCGATGTGCACTTGAGCATGGATTTCAGGTCTGGGCAGCAGAGAAATAGCTTATTTCCCCCCTGGCCTTTATAAAATTAAATGCAAACCCCTCTGTGTTGGTGCAATGTTCATGTTGCAAGATCAAGCATTTAGAAGTCAGGAAATTCCATAACTAGAGGTTACTCCAGCAGTGCCAAGTTGAGGCATCACCCATTCAATGTGTCTTTTCTGTATACCTAATTATAAATATTAATAATAGAGCAATAAAATAAACAATATTAAAATATGAGAGTATTTCAGACAATTGAAACAAAGGGAATTGTGGCAGGAAATCTCACGTGTGCTCAGAGCCCTTGGAGATGTCCTTGCTTAGCCTGACAGACAGGCTGTGAATGGGTCCCCACAGCTGTGACAGAGCAGCATGGTTGGGGCTGAGGTGTCTCCTCATGGAGTGATTTTGCACCTTTATTGCAGGAAAACAGCTCAAACCCAGAGGTTTTGAGAAGGGGTTTGTGCTGCTGCCAGCAGTGCAGCCAAGGCACTCCGGTAGCTTTGCCATCCTCCAGGCTGAGCATCCCTGTCACCTGGGTGGGGACAGCAGCTGCAGAGGGAATTCAGATGCAGTAATTCTGTTTCCTCCTATTCACGGGGAAAAAATAAAACCTGAATTTTCCATGGGGGAAAAGCTGTTTTCCTGATGCCAGAAGCTACTGTGGCTCCGAGCTGGCAGTGGCAGGGTGGGCACCCCATCTCTGCCCAGTGATGGGGGCTGTGAACCAAACCTGCTCCAGGCAGGGAAAGGCTCTGTCCTCCCTCTGCCAGCCCTCAAACATCAGGATGATTCTGTTGCTGCTGCTCCTTCAGGGATTCTGGTTTGTGCTTGCTTGTTTCAAGCAGGAAAAATATTTGTTTCCTTTATTATCTTCAAAATAGACCAAAAAAGGTATTTTTTTTTCTTTTTCTTTTTTTTTTCCCTGGAAAACAGAGGAACAAAATGGCATGTGACCTTTGGGAATGGGCCAGACATGAACTGGTTTGACCAAAGAGAGCAACCTGGTCTAATGGAAGGTGTCCCTGCCCATAGCAGGGGGCTGGACTAGATGATCCTTAAGGTCCCTTCCACCCCAAGCCATTCCATGATTCTGTGATTTTGGCCATTTGCTGGCTCTTCTGCACCAGAAGGGGGAAAATCTCATAATAAGGGGATAAACCAAAATCCTGCTGGGATGAATTCCCCTCCCCAAACCAGGACCCGCTGCCTCCCATGGCTGTGGAACTGGCTGCTGGCTGGGGAGCTGCCGAGGATGCAGCCCCTGTGCTCAAATTCCAGAGCAGAGGTACACACGTTATTCCTGTCCAGCTGCTGCAGCTGCTGTGCTTTCATTCCAAAATAATATTTTTTCAAATGAAGTATCAGAAAACAGCTTTACATTTTTGTTATCCCTTCCAGCACAAAATAAAAAATGCCTGTGCTGCCAGTACCTGATTCAATCAAGTGGAGCACGTTGGATACCCACGGGCTACACGCGCTGGAAAGAGCTGACTTGTATTTTAATTAATAATGCGATACAGCGTCTCCAGACCCCGGCCTCTGGCAACGCTCTTGCCTTGCTTCATTATTTGCTGTAAACAATTTTCAAGCGATGTGTAGACAACCCTATTCTTTAATTTCTGCTAATTCATAACACCAGCAAAATGCAGGATTTTTCTTGTGCAATAAAGCAAGCAATTCAGCCTCCTTCCCACCTCACGGGGCAGCCGCAGTTTCTGTGGGCAACCTGCTCCCAAGCCCTCCCAAGGTCGGTGAGACAGCCCTCACCCGGCTCCTCAGACGCGTGATGGTTTTGTATTTCAGATTCCTGCAGGACAGGCTTCCAACAAAGACGGCTGGGCAAACCCTGCTATCACCAGGACTCGATTCCTGAGGGTGGGATAGCCCTTCCTGCTTTTCACGCCACCAGCAGATGGTGACCAGGGCAGGTCTCACCTTGTCCCGTGTCCGATCACCTTCACACAACACACTGCAGGTACTGCACGTGCTCCAGAGGAGTGGAATGCCCTCGGAGGAACAGGGACACGCTGGGAAGCGCTGGGGAGGGTTCGCTCCCAGAGCTGTGCTCTGTGCCCGGTGTCTCGCTGTGCCGGGCACTGCTGCTGCCACCTGCACGGCTGCAGGCTGGCAGCTCCCTCCTGGCAGCATTCCCTCTTGGACATGACCTCGTGTGACTGAGAGGTGGCAGCAGGAATACCTCTCCTCTCCCTGGCTCATCACCAACGCCACGCAAGAGTGGCACACACAACCTAAGACAGGTGTCAGAGACAGCGAGCTCTGACTGCTCTGATGAATATGTAAAAATATCACCAAAAGCCAGAGAGGAAAATGGACCAGAAATAAGAATGGATACTCTGGAATAGCACACCATCTGCGGCAGGAACAAACTTCCACAAGCACGGCGAGCCCACTGGTACGCGGGGATGGGGCCAGCGCTCCCCAAAGCCTGCAGCAGGCTCTTCTCCACAACCCTGGGGAGAAGCCACAGCCTCTGCAAGGGCAGGGCCCAGCACAGGGTCCTGCTCTCCTCATTTTGGCTGGGGTGGAGTTAGTTTTCTTCCCAGTAGCTGGTACAGGGATGGGTTTGGGATTTAGCATGAGAAGAACGTTGGTTCACAGTGATGGTTTCAGTTGTGGTTAAGGAATATTTATACCAAGCAAAGGACTTTTCAGGTTCTCATGACCTCCAGCGAGCGGGCTGGGTGGCATGAGGAGCTGGGACGGGGCTCAGCTGGGACAGCCAACCCCAACTGGCAAAAGGATGTTTCATACCATAGAGCATCATGCTTAGTGGATAAACCAGGGGGAAAACAGGCTGGGAGCCACTGCTCTGAAACTGCTGGGCATCAGTCAGTGAATGGTGAGCGATTGCATTGTGCATCCCTTGTTTTATTTATTTTAATTCTTTTACCATTATAATTATTATTTTCATCCCTTTTTTGTCCCATTAAACTGCCTTTTATCTCAACCCAAAGTTCTCTCACTTTTACTGTCCCAATTCTCTGCCCATCCCACTGGGAGGTGAGTGAGTGGTTGGGGGGTTCAGCTGCCAGCTGGAGTTAGACCTCCCCACCTGCCACTCATGTTGGCTTTGTTCTGTCAGCCTGGTTGTTCACCTGACAAGCAACCACCTGGCCCTGCCCAAATCCAGCAGAAATCCCATTTCTGTGGCCATGGGGATACCCTTTCTCCAGCTGAGTAGAAAGGTGGCATGCACAGGCGGGGTGGAGGGCGGTGTGTACAGCTTGCATATCGCCAGGTACAGGCAGCATTGTTCTGCCTGTGATCTTCCTGTTATTTTCACAGAACCATCAGGGTTGGAAGAGCCGTGAGATCATCTCGTCCAACCATCAACAATTCTGCTGCATTAATTCACCTGATCCTTTCATCTCGTGCATTTAGTTCTGGCAACTCCAGGATCAGTTTTCCAAATGCCCACGCAAATGCACACAGAAATAGCTGTACTTCTTCTTTCCCTGCTCAGTGCATTAGGGACTCTGCATCCCTTTAGATGCCTTGCCTGATGCCTCAGAAGTGCCTCAGCCTCCCAGCTCGTTTGATGAGCAGCAGTTTGATCCCAGCTCCTGACGAGAGCCTCCACACCACAAATACAGGAAATTAGGGTGATACAGAACGTGCAGCCCCGCACGGCTGTGCTGTAATTACACAACTTCTAACAATTAAGTGCTCACTGATTATGTGTTGAAAGGAAGCCGAACACCATCAGATTGCATCACTGCTGATTTATTGAGTTATTATTGGCCACATCCTGAAGCTCTGACTGTCCTTCCTTTATCAAAACTCCTCATTTAACTGGATGAAGAATTTTGCCCTGTAGTCTTTCAGGCCAGAGTGTGTAATCTCCAAACCTTTTCAAATGCTATTTATAATCCCGAAGCATATTGTTTTATGCTTGTTGAGTTTTATAAACAACTATTTTTCCTGCAAGGATAAAAATAAAGTCAACCAGTGGCTTCTGCATTGAAGTCAGGTCACCACAAAGTGCAATAGGCAGGATTTTAAAAGGTCTGGTTTTACAATTTATTGAAGACAAAAGAAAAGACTCCTGAAAGCTTCCCAATTCCGTGTGCACTGCAGTACACTGTGTATGAAATAAAGTCATAGAGGCATTATCTCCATGCTAGACATCAGGCACAAAATGAAACAAAGCTGACGAGCCATTTACCAAGTGTTTTCTTTATTAATATCACAAACTTAATTCAACCACGAGAGGACTCTTTGCATAGAGCATGCCATTGACAAAAAGGTACTAGACAATCATAAAGAGAACAAGGTAAGCGATCTTCATCATTATTATTATTTATTCCGTCTCTTCCCTTTTCCCCCATTAAGCATTTCATTTGGAAAGTCACTGGGGAAAAAGAACGGGGAGGAAATGCGTTCTGCTTTCCCATCTGAATATCCTTAAGTCACATATGTTATAATATATTTGCATTTTTAAATAAATACCCCTCGCAAAAACAAATTAGAAATGGTTATTTATGTCTTCCGAAGCTCTGCTAGCCTGCAGTGCTGTCAAAAGGTCAACCATTGCCTCTAACTTCGCTGTGCACACGATGACCTGGAAGTACCGTCAATAACGACCCTATGGCTGCAAGTCTTGAAGACTTAATCATCTGACATCCCGGGGCCCCGCGGCGCTCGTGCTTGGCATTTGCCTTATTGAAATGTACACAGACAATATGCATTTTAAACAATTCCAAGCTGCCTGCCTAAAATAGTCATCGGGCCACCGATCCCGGTCTGGAACAGGCTTCCCGCTCTCTCAGCTCTCTCGCCTTGATGAGCAAGGCAGCTAACAAAACGAGCCGATGCATCTGGAGCTCGGAACTGGCTGCATTTATTATTGGCATTTGCTCCATATTGCAAGGGAAAGTTATCATCTGCGTCATCTGGAACTTAATTACGATCTGCCACCAGCCAAATTTGATTTTAAGCCTCTCTTAGAGAGAGTTTGTAAAACACAACAACACAACGGGAGGAAATTCTGTGTTCCAAACGAAACCCACCCGAATCCCAGAGCCCCTGCAGGAGCAGCTGCCGCTGGGAGCCCCGTGTGGCCATGGTGCTCGGTCAGCAGGGGCTGCTTGCTGATCCAGCACCCTGCAACAGGCCTAAAATAGTCCAAAAAAGCCAGTTCTGCAAGTCTTCCTCTGGTCTGATGGAGCAAACCCAAACCACGGAGGGAGATGAGAACTGCCTGGAGCAGGAAAGCCAAAAGCAACATTAAGGATAATGAGGGACAGGATTTAACCATCCCTGGCTCGGGGATACTCTTGGAAGACCGCGTGTTCCTGGGCGGCAGCACACACCGACAGCTTCCCATGGGCAGAGGGACTGTGCCAAGGGGAGAAGCCAGAGGCGCCTGGGCCCCACAGCCGTGCTGGGACAGTGCAGTGCCCACAGCCAAGCCACCCTGGCAGCCCCTGGGCCAGACCACTGCTCCCTGATGTGCCACAGGAGAGCCTGGAGATGCGGTGGCTGCTTGGGAGTGGAGGCGACATATGTTAGTGGGGCTGTGGCTGTTTTCTCAGCATGTTTCCCCTCCCACATATCTTCTCAGAGGCTCAAAGGAATTATGCTCGATACAGAAAAGGAGAAAAAGCTCAGAAAAAAATCTTCACTTTTCTCCCCACCCTTGAAAAATAGGCCCAAGGGATGTCTCTTTTTGGTATTTCACAGCGCTGGGAGTCAGGAAAAGCAGCCTGTGCACTTTCCATGCCTCCCTTTTAATGAAGGGCCCATCGGTTCCCTGCGGCAGCGCCAGCCCCTGGCTCTCCACGGCACCGAGGGTTCCTTTTAAACACACTTTGCCTGCAATAACACCGGGCAGGGAGCTGTGCCTCCAGTGAAGGAATGGGTAGGATTGCTTTACATCTGCACTTTCATTGAAAACATTTATTCAATCAAAGCGAAAAATAAATGTGGTCCCTCAGCTCTGTCAAGTATAAACTGTTATTGATCCCCTAAATGAAATTTGTCCATGCTGATCGATCAAACACATTATCCTTTTTCCCCAGTCCATTACCAGCAATTGGAAACTCTCAAGCATCAATAGCAGCTTGACCACACACAGCTGCATGTTCAGCCTCTGTTCCCCAAATCCGAATCATTCCTGTCCCCCTCCTTCCCCTCCAAACACTGGGATCTCAGTATTATGACCACATTTTTTCCAAGCTGACAGGTAGAAAATCTAGATTTCATAAAATGCTGGGAATCAGTTGCGTTGTGTTAAACCCCAGCGCTGTGGTAACAGCCGTGTAACAGCACAGGGACTGCACCAGTGCCCAGCCAGGCTCCCCAGTAGGGTCCTGGCGATGTGTCCTCACATCAGCCCACAGCATCCTAGCTGGCCACGTCCACTGGAGCAAACTGGTGGATTTTAGTATTTCCTAGAAGGGGATTTTTGACAAAATTGATATTTATCAGGAGTACTCCTGCTGTACAAGCTGCCTGACACGGTCCCCACTGCTGGGGACATGGGTCAGTGGTGGCCTTGGCAGTGCTGGGGGAGTGGTTGGACTCGTTGGTCTTGCTGGGCTTTTCTAATCCAAACCACTCCATGGTTCTGTGATTCCACGGAGGTGGCTGATGATGCCAAGCCCCGAGCTCAAATGAGGAGCCACTCTGCAGGTCCCCTGCCAGCACCACAGGCACCGCGCCCTGCTGCTCTTCTCATTCCCAGGACACAGCTATCCCTTCCCATGGGCTGCCCCACCCCAGCACAGCCCCAGAAGGCTGTGGCCATCCCTCTCCACTCCTGGCCTTGTCTCAGTCTCCTGGAGAGATGAGTCTGCAGGAAGGGCCAGGGACAGACGCAGCGTGTGCCGGCTGGAGCACAGCCCGCAGTGGTTCATAGGCACGAGTTACTGGTTACCCATGGGCACTCGTGTTACTGGTGCTGTGTGTGGGATTCCCATCGTCACAAAGTGCCCAGAGCAAGGGGAGTGTTCCAGGCCAGGCTGGACGGAGCTTGGAGCAATCTGGTCTAGCGGAAGGTGACCCTGCCCATGGCAGGGGGGTGAAACTGGGTGATCTTTAGAGTCTCTTCCAACCCAAACCGTTCTATTATTCTAAGGTCTGATGTGGGCTCACAGGGCTTGGCAGAGCACTGATCCTCAAAAAGAACCCAACTTCAGGTAGGCAGTGGAAAAAACGCAACACTTGTCTCTTAACAGCCATCACGAGGGGCTCACTCTGCAGCTGTCAATAGCTCATATGTTTGTCTTTTGTCTTGCTGATGGGTAATAATTTTTTGAGCGAGCTGAGGGAGCAGCGACTCTTTATTAAAACTAATAAGGAAGGGAGTCACGGGCCTTTAAAAATCACTCAGGAAATTATTGCTGACAAGTCTTTCTTGCCTCACCCCTCAGAAGGAAAGCAGTGAGGAGTTAGGATGCTCTACATGACATCAGCTCGTGGATTTGCTGCCATGTATGCTCAGGACATTTTACAATGTCCTGCAGCTCCACTGGAGGTGATACAAACTCCAAGTGTGCCTCGCTTCAAATGTCTGATTTTGTCTAAATACAGGCAAAATCACACACCAGGGAAATAAACAACTGTGAAACATTTGGGGTGCTTTTTAGCACCTGCTCAAGTACTGAAAATACAAATCCTGAGAAAAAGTGGTGAAAGGCAACTCTGCCCCAGTAAAGAGGGAAGAACCAAGTGCTGGTCCCACTCCTGGACACATCACCCAGAGGTGGGTTCACAGGGTCCCTCTTCTTCCAGCTGTATGACAAGGACAAAGCATAGGGAAGCCAGAGACCCCTCTGCCCTGGTGCAAACCTCCCCTGCTGGGGCTGCCGCTCTGCCCCAGGGAGCTGCACCACACAGGAGAGCAGGTATCTGCAGCCCTGTGCTCCCAGCCAGCTCCTGGGCTATAGGGAACCACAGCCTAACAGAGACAGAGCTTTTCTGCAACCAGAGCAAAAACCTCACCATGCGTATCAAGATTGCATCTCCTGATCTCACATATCTGTCTAAAAAACCTTATCTTGGCATAGCACAGAGCCAGCCCTGTCCCTGGATGGATTGACCTGATGGGTCATTCCCTGCACAAATCTGGACCATATTCCAGTCTGAATTCATCCAGTTTCTGCTCTCTGCTGCTGCTCTTCAAGCCCCTTCTCTTCCCAGTGAGCAGATAACATTTTTCCCTCCCAAGCCCCAGTATTCCTGCTGCCCCATCCCACTGAGCCCTGGACCTCCGGCTGGGAGCTGCCCTGCTGGGTGCTCATTTTGGGCCATAATTAGCCCAAAGTCCACTCCTGTTGTTCCAGAGGTCAGAAGGAGTCCAGAGGCTCCGTTTGCAGCCCTCTGAGCAGGTCTAATTGCAGCACTGACCTCTGCCCGCTCAGCAGCCAAGACCATCCCGGGAAGTTGCTTGTATCCATCATGCATTTAACCTAATAAAGATGATGGGGAAATGACAGACAGACCAGTTTCTTGCCAATATTGTTGCATTTTGCACTATTAGAACAATCTTCTGTGGAAAAAAGAACACGACCGTGTGTGGTCACATCCATTTCCATCCTGAGGCACGCCAGCAGAAGCGCTGCCCTGTTTCCCCTGGGGTTTTCCTGGCTGTGGGGAGCCATCCCTCTCCCTCACTGCCAGGGCTCGCCTCCATCCTCTGCTGAGCTCCTCCTGGTTTTCCCCATCCTGGGATTTTCCTCCTGTGCTGCTTCACAGCTGGATTGGCACAAAGGCAGCGATGTGATTTCTGCTTCATCACCCAGAAAAAGGGGGAAATGGAGCCAGTATTCCAGAAAATTTTGAAATATTGGTGGTGGTGTGGGAGAGGAGGTCAGAAACCGGCTGTGGTGACCACAGTGGGGGCACCACCCGGAATTGGTGCCACTGCACTCTGTACCACGTCCTGCCAGGGCTCTCATGGGTGGCTCCCCCCAGGCAGGGTGAGGGGACAGCTGGGCTCCCGCAGGACAGGAGGTGGCAGCAGGAAGGGTCTCACCATGGGCACCGGCTGCTCGGAGCCAGGAAATTCCTCTGCACTCACTGGGAACCAAAAAACAGTTACTTGTTTGGCAAAGCAATCAGAATTTTGGGTGTCAAAATTAAGAGCGAGGCAAGGCAAGGCAAGGCAAGGGGCAAAGGCAAGGGGCAAGGCAAGACCATGCCAGGCAAGGCCAGGCAAGGCTGCGCTGGATGAGGACTCACCGAGCCATGGTGATCTCAGCTACCCCAGGATCCTGAGCCCCTCTGGCCTCCAGGGGCAAGGTCACACCAGTGACGAGAGTGGCAGCAGGTCTCAGCCTGCCCCAAGTCACATCCTTCCAGCAGGACAGCAACCGGCTGTGTTCTAATGACCAGGGACACAGTGGCATCAACAGATAGAATGGCTGGAAAAGGAGGAGGAGGAAGAGGAGGATGAAGAGGAGAAAAGAAGAAGAAAACCAGGATAAAATAGAATAGACTAGAATAAAAACTAAGAAATAAAATTAAAACCAAGAAATAGAATGAAAAATAAGGTAATAAAACCTAAGGGCTAAAATATAAACTGAGAAATAGAATAAGGACTCCTGATTTTGAAGTTAGACTTAAAACCAAAAAGTTAGCTTTTAATATGCCTCTTTTTTATCCCAGCTTCTCCATCTAGCTAAATTCAACTGATTTCATTATGCTCCAGTGCCTCTTCTCCCATGGCCGCCTTAGTTTTTTAAAAACTGGTATCAAAATGTGGATGTTCTTCCTCAAAACACCCGTTTTCTCCTTTACCTGAATTTTTATGGCCAAGTGCCTATGCCATTTTCTGTGTGAGTTATAAATTCTCTTACTCTAGAGCATCTGGAAGAAGAAGAAACCCTCTTCACCCAAGGCCACAGATGCTCCTTCACCCTCAGACCCTGCTGGGCATAGTTTGCAGAGGAAATAAGTTTAAACTTTTTTTTTTTTAATTCTAAGCGTGGAAGAACAGGGAGTGCCCTGTGAGCACCCAGCGGGCTGCTGGGTTGATCCACTGGCAGGTGCCAACAGCAGGAGACCCAACAATGTTCCACCTCTGCTGGCACCTCGGAGCCCTGGAAAACCAAACTCACCCCCAAGAGATGGAGCTTCGGGAGGCTCTGCACCTCCTCGTTCAATAAGTGTAATTACACCAGTGGATTTGTCTCTTTAATCACAGGAGGAGCTTTTAGAAGGAAAACAACCGAGTCCAGCAGGTTCTCGCTATGATATTTGCTGGGTGATAATTCAATTATTGTAGAAAATTATTTTAAACATTAAGATGCACAAAGTTCAGTTTCCCCTGTTTCTGCGACTATCACCCAAGCTATTGATAAGATGTCTAAATTTATTGCAGAATAATTCTGCAGGAAAAGAGATAAAAGGTTCCTGAATAAAATATGAGGCGAGAGCTGTAAATTGTAGCAATGCATATCATTTCATTCAAATGTAGGAAGCAATTACCATCTGCTATACTCATCAGTTCCCTCCTTTATGACTTAATTATATGTTTAATGCTATCAGATCAAGGAAAGGGCACAATAGATGAATGAGTGAAAGAAACAGAAAAGATTCAGCAACAAGACAAAAGGCAGATGAAAAGTAACCCAAGAACAGAATTGATTTCATTTGTTGGGAGAGGAGTTAATTTAAATAGTATATTCTATCATCTCCCGTGCTGTACTGAGATAATATAAATCATGTGTTTGTGAATTTGCTTCATACAATTTTAACAAAAGCATTCTAGTTTCTGAAAACCCAGGGTCTGCAGGTTTTGATTTATTTATGAAATGAGTAACATTTACAAAGAAAGAGCAGTGACTGACACCAAAGCATTTAAATGATTATTAACAGCACTTTGCTGTACAAGTACGAGATGACAGAGGGGAAGCTGACAAGCTCAGCTCGGGCCCCTCCTGTCTGGGTTCCAAGACCAGCCAGGATCACCTCCTGTGGACATGGGGCAGTGAAGGGACACGGCCACCACAGCCACCTCCACCACAGCCACAGCCACCACACCTGGGCCAGAGGGCCAGGGAGGGCACAGGAGGTGGCGGCCCCAAGACTCCTCAGGTCCCTCCACAGGATCAAGCAGCTGCCCTCCCCGAGCTGCTCTGGTTTGATGGTTCTGGATGTGTCCTGGCAGAGCTGCTGACAACCTGCACCCTGTAGCTGCACCCTGCACCCCCATCGTGCCCCCCTCCATCCAAAATCCTGCGGGCCTGTAATCTGAACCTTGTATTCTGCACCCCTGCACCCTGCATCCTGCACCCTATATCCCTGCATCCTGCACCCTATACCCCTGCATCCCTACATTCTGCATCCTGCCCCCTTCTGACCACATGTGCCCATGGAGGAAAATAAGCATGGAATAATGCAATTTGCTTAAATATCACGTGGTGGGGTTAGAGCATAAAAAAGTATGTGATCTCGTGGCAGACCTTGGGTGCTTTTAACTCCCCCCAGTATCAGCAGCGTGTGCAGCCAGGAGCAGTGGGGCTCGAGCAAATCCAGTGGGATGCCTTCCCAGAGACCTGGGGACAGCTGGAGGTAGAGGTACAGCCAAGGGACATCCCCACTGTCTAGAACTGCACATGCAGAGTTAAACGCAATGGGCACCGAGTGCTCCTCTAAAAGAGTAAAACAAATCAAGCCTTGACACTTCTCACTTGAGGTCTGAATCCAGATTTAGATTAGCTATTAGGAGGAAATTTTTCCTGTGAGGGTGGGGAGGCCCTGCCACAGGGTGCCCAGAGAACCTGTGATTGCCCCATCCCTGGCAGTGTCCAAGGCCAGGTTGGATGGGGCTTGGAGCACCCCAGGACAGTGGAAGGTGTCCCTGCTTTAAGGTGGATGGGCTTTAAGATCCCTTCCCACCCAAGCCATCCCGTGTATCCGTGATTCCCACTGCACAGCAGGGACTTACTGAGGCGTTTGCCCCCACTGAGGTGGGTATCATCCTCTTCCAGTAGTGGACCTGCCTGAGGCCTGGATCTGCATCCCTTTGTGGGCAGCACTGGTGCCTGCTCACACCCTCAGCGACTGTGTGTGCAGGCAGAGATGTGCTGGGAAGCTACAGAGAAAGAAAGCAGTTTTGTACTAATTCCCTTAATTTATTCACATCAAATGTCAGTGCAGTGTCATATAAAAGTCTTTAATGATTTTAAAACAAATGGTCCCTGAGGCAGGAAAATAGTTATAGTGCCATTTCTAAAATTAATTTAATTCCTGCGGAATAGAAATAAAAAAAAGTGCCTGCTCGGTTGCACATGCATCACAAATAGCACTAGAACATTTCTGGAGAGGCTTTTCAGCTGCACTCACCCAGGGTTTCCCAGCCTTTTTGCCAACCCTTGGCAGTGGGAGCCCCACACTGGGCAGTGCTGCCCCCTCCTCATCACCCTCTGCCACAGAGAGCCCCCACATTAATTAGCCCCCACACTAATTCCCTTTACACAGCAGCAGAACCTATTTTTGTTACATTTCTCCGTGACTCAGAACAGTCTGTCTCTGCTGCTGACCACGCACAGGACAGCACTGCACTGATACTCCTGGCCTGGGATCCTTCCTCAGCAGCCCCAGAGATGACCCCACCTGCTCCTGCCTCGCTGCCCTCTGCCCCGCTCCGAGCTGACCCTGCTCACCAGTTGGCACGCTGGTTCCACACTGGGACAGGGCTGGCAGCAGCTCCCAGGGACAGACAGCGCTGTGCCCCCAGCTCCCCCGTCCCTCTGGCAGGGGACATGCTGCCCTCACACCAAAGAATCCCAGACTGGTTTGGGTTGGAAGGAACCTTTAAAGCCCATCCAGTGCCACCCCTGCCATGGGCAGGGACACCTCCCACTGTCCCAGGTTGCTCCAAGCCCTGTCCAGCCTGGTCTGGGACACTGCCAGGGGTCCAGGGAGGGCCACAGCTTCTCTAGGCACCCTGTGCCAGGGCCTGCCCACCCTCACAGGCAAGAATTTCTCCCTAATATCTAACCAAAATCTCCCCTCCTTCATTTTAAAGCCATTCTCCCTTGTCCTGTCACAACATGCCCTGCTAAAGGTTTGTCCCCATCTATTTTATTCTGTCTCCATGGGCACTGGTGCCCATGCTGGTGCCCAAGGGTAGTGCTGGGGGAGCACAAAGGTGTGAGATTTCCTGAAAACTGCCGGTGTGGATAATTAAAATAAATCCCAAACACATGAAACTCTGTTCAGTGACTCAGTCCACACACTCCCCCGCTGCTCCCACACACCTGCTGATGCTCAGGCAGAAAATTAAGCACTTACAGATTTTTCATGCTTTGTATTTAGGGGTCCACATTTTCTCTCTCTTTCTGCTCATCCAAGGCCACCCCCAGCATGACAGGGGGTTTGGGAACCTACCAGAGATGCCTCCAGCTGCCCTGGCCAACCTGCAACACAGAAGGCTCCGTGCCAGTGAGGGATGAGGCAAAGACACCCCCCTGCAGTGGGGAACACGGCTTTGCTCCCCACCACACAGGGAACACCCCTGGCTTTCCCTTCTAAGGCAGGGTGCCCCGGGCTGCACAGGGACCCCTGCACCCCCCAGACCCTGAGATCCTCCCCCATACCCTGAGATCCTCCCCCAAGCTCCTCTGTGTCCTACAGGGAAGCCAGGCTGGTGCATTCCAGTACTGTGGGAGAAGTGGTGTGTGCAGCCCAGCCCTTGCCTAATTGGGGGTAAAACAGCTCAAAGTTCACCCTATTTACAAAAGCCATCAGCAGTGGCTGAGGAAGGAGGGTCATGCTGCTTTTGGTGTGGAATGATGCTGAGACCAGCCTGACTTATTGATCCCAAAGTTAAACATTCTGAGTGAGGGTGTGGAGGACAATGTTCCCTGACAGAATCTGGCACCAGTGAAGATGTGGCAAAGTTCCTGATAAAGAAACCAACAAGTCAGAGTGCTGATGACTTACTTACTTCCCTGCACAGCCCTGGGGACACGTGTCCAAGGACGGCAAGGCTGAGTGGGAAAGGAGGGGGAGGAGAAGGAATATGAGGCTAACCTGGGATGCAGGTGAGGGAGACAAGGTCGAGGTCTGCAGGAGGTCCTGGCACCAGAGCCATGGGATGATGCCCAGAGGGTCCCTGCACCCCGTGGGGAGCTGGGACCAGGGGCGATCCCTGCTCCAAACATCCCAGTGCCCAGCCGACAACTTGACAAATTTGGTTTAACTGTTTTGATGTAATAATGTAATTAGGTAAAAGGGTTCAGCAACCAATTGCATTTCACTAATTTCTACCATCTGCTTCAACACTTGTTCTATGTGTGCCAGACTTCAGCGTCTTTGCTCTAATAGTAATTAATGAAACTGTTAATAAGCTACATATATCATATTATGCTGCAATAATTTATCAAAGGATAATGTTATGAGACAAATTCTATATAACAATTATAGAAAATGGCTTACATTACTAATCCTGCACACTGCTCACTAGTTTCTTTACTCTTCCCTTCTTAATGAATTCCCTAATTAATTTAATGCATACGTTATGCATAATTTGAAATTTAAAAACATCGCTGGGTCAGGTTTTAACCATCCTCTTTTACATGCTGTCTGCTTTTACAAGACACATATTAGCAAAACATGACCTCTATGCAAATCAGGGTGCCCGCTGCTATTCCCATTCCCGCTGACAATAGCGGCATTCCGGCACGCTCCCTCTGCCACGGCGCACGGAATGCCAGCAGAGTAACCAGAGCCATGGGCAGTCGGAGGCACTGTTTACAACAAAATCCAGACGTGAACAGCTATTCCAATCTTTGATTACATAACCAGCCCTGTTTTGGGGAGAGTTGCCCTCAATCACACATCGTGCAAACAGCCATCGAACACCAGGGCCTCGCTGCCATCACCCATCCCGCGATAACAAGGTCAGCTTAAAAATCCAGAAACCTTCCAAAATAGAAATGCAAGCTTTAGTTTCTTCATCTTCAGATTTTTAAGCATCCAGCACACAATTGCCCAGTATTTCCCAGCTTTCTACCTCTACAGCTTTGGGGTTTTCCTGCAGAACATGACCACAAACTCTTCTTCCAAAGTTTCCATTTTCATTCCCATCTGACTGGGTGTAGACTTCCAGAACACCACCAAATACCCCAACGGGACAGGGTACTCCAACTTCAGTGTTTCCTAGTGTTTTACTGGCTGAACTTCCATGGTAAGAGAAACCAGATATCCCCCACAGGCGTTAGAGTGGGTAACATTTGGAGTGGGCTGGCAACCACCACGCAGTGGAGGTGAAACTCCTCTCCCTGAAAGCTACACGAGAACCAAGTCTTGAAATAAGTTTTGAGGCTTATCCATGATTTGCCAACATACTATAGGACACATCTTTGTTTGCACAGTGCACAGACCCACTCCTTACACAGTGTACACACCTACTCCTTCATCCCGTTAACAGCGTGTATCTGGGAAGTGATTTAAGGAGAAGTGGTGAAGGGTGTAGAGGAGCAGCCTGCCGGCCACATGGAGGACAGGTGCTGGATTCTGCAGCACTTGCTGCCACACAAATAGTGGATCTGCTCACACTGCAGGGCTAGCAGAACACCAGGAAACTCCAGAGACTCAGGTTCCTGGTGCCCGCAGTGCTGCTTCAGAGGAAAATCTGTGCCCTGACAGCCGGGATGCTGGCGATGGCTTCATGCTGGACAAGGGCTGTGATGCCTGACTCCTTCTGTGGTGCTGCCTATAAATACAACCCCATCTCCAGCACCAAATGGGCAAAGAAAATCCTTCCCAGCTGTAATAAATACCTGGTAAGGAGAACTAAGAAAATACACTGTCGTGCTCTATGATGGAGAGGTAATTAAATAACCAAACAAGTAAAATAGAGCAGATCCTGCCTTGTGGCAAGTGGAAGAGGGGGATGGCTTTGGTACTACTCGTTTGCACCACTGTCTGCTATTTTCAGCCAAAAGGGCTCTTGTATTTGGCATGGTGGGATCAGCCTCATGTCTGATCCTGCCTTTTGTGGACCACGGCATTGTCTTCAACTCTGCCTGGTCTCTTATTCTGGGAACAGGTTGCCCAGAGCAGCTGTGGCTGCCCCATCTCTGGAAGTGTCCCAGGCCAGGTTGGACAGGGCTTGGAGCAACCTGGGATGGTGGGAGGTGTCCCTGCCCATGGTAGAGGGGTGGAACTGGATGAACTTTAAGGTCCCTTCCAACCCGAACTGTTCTGGGATTCTTATGCTCCATAGAAGAAATACAATTTATCAAGCCAGCCAGGCTTTAGCAAGAGATAATTCCTTCACGAATTATCTTCGGGCAATATATTATTTACATTACTAAAATATTATATAGAGACCCAGAGTGAGTTATATTAACATTGCCTTATCTTCTGGGACAGTTCTGGCTGAAAAAGTGTTGAGTTTTCATCTTCAAGCAAGCTTGCTTCCGTGCTTTTCCATCTGACACATCAGATTATTTTAATGATGGAGTACTTGATTAAATTAATTCCTCCCTACAAAAGCAGCTGTCTTGTGTCATGGAATCTGTTCAGCTATCTGGAACATTTGTACTTGCCAGGGAGGAGAGCCAAAGCGCAGAGTGAGCGGAGGGAACGCCTGACCACACCGAGACGGTGACGACTTTGTCACAACGCGTAAGTGTGAAGCCAAAGCTCAGCAGGACATCGCAGGTCTCTCCCTGCCCCAGCAGGGCTGGATCTTTTGCCCAGGGATTAGGGAAGAGGCTGCTGGCCTGGCCCACTGGCAGAGGAACACACTTCCAGCAGCTCCAGGGACCCACAATGTGCTGCTGTGTCCCCGTGCTGGTGCTGAGCCCCGCTGCACCCGGGGCTGACGCCTGAAGCGTGGCCCCAGGCAGGTCCCAGCAGAGGGGACTCAACCATACCCGAGGGAGGGTCAGCATCAGCAAGGGAAAAAAACGGGTGAAAATGGAAAATCTGTGCCAGCATGGTGAATGAAGCACAGACCGCGTGCGTCAAACTTTTATTTCTAAACAAACAGAATTGTTCCATTTAAGTTCATCCCTTGCTTACTCTCAAGATGCTGCTCTTTTTTTCCCCTTTAGATGGTTTTTGCAATCTTATCCTTCCCTCCCTCTTACTGAGAGTCCTCAAGCACCATCCACACATGCAAATCCTCTGAAATCAGAACTGCCTGCCACGTCTGAAGGAGTTTGCTTGGCAAAGAAAAGCCTTGGAAAAACAACAGAATGGACGTTTCCTTTGTTTTCCATCACACAGTGTAACCATAGCCTGGGTTTTGACATTACTAATTTTTTGAAGTATAAATATTGATATAATTTTTTCCACTTATTTCTTTTCAATATTCATATGCATTGCAGTGGGTTGGAGCCCTTTATTTAACAAAATCTCCTGCTTTGGGATTTGGGATACAGTGCATTGCTATTAAATTTATTAATACCAGAGAACTTTAAGAGAGTTTAAGCTAAGATTAATAAAGCTGCAAAATACCACCTCAGGCTTTTTTTCTTTCACTTCAGTGCTTATATCCTGAGTTCTTGGAACTGCTGCCCACACCTCGCACCTGATCCCACAGCTCCTTCACCTGACCGTGTCTCCCTGTGCCTCAGCTGCCACTGCAGCTGTGCCAGGTGTCCCCCCAGGCAGACTGGCAGCATTCGCTGACAGGGGAGCTGCTGGCTGGGGACTCTGGTGTGGGCAATCGAGTCCCCAGAAGGTCAGTGTGCCAGTGCCTGCTGGTGACAGGGTCCTCACTCCTGGACACGGTGGGATGGCAGAGACTCTCCGAGGTGTGGTGCTGCCCACTCAGTGCTATCCGCTCATGGTGCTATCCGCTCATGGGGGTCTGGCGTGGCTGTCCCAGCATGCAGAGCTCACCCCTGCACGGAGTTACTCTTGCACAGAGCATCTCCCAAATATCCTGACCCCACACAGGCTCTCCTACACAACCATGTCTGCAGGAACAGCTTCTGCTGATGGTTCACCGGGTGTCACCCACACCCGACACCAGCCAAGGCCGGGGAACACTGGGGGCCCTGTACCTGGATGTCCATCCATTTCTACAGCCACACAGACCAGGCGCGGTGGGGCTGCCTGGGGTGTTCTTAGGATGCCCTGCACAGCTTACCTGAGTGCTCCCAGGCTGGAGCACCTGGTGCCTGCAGGCAGCCCCAGCCCTCAGCTGCCAGCACGGCCAGGGCGGCCAGGACAGCCAGCACAGCCAGCACGGCCAGCATGGCCAGGACAGCCAGGACAGTCAGCACGGCCAGCATGGCCAGGACAGCTGGCACTGCTGGCACTGCCAGCACACCCAGTACACCCAGCATGGCCAGCACAGCCAGGACAGCTGGCACTGCCAGCACACCCAGTACACCCAGCACGGCCAGTACAGCCAGGACAGCTGGCACTGCCAGCACACCCAGCATGGCCATCACGGAGAGGACAGCCAGCACAGCCAGCACAGCCAGCACAGCCAGCATGGCCAGGACAGCTGGCACTGCCAGCACACCCAGCATGACCAGCACAGCCAGGACAGCCAGCACAGCTGGCAGAGCCAGGAGAGCCAGCACAGCCAGCACACCCAGCACGGCCAGCACAGCCAGGACAGTCAGCACAGCTGGCACTGCCAGGGCAGCCACAACAGCCTGGACAGCCACCACAGCCAGTGCAGCCTGGACAGCCAGGATAGTCAGCGCAGGTGGCACAGCCAGGACAGCCATCACACATGGCACAGCTGGCATAGCCAGGACAGGTGGCACAGTCAGCACATGTAGAACAGCAGGCACAGCCAGCACTGCCAGCAAAGCCTGCCACGTCCCAGCCTGCGGTCCAGGGCCGGAGCAGGAGCAGGAGGGTGGTTCCTCGCTGGTTCCTTTCTTGGCGTTCTCCGGCTCAGCCCACCGGAGGCTGCCGTGCTTCGCCAGCGTGGCTCCCGTGCCCTGTAATTGAGCGGGGTGTGGAACACACCCACGTCCTCAGCAGCGGCTCAACCACCGACTGCCGCGCCGGCTGCCACGTGGAGCACGGACACACACCCCGAGCCACGGCCCCTCTGCCCCCGGTGGGGACCCCCGAGCCACGGCCCCGCTCCCTCCCACTCCCCCGGGCAGAGGCGCGCCGAAACACCTCCCTGGTCCTCCGGGGTGTCCCCCCCAGCCACATCACCGGTCCCTGGGGATGCCCCCCCGCAAGCTACACCACCCATCCCCCAGGATGCCTCCCCCGAGCCACAGCCCCGCTCCTCCCGGGATGTCCCGCCGGGGCCGGGCGGCTCCCCGGGTCAGGTTCCAGCGCGGGGCGGGTCCCGGGGCGGGGGCAGCCGCGTCCCGGCCCCATCCCCATCCCCGTCCCCATCCCCGTCCCCGTCCCGCCTCCCGCTCCGCTGGCCCGGCGGCTCCCGCGCCCGCCCGGGATGAGCGGGCTGCGGCGGCTGTTCCGCGGCAGCGGGCGGGCCCTGGCCTTCGTGTTCGCCGCCTCGGTGGCCTGGGTGCTGCTCGACATGGCCGCGCTCCGCCTCTCCCTCGGCGAGGCGGGCGGGCGGCTGCTGCGGGAGGCGGCGGGGCGCGGGCAGCGGCCGGGGCCGGGGCCGGGGCCAGGGTTGGGGCCGGGGTTGGTGCGGGCGCGGCCCCGGCGCGGCCCTGAGGCGCCGGCGAAGGCAGCGGGGAAGCCGGGAGCAGCCCCCGCCGGGCACGGGGCCGGGGGCCCGGGGCCATCGCCGCCTCCCCGCCAGCCCCCGGCCCCCGGGCGCAGCCGCACCCCGCGGGCAGCCCCGCTCGGCGGGACGGGCACGGCGCTGCTCGGACACGCCGGCGGCGGGAGCGAGCGGCGTCCCTCGGGCACGGCGGGACAGGCCGGCCCGGCAGCCCGGGGTGCGGGGACGGCAGCGCAGCCTGGACCAGAGGAAACAAACGTGGGACGGAAAGAAACTGCCTCCAAAACTCGCTTCGTCCTCATTAGCAAAGAGGGGATGAACCTCGCCAGCCCCGCAGCCCCGCGCCGCGGACCCCACTCTGCGGGGAACGCCACAAGGGGACATGGAAAGCACAAAGAACTTGCTGACAAGAGCAGTGATGGTGCCCACGCTGCGACTGCCACTGCTGGGGCCACCGCGATGGGTGGCAGGAGCCGGACGCTGGGTGCGACGCCAGGAGCAGCTCCCGGGCCAGCTGGCCCTGGACTGGACCGGCACGAGCAGGCGGGAGCAGCTCCTGGAGCAGCTGGCATCGACCAGGATGGACATGAGCAGGCAGGAGCAGCTCCTGGAGCAGCTGGCACTGACCAGGATGGACATGAGCAGGCGGGAGCATCTCCTGGAGCAGCTGGCACCGACCAGGATGGACATGAGCAGGCGGGAGCAGCTCCTGGAGCGGCTGGCACTGACCAGGATGGGCAGGAGCAGACGGGAGCAGCTCCTGGAGCAGCTGGCACCAGCCAGGATGGGCAGGAGCAGACGGGAGCAGCTCCTGGAGCAGCTGGCACCAGCCAGGATGGGCAGGAGCAGGCGGGAGCAGCTCCTGGAGCGGCTGGCACCAGCCAGGATGGGCAGGAGCAGGCGGGAGCAGCTCCTGGGGCAGCTGGCACTGGCCGGGATGGGCAGGAGCAGGCAGGCAGCAGCCCAGGGATGCACAGAGTTCTGTCCATGGATGCAACGCTCGCCCCAAGAGACCCCCGAGCTCCTGGCCAATTTGGACACCCTGTTGCAGTCCCTGATGAAAAACAAGAAGAAGCAAAAAGTAGATGGAAAGAAGGAAACTTTAATGTCTACCTCAGCGATCTGATCCCTGTGGATCGAGCCATCGCAGACACCAGGCCTGCTGGGTAAGATCCGCTCCCCTTGCACACACCCCTGTGCTGCACCCTGGGAATGGGCTCCATGGCTCTGGGGAGGGTTGCTGGGGGCACACCGAGCCCTCCACTTCAGCCATGCTACCTGTCAGATGGCTTTTGCCTGTCCAGGTTAGAGCAGCTTGTTGTTAAGTGTAACTCTGGGTAAAGTTTGCAGGTTGTTATAAGCCATTGAGCCTGGCTGCCCAAAGAGGCCAGGACACACAGCACGGGTAATGGGGTCAGGCCTCTCTGTGCCTCAGAACGCTGTACCTGGTGTGTCAGGTGCAGCTCTGAGCATAGCTGCCTTCAGAATTCGTGCGTTGGTTCCTGGAGCCTGCACCCCGTGGGTGTGTGTGGGCAGCAGGAGCCCCACTGCCTGGAGGGGCTCTCACACCTCAGGCTGCCGTGGCCCTTCCCTCGAGGAAGAGGCACCACAAGGGCCCTCCCGGCCGGGGAACTGCGGCGGCTCCAGAAACCCCCACAGGAGACGTGCTGAGCGCTGGCACCATGCAACAGGCACAGACTGGAAAGGCAGTCTGGGGGGCTCTGGTCTGTGGGCACATGCGGGGAGGGACGTGGAGTTTGGGCTTGGAAAGCTGGCACACAGTTACAGCTGTCGTCATGAAACGTGTGCGTGGTTCTGCACGTCTCGGGACTGCACTTGAAAACAGTCACTCTCTGCCAACAGAGAAGAGCAGGACAAGGCAAGGGCAACAGAAGGACGAGAGGCTGGGGAGCCCCATCCTGAGCTGCCCTGCCAGGTAGGCTTGGCAGTGCTGGGTTGAGGCTCGGATTTGATGATCTTAAAGGTCTTTTTCAACCTGAGCCCTTCTGTGGTTGTGAGAGCTGCAGGGAGGGCAGGGAAGGTGCCAGCTCAGGTGAGTGCCAGGCTCATCTCTTACACTCAGCCCTTCCTGCAAGCATCTCTCGGCCCCTGGGCAGGTGAGAGACTGCAGAGAGGTGCAGAGACCCTCCCACATCCCTCTTCCCATGCTCACAGACCACAGGTGGGGTGGGAATTGTGCCGTGATTATCCCCCATCCCACGGGACAGTGCAGACGTTCCCACAGTGCTGGTGGTGCATGCTGAGGTGAGATCCTGCACGGGAAGAATGGAGCAGGGAAGGGGGGAGACAGCTAGGGCTGCTTCCTGATGCCACCTACAGAAGCCACCTGTGCACAGGACCAGAGCTGTGGTGGCACTAAGCCAGCGCTGGGTTTGGTCTGGGCAGCAGAGCCCCGGAGCTGCGGAGCAGGAAGCAGCTCCAGGCAGTGACGCACCTGCCCGGGAGGAGATGCTTTGCCGTCACGGGGAACACCTTGGCCAAACAGGGCGCGTCCCTGGGGATGTGAGCTGCTGCTGCCATGGGGCACGGAGCTGCCCTGGGCACCCTGGTTCTGGCAGGAGCCTGTGAAGGCTCTGCCCTCAGCCCCTTGGCACAGCAGGTACTGGGCTGTAAGGGCCAGCTCAGGGCAGTGGCTGTTGGCAGCTCTTGGGAGCCAAACAGCTCATTATTTTTTGGTGTATTCCAGTCTCTCCCAGTTTAGATTCCAGTTCCTTTTGTGATTCTTCCTGGAGTACTGGATGAGACCACTGAAATCTGGCCAATCAATGTGTCTCCGTGCACAATGCTCGCTGCTTTTGGAGCTTTACTGACAATGCTGGTGTTCCCTGGGCACTGTGTCCCTGCAGCTGGTGTGAGGGAGAGGGCCCTGAGGAGGAGTGTGATGGGCAGGAGGCTTGTGGGGAGCACAGAGTCCAAATCAGGGGTCCTGGGGCTGAGAGAGTAAGGGAAGAGAAGGCTCCAGGGAGACCTCAGAGCCCCTCCCAGTGCATAAAGGGGCTCCAGGAGAGATGAAGAGGGACCTTGGACAGGGGCCTGGAGTGCCAGGACAAGGAGCAGTGGTTTTTCACTGCCAGAGGGCAGGGTTAGATGGGATCCTGGAAAGGAATTGTTCCCTGTGAGGGTGGGGAGGCCCTGGCACAGGGTGCCCAGAGAAGCTGTGGCTGCCCCTGGATCTCTGGAAGTTTGAGGCCAGGCAGAATGGGGTTCTGAGCAACCTGGTTTAGTGGAAGGTGCCCCTGCCCATGGGAGCAGTTGGAAAGAGAGAGGCTTTAAGTTCCCTTCCAACCCAAACTATTCCAGGATTTTATGTGGAGGACAAGGGGGCGTGACCCAGTTCTGCTCACCAGCTGCCCAGCAAGGGGCTTGTGGAGGCAGGACTGGATCCAAAATGAACTTTTCAGTGTTTTCTGCCCGCTGACCTCCCTGAGACAGAAAGACACATCTCAAGGATTGTGACACAGAGTAATTCTGGGGTGATTTTCACTTAGCCAGAGCACTGCTGATTAACTGTGAAGCCCTGAAATTCCTCTAAATTTCCTTCAGAATAGGTTCCTGTCAGAACCAAGTGAGTACATCCTGTCCCATGGGGCTGCCCATGAGAGGGGTCATGGGGCTGTGTGTGGGGTTCCCGCCTGACCCCTCTGTTCCCCTCCCAACACTGCAGGGCTTTCCCTCCATATTTCACATCGGGCATTTTCCCCTTCCCCACACATTTTCCCACAAACAGAGCCTGCAGGTTTTCAGGAATGTGACTGGCCTTCACCTGTGAGCCCATGTTGCTGTTGCAGGTGCTCTGAGCAGCAGGTCCACAACGATCTCCCGACCACCAGCATCATCATGTGCTTCGTGGACGAGGTGTGGTCAGCCCTCCTGCGCTCCGTGCACAGCGTCCTCAGCCGGTCTCCTCCGCACCTGATCGAGGAACTCATTTTGGTGGATGATTTCAGCACTAAGGGTAGGTGAAACTTCTGCTGCCTTTATGAAACTAATATAACTTGAGGGCAAAATGCAGTTTATTCTCTGTAATTCAATTCTAAGTGGGAGAGAAATCACATTTTCTCCTTCCGCTGTATTGAAGTGCATCCCTAGCCTGCACTGGGGCTGAGGGGGATCAGAGCCCTGGGATGCTGGGCTTGGCCGTGGGGGATGAAGGCAGAGGCTGCCAGAGGCTCCAGGAGCACCAGGGAGCTGGGACCTGCCCAGCCCATTCATCTTTGGGGCGTCCTGGCTCAAGGGGTTGTGCAGTCAGGAGATGCTCTCACCCCTCGCTGTGCAGCTCCCAGGCAGGTGCCCCGTGTTCCCAGTGTGGGGGACACACTCCCGGGTGGCTCGGAGGACAGGGAGCTGCAGTGGGAGCAGTGGTGAGCCGGGATCTGCGCTGCACAGTGCCTTCCATTGGCATTTCAGCCGGTACCCACCCCTGTGTTGTGATGCTTCCACTCCCTGCTGACTTCAGGCCTTAAAAATGTAGGAGTGATGTAATTTCCCAACTGCTGGTTCTCCAGGAAAGGTGCTGTCTCAGGTGCTGTCTCAGGTGGGCTTCAGAGCTCACACCATGCACACAAGGAGCCGCGCACCGTGCCCAGATGTTCCCACCCCAGACCTGAGGACCTGGTGTGCCTGGAGGTGCTTCCAGGGAAAATCTGCATGTGGCTTTTCACCCTGTATGTGGGTGGCAGTGGGTAAGTCAGCCTCACTCTCTGCACCCTGCAGAGTACCTGAAGGAGCAGCTGGACACGTACATGTCGCGGTTCCCCAAGGTGAAGATCCTGCGTCTCAAGGAGAGGCACGGTCTGATCCGGGCCAGGCTGGCGGGAGCAGAGGTCGCCAAAGGTAGGACGGGAGCCGTGTTCCAGCCATGTCAGAACCCCAGAGGTGCTGGGCATCCCTCTCCAGCACTTGAGTTTGTCCCTCCCCATGCACCAGGAGTGTCCTTTTGTCAGCATCTCCAGCCTCAGCTCCACCACCTGCCCCAGCCAGGCTGTGTCAGCACCCACATGGCCATTTCTGTCAGGAGCAGGGAAAAAACGCTCTTGGCTGTGGCTGGGCAGGTCTGGGGAGCCAAGGGGGGTTGTGGCACAGTCAGCAGCACCCTGAGCCCGCAGGGTGCCTGGGGAGGCTGCTCAGCAGGGGCTGGGTTGGGGTGCCCAAGGCCTGACCCTCCCTGGCCTGTGCCACAGGCACTGTCCTGACGTTCCTGGACTCGCATGTGGAGTGCAACGTGGGATGGCTGGAGCCGCTGCTGGAGAGGGTCCGCCTGCGCCGGGCCAAGGTCGCCTGCCCCGTCATCGAGGTCATCAGCGACAAGGACATGAGGTGAGGCAGCTCGTCCCTGGGAATCCCACTGCCCGAGCTGGTGTCCTGAGCGAAACCTCTGACTGGGACCACCATGGATCCATTACAGGCAGTGGATCCGTGACTCTGGACCCCATAACCGGCCTCCAGCAGCTTTCCACAGGGGACACAGAACATTGCTGTACACCAGAAATTAACATTAGCTGTGGATGTGGCCTGTGTTTACCACACACCTGTTCGCTTTTTCACAATTTTTAGTACATGAAGAGGATTCCTGATGAAATTGTTAAAATCCTGGTTTAATTACCTACAGATATTCATCTTCACTCATTAGGGGTGACATTTCAATCAGGAATGTGACTCAGAATTAGTCAGCCCGATCTTTTTTCTGTTTAGTTACATGACCGTGGACAACTTCCAGCGTGGGATTTTTACTTGGCCAATGAATTTTGGATGGAAGCAGATTCCACAAGAGGTCATTGAGAAAAATAAAATCAAGGAGACTGATATAATAAGGTAAAAAAAAGCAAATGCGAGAGCTTTGCAAACCAGCCTGTTCCTTTGGTAATAACTTAGCAGCAAAGGCTCCTTTGAGGCCAGATGTTGTTCTTTTGTGGCCAAGCGTTGTTCCTGTGCTTGCCAGGACAGCTGAGGCACAGGTGCGCTGGGCAGTCCCACCGCCAGGCACGGCCAAAGCCCAGGAGGCCTCTCTCCCCATGCATGGCACTGCTGGCGTGTCAGCCGTGCTGCAGGGCCAGGAGAACATTCCATTGCCTTTTTCCCTTCCCTGCCCCATTGCAGCTCTCAGGCCAGGTAAAGCCATGCCAATGCCCTCTCTGTCACGGCCACTGACAGACCGTGTGGCCTCTCTGTTCCCAGGTGCCCCGTCATGGCAGGTGGCCTCTTCTCCATCGATAAGAAGTATTTTTTTGAGTTGGGAATGTACGACCCAGGGCTGGATGTCTGGGGAGGGGAAAATATGGAGATTTCATTCAAGGTAGGTCACTGTCACGTGCCTGTACCCCTGCCAGCCTGGGTGGGTGATGGGGCTCAGGTAGGGGCTGCCCAGGGACAGTTCCGTGCTGGACACCCCATCTCCCCTGGCACCTGACTTCCTGGTTCTCTCCTGGCTTGCACAAAGCCAGCACCCAACATCAGCTCGTGTCTCTACCAGTGACCTCTGTTTCTCAGGTCTGGATGTGCGGAGGAGAGATCGAGATAGTTCCGTGCTCCAGAGTTGGGCACATTTTCAGGAATGACAATCCTTATTCCTTCCCAAAAGACCGGGTGAGAACGGTGGAGAGGAACCTGGCCCGTGTGGCAGAGGTGTGGCTGGATGAGTACAAGGAGCTCTTCTACGGCCACGCTTACCACCTGCTCCTAAAGAACGTGGACGTCGGCGACCTGACCCAGCAAATCCAGCTGCGAAAGAAGCTCCAGTGCAAGAGCTTCCGGTGGTACCTGGAGAACGTCTACCCGGATCTGGAAGCTCCCCTGGTTAAGGCCAGTGGGCTGGTACGTGCCCAGAGGATTCACTGTTCTCGGGGGACGGCTGTGCCCCGGGCAGCATCCCGCACGCTGCTGCTGCGCAGCTTCCTGGCCTTCGGTAGCATTTCAGATGTTTGAGACGGCACAGAGGCCTGGATTCCACGGTATTTTTGTAAAGAAATAGGTCACAGATAGAAGGGATAGTTTCCCTCTGGAGAGCTAGGTGGGTGTTTGGATGGTTGAGCTGGGCACATGGCAGTGCCAGGACAGGATGTGCCCCTGGGGTGGATGTGCCTCAGGGCTGGATGTGCCCTCGGGTGAGAAGTCTCTCGTGGTGGGAAGTCCCACATCACATGGGCATCCCGGGGGATCCCGCCCCAGCTCCCTGCCCCGGCTCGGGGGTCGCAGTGCAGGGCAGGGGTCGCAGTGCAGGATCTGTAGGGGCAGGGTCTGTGAGTGCAGAGTCTGTGAGTGCAGGGTCTGTGAGTACAGGGTCTGTGGGTACAGGGTCTGTAGGTGCAGGATCTGTGAGTGCAGAGTCTATGAGTGCAGGGTCTGTAGGTGCAGGGTCTGTGGGTACAGGGTCTGTAGGTGCAGGATCTGTGGGTCCAGGGTCTGTAGGTGCAGGGTCTGTAGGTGCAGGGTCTGTAGGTCCAGGGTCTGTGGGTACAGGGTCTGTAGGTGCAGGGTCTGTGAGTGCAGGGTCTGTGGGTACAGGGTCTGTAGGTGCAGGGTCTGTAGGTGCAGGGTCTGTAGGTCCAGGGTCTGTGGGTACAGGGTCTGTAGGTGCAGGGTCTGTGAGTGCAGGGTCTGTGGGTACAGGGTCTGTAGGTGCAGGGTCTGTAGGTGCAGGGTCTGTGAGTGCAGAGTCTATGGGTACAGGGTCTGTAGGTGCAGGGTCTGTGAGTGCAGGGTCTGTGGGTACAGGGTCTATGGGTACAGGGTCTGTAGGTGCAGGGTCTGTGAGTACAGGGTCTGTGGGTACAGGGTCTGTGAGTACAGGGTCTGTAGGTGCAGGGTCTGTAGCACGGCTCTGCCGCCAGCAGAGCGCAGCAGCCGCTCGCGTTCCCAGCGCTGCGGGGCCGGGAGGAAGGACCGGCACCGCTCTGGGCACAGAACCTGCGCCTCGCCGGGGGCAGTGAGCAGAGAACACCTTAAAGTCCTTTTGAATTCAATGCTGCCTCCACAAGCCCCTTGCTTGGTGCCTGGTGGGAGAAACCGCGTCAGGCTCCCCTTCTCCTCCACCACAGAGTCCCTGAATGGTTTAGGTGGAAAGGGACCTTAAAGCTCAGCTTATTCCATCCCCTGCCATGGGCTGGGACACCCTTCACTAGATCACGTTGCTCCAAGCCCTGTCCAGCCTGGCCTGGAACACTCTTTTCTGCCTTCCTTTGTTATGTGAACAGTATTAATCAGAGTCCTGTGAACCCAGCAGGTTCAGTGCAGTGTAACATCCTCTCTCCCTTCTTGGGAATTTATGTCTAAATCTGCCTTTTGTTGCTGTTTCCCAGCTCGTTAACGTGGCCCTGGCAGGGTGCATCGCTGTGGAAGGCTCCACTCTGGCTTTTGAGGAGTGTGATGTTAACAACACGGTAAGGACAGTCTGCACACACCCCGGGTGTGTCACACTGCCTGTGGCGCTTGGCGTGGAGCTCCTGTGCCTCGCCGTGGTGACCTGTCCCCTCCCTGGGAGCTAACTGAAGCCCTTCCCGCCTGGGGACATGGCCAGGTGATGCCTGGCAGCAGCAAGGGGCAGGAATTGCCTGTTGGCACAGCCTGTAGCCAAGCAACAGTGTCAGAAACAGCAAATTCAGCTGCTGTAGGAAGGTTTGATAAAGCTATGAGTTTGCACATGAAAACAGAAATATTTAAACACCAGCCTGTGATTTGTGTGCTGATGCTGAACATCCAGCTCTACCTTAGAGCCCCTTCCAGTGCCTAAAGGGGCTCTGAGAGGGCCAGAGAAGGACTTTGGACAAGGGCCTAGAGTGACAGCACAAGGGGCAATGGCTTCCCACTGCCAGAGGGCAGGGATGGATGGGGTATTGGGAAGGAATTCCTGCCTGTGAGGCTGGTGAAGCCCTGGCACAGGGTGCCCAGAGAAGCTGTGGCCATCCCCAGCCAGCCCTGCGATGGAGCCTGACGGGGCCGTGTCTCTTCCTGCTCTCTCCCCACAGAACCAGAAGTTCAACTACACCTGGCTGAGGCTGATCCAGCACGGAGAGCTCTGCCTCGCCCCGTCTGCCATCGTGGGAGCAGTGGGCCTGCGCCACTGCCAGGGCAGGAGCCGCAGCCTGGCCTGGCTCCACAGGTCACTGGCCACTGTCCAGCCGGGGCTGGTGAGTGATGCAGCCCCTGCCATCCCGGGATGGGTCAGCGTGCCGGGACAGCGCTGACGGGGGGACAGCCCGGCACGGGGGTGCCCCACCCTCTGCTGCCCGCTTTGCCAAAGCCACCTGTCACCTGAGACACGGTGCCCGGCCCCCCGACACTGCTCGTGCCCCTCTGCGGGGGCTGTGTCAGGCCCAGTGACGAGCATCCTGACCCAGCCTGCCAGGCTGGGGGACACGGGGGGACACTGGGGGACACTGGGGACATGGCAGGTGCTGCCACTGCCGCAGCAGAGTTACAGAACATCCTGGTTCTAGACAGAAACCGTCGATAGCACTTAAAGGGAGACGAGTCAGTATCGATCGGCTCTCAGCTCACAGGGGGTTTTAAAGAAAGCATTTATGGAAAGGAAAAGAATGGATACTCGCATTAATTGCCTGTGCTGCACAAAGAGTCACGGCTGTGTCTCTGTCAGCCTGGTGTAAGCAGCTGTCCAAAATGCTCTGAAATGGCACAGTTTATTGTTGAGAAAGAAACACTGTTCACTTAAGAAAGAAAAAATGGAGTTGAATTACGCACTCAATATATAGACGATTTCCTGTTCCACTTTGGTTTTTTCAGCCTAAAGTGTTGAATGCCAGAATGCCACAGGCTCACCTTGGGTGTTTGGGGAAAACTACAGGAACATTTTTATCCACTTACTGAAAATTGTCATTTCACTTTGTGAAGAATATGCAGAAATGCCCAGGGAGCTGTATGGGGCACGGGCAGGTCTTGTCTCCTGTTCCAGCCTGATATCTCAGCTGAGGGTGAGATGGATTTGGTGGTGCTCTTTTACTGGTGCCAGCAACAGGAGTCTGAGGAGAGCTCAGTGGTTGCTGGCTAAAGGAGTTGCAGTGCTTTACCCTCTCCTGACATCAGTCATTGTGTTGTCTAATGATGTGAAGTGCAGCTCCTGTCTGCACAAAGATGCAGCTCCTGCCCAGACCCCCTCCACACCAGGAGCATTTCACCTCGGTGTTAATGAGCTGGCCCTGAGAGTCGATGTCCCTTGCCTGGGGCAGCACCTGCAGCATCACCTGGCTGGCCGCTGGGGTTAGAGAGGTAAATCCAATGAGATGTGAAAAGCAAAAGGATGGAGATCACTCAGACTCTTTGTTCTTTCACAGTGCAAGGTACTGCCCCAGCACCTGAGCTCCGGGGCTGGTGCCTGACATCCTTTTCAGTGCAGTACCAGTGCTGAGCTCATCAGCCAACAAACTAAAACACGGAAATCAGTCGCCTGCTGTACATTCCCTAGGTAGCAAATCCCATCCGAGTGACTCCCTCCGTGGTAACTGCCACGCAGACAGTGAGAGTATTCCCAGTGAAGGAAAATCCAGGAAGCACAACAGGTGTGCCGTGATCCTGGCTCAGCAACAGGTGCAGGCCTGGATCTCACACCAAAGTCCCTGTAAGTCAGCAAAGATATCCAGGTATTAGGGACGAGCCAAAAAAGGGCACACTGTACGGGGCTGGGCTTTCTCAGAGGGAAAGTAGAACTGCTGCTGCAAGAGCCCTAAAGCCTGAATGGCCCCTAAGCCTGAGCCCTGCCAAAGCCCGGGCCCCCTAAGCCCTCCTCTCTCTCCTGCAGACCGACCACATCATCTCGGAGCACCAGCACCTCCCGCAGCCGGCTTGCTTGGAAGTGGATCCCTCGTACAAAGCCCTGAGGGTGAAAGCCTGTGACTCCACAAACCCTTATCAGAAGTGGCAGTTTGGCACTTACCACGCGGACTGAGGGCAGCCCAGTTGCGCCAGGACCGCCGAGGTGTGACAGCAGCTACCGAATGGGAAGTGCATTTCCAAATGATAGCTGGAATCCGTGGTTTGATACCAGCGCGTTGAGGGACCCGAATACCGAGAGCAGCACGTCTCACGTGACAGTGCCTGAACAGATCAGCCTCATTTTCCCTCACTGGAGAAGACTTTGAGGAAAACTCATTTTCTGTATTATTAAATGGAAATATTTTTCGAAGTCCCCATCCTGCTGTAAGCAAACATCCCTCAGTTCCCACCCACAGCAGCATAAGCTACAGAAATACTTCCAGGGCCCTGTAATTTTGTGAGCAGCCAATTGGGCTGCTTATTCCTCCACAGAAACTGGAAGTTTGTTGACCAATGCATCAAAAAATCCATCACCGTGTCCGCGCTGGATCTGGCTGCAGGATCCCTCCCTGTGGGACCTGTTGTGTGACAGATGAGGATCAGGGTTCTGTGAGGAATCAATTGCACGTTGATAAAGCCCACATTTTGTAGTGGGAGGTGGATGGGGGTCAGCCCCACCAGGGCTGCAGAAGAGGCCTGGAGCAGTCCTTCCCTGTGCTGGGACAGCGAGGACACACGTGCCTCGCTTTGCGTGGTGGGGAGAGGAGCTGCTGGAGCAGGGAACCAGAGGTTTATCCTGTTTCTTGCCAGAGGCACGATCCAGAGGCCAGCCTGGAAGCTCCTCATCCCAGGGCAGCCAGGTTGTCCCAGCATGGGGCCGCCAGGACCCACCCATATCCCTGAGCCCCTGTGGCTTTCTGGGGGCTCTCCAGGAGCACTGCTGCTCCCTCAGCCCAGGCTGCATGGCACAGCCAGGCTCTGCACACCAAACTCCCTCTGGACTCACTGTCATGGGCAAGTGTTGTCCTTCCTGTGAAACTCTTCATCTCCAAAATCCATCACCAGTCACCGATGGGACGGATTTGATGGGAGAATAAATTCTGTGTGCCAGGGCTGTGAGATCCAGAGTACGTAACACCAAGCGGGGTTTCTACCCCGCTCCCATTGGGAATTCCTGCTGAGGGATGCTGCTCCCTGTACCCCTGCAGAGATGAGGGGCAGCTCCAGCACAAGCCCTTGGCGTACCTGGGCTGAGCATGGCCCTCGCTGCTTACGGCACCGGTGAGCACAGCCGAGCCCCAGTCCTGCCTCACACCCCCCGACCTCTCCTTTGGGTTTGCAGAAGGCCCTGGCATAATGCTACCTCTGACAGGGTGGATCAGTGCTGACAGCATCTGACAGGCTCAGTCTGCCAAAATATTGATTGGCCCAAGAGATTTTCCCAGTTGACTCCTATTCCAACTGTCTTCCTGATTTTCTCTCCCTCCTTCAGCGCAGCTAGCCCGCAGTCACCATCAGAAAAATGACACAGACGTTGTTTGGGCAGTCAGCTCGTATCAGGAGCATGAATTTCATCAAATTCTGTTTGCTGACATTCAATCACTTGTCACCGAGCAGGCACCAGGCGGTCATATGTCACAGTCACATCCCATCGCCAGCCCTGTCACTCGTGTGCCGCTGCCCTGCTTGTGTAAATGCTCACTTCCCTGTTGGATCTTTGCTCAAAGACTGGAGGGCGCCTGGGGGCCGCTGGCAGTGAGCTGGGGCCCTGCTGTTGCTCCATACTGAGAACATTCCGATGGCACCAGTCAGCCCAGTCTTCCAGAAACGAGAGCATTTTTCCGGCAGGCTCGGCAGCCGTGGCGCTGGGCGCCCGTGACACTCCTCCCCACGGACACTCGGGCTGGGCATTGCTCCGTGGGGCCGGGCAGCTTTGGGAGCAGCAGGGCCAGGCACCACGGGTGGAAAAACCTGTGCATGGGATGGGGACAGGAGCCCCTGATGTCCCCGGTGTTAAATAATTTAAAAAAAAAAAAAAAAAAAGGAATAAATGATAATAGATGAAGCTGCTTCCTCTGAGCGCAGTGTGTTAAATCTGACCAACCTGGACCCTCTCTAGGGGCTCCTCCCGAGTTACAGCCAGGTTGAACCGTAAAGCATCACCGCAGGAAGAGCCTTCAAAGCGCCAATTCCCCTGATTTCTGGCCGTGCTGGCTCCTCGTTCGGTGCAGGGAAGGGCAGTTGCTGAGCTGGTTGCTGCAGCCACAGCTGCTGCAGGTGTCGTGACACCTGGCACCAACTCTCTGCACAGGGCTCCGCCTCTCACTCGCCGGCTGTCAGAAAGGATTTTCAGGCTGTGGTTGCCATGCCCTAGGCAGCATCTGCCTGAAAGTGCCTCTGCTCCACGGACAAGGGCCCAGATATCTGCGTGTCCCTTGCCCTCACACGCCGTGCGGGCAGCTCCGTGCCCGGCTCCTCCCCATGCGCATCTGGCCCGCTGACCACAGTGATGGCCAGAGGCCCAGCACTCCATCCCTGCCCATTGTGAACCCCTTGCTGTTCACACCACACCCTCCCGGCGGGTCAGGCCAGGTGGGAAGGGCTCTCGGGAGAGGCTCTCGGGAAGGGCTCTTGGGGGCCCCGAGCATCCCAGCCCCTTCCTTTTCCAGCTCCCCGCGAAGGGGAGAGGCCCCTGCTGCTCTGGGCTGAGCGGGCGCTGCTGTGCAGGGGAGGTACAAAGCGAGTCCAAGGCTCTCGGAAGCCCTGGGGAGCCTTTCCCACCGAAAGCTCTGGGAGTGGTCACAAAGACTGATACAATCAGAGTGGTTTGGGTTGGAAGGGACCTTAAAGCTCATCTTGTTCCACCCCCGTGCCATGGGCAGGGACACCTTTCCCTATCCCAGGTTGCTCCCAGCCCTGTCCAGCGTGGCCTTGGCTGGAATCACCATAACCACGTTTTCAAGAGGGACGTGCCACCCCCAGAGCAGCTGTCAGCAGGAACAGACCCACAGTATAAGTTGGTACAAGCAAAGCTCAGAATTTCCCCAGGCCAAGGAGCAAATAAACAAGTGTGAATGGCACAATGAGGGCTGTGTCTGCTGGCACAATGCAGAATTGCCCTGTATTATTTTCACGTTGCCAGTAAATAATTGCCTTTATGTAGAACAAGAAAAGTCAAAGCGATAATCAGTGCTGCTGGAGATGTAAAACTAATCCTTAAAAAGGCACTTATGGCTGCAGGAGGCCACTGTATAACTCCATCCTTACCTCCTCTCCCTTGCCAGCTGTTCTCAGCTTTCCCAGATGCTTTCTGGAGTGACAATTGCAAAGCTAAATCCCAACTCTAGACAAATCTGAATGTAAAACATTTTTAAAAGATTGCCACCACTGCATGGTGGTTACACAAAGGTCTTTCAAAATGGAGAAGGGTAATGTCCAGGTGAGACAAAAATAATGGATAAAACTCACCTGGTTTTGACAAAATAATCTTTAAAATTTTGTGTCTAAACTTAGCATGAAAATCAAGAAGACACCTAAGAGTCTGACCTGGTGGCATTGGGAGATTAGGTGTTCCTGGCAGTGGCCAGGCTCACCATGTGCACGCAGGCACAGGCATGGAGGTGCCGGCTGAGCTGCTGCCCTCAGGGCCAGCCCAGACCCTGCTGCGTCTCTGGAGATGGCACTGGTCACCGGTACAACTGGCCCAAGGCCACCCTGGGCTGGCAGGGCAGACACCGTGGCCAGCCAGCACCAGCAGCACTGCCCACAGCTGCCCCCCGGCCTGGTGGGGACCCCAGCACCAGGGCTGGGGCTGCCAGCAAGGAGGGACAGCAGGGGAAGAGGAGCCCGGTGTGGCCTGGCTGCACCCTGGGTCACAGTCCGGCTCACACGGGGGGCAGCAGGGCCGGTGTGGGCAGGCAGGTGACACCACTGCTCACACCTGAGCCCACAGTGCTATCACACCCCGAGTGAGGGGTGGCAGGGAGGGCACAGGGGCCTCGGTGCCCCCTCATCCCCTTCGGCTCCCAGCCAGCAGCGCCTGCCCGCGGTGCCGGTGCATCTCCACCCCCGCAGCACAACGTGGGCACGGACAGTGCTGGCAGAGGGAGGCTGCCAGGGCACCATCAGGCACAAGGACAGGCAGACTGCAAAACAGAGCAGGGGGGTGCCAGCAGTCGTCCCTTTTTCCCCCTGCCCTGGCAGTGTCACGACTGCCACACTGCCAGCTCATTACTGCACGGCTGGTGGCTTGGGCCACGTGCGTGTCGGCAGCCAGAGGAGCCCCAGCCAGCTCCAGCCTTCCTGTGGTCTCAACACGCTTGTAAAGGTGGAGAGAAAATAAGAGGATAACCTTAAAATCAAATGGGTATGTACTTAGCAAACTGATTATTTATTTTCCTGCGCTATGGACGCTTCTGCCCCTGTCAAAGCCAAGATGTTAAATTTTCACAGTGTATTATAAATCATATACAAAAAGAAGGAAAGCAGTGACCTTGTGTTGCGTGAAGAGACACGTCTTGGGGGAACAAAATAAAACCAAGCTTGGAGCAAAGGCTTGGTGTGTTAGGCACTTCCCCTCAGTTCATAAGTGCATCATGGACTCAAACTCATCGATCCGCTGCTTGGTGTTTCCTTTGCGGATCCTCCGGTAGGAGATTGTGTTGTATCTGGAATAGCTGTGTCTGGAGATGTCATTCTTTTTTCCCAGGCCGGGCTGCTCCCCCCGTTTCTCCAGCGGGGAGTTGCAGCCGGGGCTGGCCGGGGGCGGTGGTTGCTTGTCGCTGTCTCTCTGCTGCAGGCGGGACGCTTCGCTGTTCTCCTTCTTGATTTCAATCACCTGAACTTCATCCTCTTCGGTGTCCTCCTCCTCTGCCTCCTCCTCTTCCTCCTCCTCCTCCCCGGCCGGGTTCCCTGTGGGGTCGGCGCTGCCCGCCAGGGTCTCCGTGCCGGGAGCGGCCGCCGGAGAGCGCCCCGGCCCTGCGCGACACGGGCGCGGCGGGTGAGAGGGGCTCCGGGGACACTCACCCGCTCCTGCCCCACATCCCCCACCCCAGGGACAGGGGGAGCACGGCCAGGCTGGACGCCAACACCGGGGCTGCCTGGGGCACGCTGGAGAGACTCCCTGCGCTCCCAAACTCATTGCTTGCCCTTTCTAATGCCTCCCCCGTTGTACTCCCACTCCCGGGAAGGGAAGGGAAGGGAAGGGAAGGGAAGGGAAGGGAAGGGAAGGGAAGGGAAGGGAAGGGAAGGGAAGGGAAGGGAAGGGAAGGGAGCTATTCTGCATGCAGTGCCCAGCTGTGCCCCACTGGGACGTGTCCCTCCCTCAGCAGTGGCCACCCTGGCGGCGATGGCCATCTCCCATTTGCCCTGTTTGGCACGTCTCTGTGGTTAATGATGCTTTAATGTTGCAACAAATGGTCTATTCAAGGTTTTGCCTGTGGGGTCCAGAGTATTAATTAGACTAAATTGGTTGGGTACTAAAAAGCTGCCTGCAATTTCGAGATAAACTGCTGTGGTTGCAGGGCGGGTGCAGGGGGCCCATGAGAGATCCTTTAATAGGTTTTATTGTGTGCTTCTAAAGCAGCACAGCTGGAATATGGATGTCAGCTCTAAGTGGGAAAGCTCCACCACTATTCACCTCACAGCCTAGGCAGCTGCTATGAAATATTAATTTGCCCATGACAAATGTTCAGATATTTTTCCTTTTGTTAATGGAAGCAGGTTTTGCTTCCAGGGCTGAGCCCATGACTCATTTAGAGCCCACTTCAAAGCTCAGGGCAGAGCATCACCAGCAGCTCCCGGTCCAGCCACCCTTGTCCCACCACTGCCAAAGCCACAGAGATGGGAGGAGCCTGTGGGTGGGAGATGTGGAAAGGAGTAATGCCTAGAGCCCCCTCGGAGAGGTGTGGCTGTTCTCCTCTAGTAACACTCCAATAAATATAATATAAAATACTCCTTTGGTAACTCTCCATAAAATACTCCTCCTTTTGGAGGAGTGGCTGCAGTTTGCATAGTGAATTAAGTATGTTCATTTATGCATATACTCAGTGTATTTGTAACTCCTGACCAGGATGGGCAGTGACCCCCCTGCAGCCCTGCTCACCCACAGGAGATGGCTGAGGGTCCATTTCTACCATTTTCACCCAGAAACGAGCAGAGCAGACCCAGTAGCAGGTGTTTAGGGGAGCAATTTTTTGTGGGTAGTTGGTTATTGGGGGATTCAACACTTGGTGAATCAGGCAGGAAAAGAATTTGGGTTTTGTGACCACCAGCAGCCTCACAAGGTTCTCCTCTGAGCATGGAGCAGAAGACAGAGTATCTCCCAACCTCATGAGGCTGTTGGGGACCTCCTGGCTGAAGACCCCACAAAGCTTGAATACCCCAAGGTCGAGGAGATTCGTAAAACCTCTGGAGGGAAGATACCAGCCGTGGTTTCTAAGGTGCAGCAACTCACAGATGAGAAATGAGTCACTGCTCTCTGGAATAGAAGGGTCTGACCCAATTAAAAAGATAATAACCACCTACATCCAGCATCCATCGTGTCTTTGCTACACATCAGGGAAACCCCGCATCAGATGGCATTTTGCATTACCTTCCCCTGATCCCTGGCCATTGGTCCCTGTGTCCTGGATATCCGCTGGTCCCTGCTGTAGTGTCCCATTGTTCTCCGCTCGCTTTTCTTTGGGAAACACAAAGCACAAGACATGGGCTGATGGAGCAATTAGTGATGACAATCAGGTTTTAATGGCTGCAGATCGGCAGATTTTCAGAGCAGATTTAGAATTGCTCGTTTCTTTAGTTATGAACTGTTCATTGCATCCATCAAATGTGACCCAGACTCTGAATTACTCCAAGTCACTGTTACAGCTACCACAGATTAGGAATTTTGACTAACACGCGCAGCACATCCCGCTATTCATCAGGCTATAGATAGAACAGAACTTTTCTCTCCCAGCACTTAGAGACAGGCAGCCCCGTACGATACCTTGGCACCGCTTCTCTCCAGCAAAATTCCCAGGAGTGATGTCCTCTCCCAATGAATTTCTATTTTCCTCCAGATTTTCCTTTTCAGGTGAAGTGTCAGGGCTCGTTTCCGCATTTGCGTACGGGACTGTCCCAACAGATTTTGCAATTTCATCGATGCCACCGATGACGGGGCGCGGGCCGTGCTCCGGGGGAACGCTCCCGTTGCACGCCGGCATGGTGGGTGCTGCAGGGATTTCTTCCGTCATGCTGAGGGCCGGACCGTGCCGTGCCGTCCCGTGCTCTCCGACTGGGGCCCTGCTCCTCCGGGGCCTCGCTCCTGCCCCGGGGTGGGGAGCTCCTCGTCACCCCTTCGCCCCGGGGTCTGGTCCCCTGCGAGAGCGGTCCTGGCGCGTCTCCTCTGCCGAGCCCGCGGCCGCACCATCCGCTGTGCCCAGGGCTTGCCAGCCCAATCAGCACCTCCCTTGTCGCCAAGGCTCTGCCCGTTGCATAATTAAATGCACCATTATAATTTACATAAACAAACAATCTGAAGCAAGGAAGCTTTTGTGCTGGCCTGGAGAGCGGGGCTGTGGGCATGTCAGCCCCGCGGCAATAAACGGGAGTTTGTGCTCCGGGCACAACGGCCCTTTGTGTCCCCGCTGGACACAGGCACGGCCATTGTTCTGACCCCTAATCCCCGGAGGGTGACCACCTTCCCCAGCGCCTGCCACCTAACCCGCTTAACATTCCCCATCGGGTTTGTGCCGGGAATCCTGCCGGGGTTGAACCTCGCCGTGGATGGACCCTGCCGGGGATGGACCTCGCCGTGGATGGACCCTGCCGGGGTTGAACCTCGCCGTGGATGGACCCTGCCGGGGTTGAACCTCGCCGTGGATGGACCCTGCCGGGGTTGAACCTCGCCGTGGATGGACCCTGCCGGGATGGACCTCGACGTGGATGGACCTTGCCAAGGATGGACCCTGCCGGGGATGGACCTCGACGTGGATGGACCTTGCCAAGGATGGACCCTGCCGGGGATGGACCCTGCCGGGGATGGACCTCGACGTGGATGGACCTTGCCAAGGATGGACCCTGCCGGGGATGGACCCTGCCGGGGATGGACCTTGCCAAGGATGGACCCTGCCGGGGATGGACCTCAACGTGGATGGACCTTGCCGGGGATGGACCTTGCTGAGGATGGACCCTGCCGGGGGTGGACCTTGCTGAGGATGGACCCTGCCATGGATGGACCTCACCATAGATGGACCTCACTGAGGATGAACCTCGCCCTGGATGGACCTTCCCAAGGATGAACCTCACCGAGGATGGACCTTGCCAAGGATGGACCCTGCCGTGGATGGACCCCGCCGTGGATGGACCTCGCCATGCTGTGGGGGCTCAATGGGCACATTTTGCCCTGTGGGGAGCAGCCCGGGCAGTGGGAAGGGCACAGGCCCTGCACACAGCGTGGTGCCACACTGTCCACCTGTGCCTGGCCACAGGCCCTGGACAGCCAGCACTGCTCAGAGGGGCTGTGGCTGCCTCTGGAGCCCTGGCAGTGTCCCAGGCCAGGTTGGATGGGGCTTGGAGCAACCTGGAATAGTGGAAGGTGTCCCTGCCCATGGCAGGGGGTGGAACAGGATGAGCTTTAAGGTCCCTTCCAACCCAAGACATTCCATGATTCTCTCAGTAGCTCTCAGTCAGACCTAAGGCTGGCAGGATCCAGAGTACAGTGTTTTGCAGAGGGAAGCTGGAGAATCAGTGGAGCAGCACTGGGGCATTTCTGACCGCAGCTGAACTTGTCTCAACCCTGCTGCCCAAAGCCAGGTTTACATAAGGATGTAATCTCCTGCTGTGAATGACATTCTGTGTTTGTACAATACAACACTTCTGGTATCTTTGGGCTTTAGGGTTTGGAAATCCTCTTGGGGAGTTCAGCCCCTGATTAGAAATGGATCCAAAGCCTTTCCACTGCTTCTATTCATCTCTTGAGTTCGTGTCTTTAAATCAACAAGTTTTCATTATTGTTTTGAAATGAGTTTGGTTTAATTGATTTATAAAATCCATCCTTCGCTGGAAAACTCTGTCCAAAAAAAATGAATGATAAGGTTTGAAAGTGAGTTGACCGTGCAGCAACTGGTGCCCTCAGGAGGAGAGGCTGAGTACCCAGCAAGGTCTGGTGGCTGGAGAGGAGGAAGTTCCTTTCTATTATCAGAGAGTCACAGAACCATTTGGGTTGCCACAGCACCCCGCAGGATTGCAGATGGAAAAGGCAGCTGTGGGTTCTTCCCACCACAGGCAGCTGTTTGTAAACACTGGGCAAAGCTGCCTCTCAAGGCAGGGAAACATTCCTTCTGCACAAACCCAGTGGGGTGGATTTCTGCCTCTTCAAGCTTTTAAAAATGAAAAAGCTTTCTTCTTTCCAATCTGGTGTGGCACAGCCACAGCTGGATGTGACACCACTAACAGCAGCTGGTCCATGCCAGGAGCACCGGGACTCGCTGCTGGCTCTGTCTGTGGATAAGTGTGAGTCCCCTTTGCCTTGCAGGACTGGCAGGCCCGCGATAACCACGAGTGCCATCTTCTGCTCAGAGATCAGAGCTGGGTGTGACCAGCGGCTGCCACAGGGGAACACGGCCCGCGTGGGAAAGGAAGTGCTGGGTGTGGCTGCAGGAACCAGCTCAGCAGAACAGCAGGAGGGAGCGAGGACCTGGTGGGAGGGTCTGGGCACTGGGTAGGACCCCGTTGAACAGTTAAGTCCCCTCCGAAGGTCAGGCTCTGTAGCATTCATCAAATTAATTAAAATGTTCCATTTAAAATCAAATTGCATTCTTCGAAGACCAGCTGCACTTTCCTCTGCAGTAAACTTGTGTTACCCCCTCAGCCCCTGGGGGATAAGCTGAGAAAAGGTTCCACTGGCTGCTGGGAACTCTCCAGTCCCTGCAGTGCCCCCGTCATCAGTGAGAACACCTCTGCTGCTGGAGGTCCAGAGCACCCGGAGCCGAACCCAAACCCCTGGTGTCACTGTCCCGTGCCGCCTGTACACCCACCCTCCTCCTGCCCCGCTCCCGGGAGGCAGAGCAGGATCCACCCAAAGTGCTCTCTGCAAGGAGAAATGCCATTTCAAAAAGCTGTAGCAGCTGCTTTGCTTTCTGAGCACTTTGGCTGTCCTGTGAGCTCCTTCCTCCCCCACAGGCTGGGGCACAGCAGAGCTCAATGCTTGTCACCCACATCCTGTTTGTGATCCTGGCTGTGAACGTGTCATGTTGTCATTTCATAGCACCCAAAGCGTGCTCTCACCCTGCTGGGACCACATCACTTGTTCTGTCTGTCTTGAGCCTGCTGGGTGTTCAGGCTCCTCCAGCCTTTCCATGCTCACAGTAAGTGCCTATATCCCAGAGTGTGGCAAATTAACCTTTCATACCGAAGGAATCACAGCTTTGGCCTGTAAAGCTGCAATAAATTAGAGTCCCTTTCTCAGTGCTGGGGCCGCCCATTCCCTTTAGGCACTACAACTCTCAACAGATGTTCAGTTTTTTCTGCCCCCAGTTCCTTTTGGACACCCCTAATCTGCCTTTAACTCAACATTTTGGCCAATGAGAACCAATCTCTGATTTTTATTTCTCCCTCCAGCTGGTGCTACTGGCAATGAAAAGTAGAAACCTATTTTGAGATAGCAAATCATGGGCAAAAGCTTGGTGTCTAGTGACGAGCTCCAGAGCCCAGAGCAGCACCTGAAATGCCCCAGCCTGGACTGGGGATGGGCTTCAACACCATGGGGGTGTTGGAGCAGAACCCCCCTCCCTCCAGGGGCTGGGGCTGGACCCAGAGCAGAGGAGCTCCCAGGCTGAACTGCAGGCACTCGGTGCAGCAGCAAGGACAGGACATCACCCTCATGTACAAAAAGCTCCTCTCCTGATCGTCCTCCAGCTCCCCTGACTTCCCTCCAGCTCCTCTGAGTGCCCTCCAGCTCTCCCAGAGACCTGACATATTTCCAGCTACTTAATCCTTTCCACAGAAATTACAGAGGCCGGTACTGACTCTTCTGCCTTAGCAATGTCCATGAATCAGAGAAGTTTTGGGAACAGATTGCTTTTGTTTGGAGCTCATCTCAGAGGGAAGCTATTGGATTTAGCCTGTGGTCCCTCTCAAGCCCAGAATACCCTGGAATGGCAGTACCCGAGGGTACAGCTGCACAGGCAACAGGAGAATGAGTCACACAAGGTCTTTGAATTATATTTAAAATGCTTCCAGTTGTATTTGAAAAAACATCATTAGGCTGCTCAGGCTGAACAAACAGCCTGTTTCTGTGTACTGAGAGGGAGCGAAAAATCTCTCTTTTTCCTCACATCTGTGCCCATAGTTATTAAACCCCACTTCACACATGCTCTCATGGCATCCTTACTGCCTGAAGCCTCCACTTCTGGAGAAATGTGAGCAGGTGTGGAGTGCTGAGAGCAGTGGGACGAAGGGGCAGCTCCTGCACCCCTGGGGCACTGGGGGACAGGGTCCCCAGCACAGCATGCCAGGGGAGGCCCTGAATGCCACCAACCTGCCTGCACAGAGCAATCATGCTCATCCCTGCAGGACAACCCTCTGCCTTTTTTTCTCTTTGCCTTAGAGAGGTCAGATCTGCTGGGCACACACAGATGCTCTGGGCAGCACCACAGACACCACTGTCTTCCCCGGCACTGGCTCTGCAGAAGAGTCTGGGGGCATGTGCCTGCTCAGGAGGGTCCTTTCCACTCCAAATCCCCTGGAATGAGACAGCCTGGCAAGACATGGAAAATCAGCAGCTGGCAGAGACTGCAGCTGCTCAGATCAAACCAGTATTGGGTTATCACACAGTTTGTACAACAGCTGCCAGGACACTAAACCTGTCATCCCAGAACATCCCTGCCCAGGGTCTCTCTGCCATTCGCTCCAGGCTCCGTCCTCTTCCCAACAGGATTCTGTCACTGGTTTTAGTAGAAGCACTCATTTTATTAAAGACCTTTGGAAGACACCGACTCCGGTAACAGGAAATAAATAGCTATCAATTTCGCATTCAATTAAAAACTGTTATTAACAGTAAAGTTCGCTGAGGAAGTTCTGCAAAGGTTCTTCACATTTTGGAGTCACTCATTTTTCACATTAATGAAGAGGTCCGCAGCGTGCTCTGATTAAAAATGAAAATAATTAAAACGCCAGAGCTGTGTGAATCCCATCAGTGCTGTTGTCTGGGGGCGTGCCCTGTCGTGCCACCGCGCTGCACCCACGGTGTGCCCCAGCCAGCGGCAGCCCCAGCCCCACATGCGGAGCCCACGCATCGAAGGGCTCACGTGTGACATCAGACCCGACTTTCTTCCTCTTCCACTGCCCGGTGAAAGCCTGGAATGAATTTCAAAAGATGCTTTCGAACACTGGCTCTCCTGCTTTTCCGTGGGAGGGTCCCAAAACTGCTGGAGTAGCTGCAGCTCTCCCAGAGTGGGGACATGGACCCGCTGCTGGCCAGGCTGATGCTGCGGTTCCTGCGCAGCGAGCTCCTCCCAGCAGCTCCATCCCCATCCCTGGGGAAGACACAATCATCATCCATGCTGGACTGGCGGCTCAGGCTCTCTGCAGCCGAGTCCTCGAAGGCGCTGCCCTGGTAGAAGCTGTCCTCGCTGCCCACCGTCATGGAGCTCAGCCGGCTGCGGGAGCTGCTCTCGCTGGAGAAGCGGGGCTCGCTTGGGAAGAAGGGTGCTGGTGAGCTGCAGCCACCACACGAGCTGGGCTCTTCCAGCTCCAGCGTGCCCAGCTGAGTGTTGTCGTTCACCTCCCCTGGAAGCACGAGCCAGAGAGGAGTGTTAGTCACCGGCTGCTCATCACCAGGAGCAGGACGTCTGTTCTGGGCACAGGGAAGGATCCTGCCCAGCCCCTTGGCACAGGGAGCAGCCTCTTTCCACGTGGGAAGGTGCTCTTGGCTGTGGGGTGGTCCCTGCACCCTGGTGCCTGGGCAGTCCATAAAAAAACCCAAACCAGCCTCTTCCCTGCTAAGACCGAAGTAAGAATGGAAAAAATTTTACCACCCACATAAACTCATATCCTAGGGCTGATGCAAAGAGCCCTTGGTGTGCATTGGTCAAGCAGCAGCCAAGCTCATTACTCTCGGGACAAAAGCGTTCCCTGGGCCAGCCCCTTGCCTTCATTAAGAGGGGAAAAGGAAGCAAATGACAGTGAGATTGCAGAAGTGCTTTCGGGGCCGGCTGCGGTCCCCACACGTACCGTGCAGCAAGAGCCGCTCCCGCGCCAGCAGCGCCCGCAGCTCCCCCCATCGCTGGTGCAGCGCCTGCTGCGGAGGAGACGGAAGAGGCTCTGTCACTTCACGGAAGCACAGAGCACTTGAACAGAAAACACTCTAAGAAGTGCAGGTCAGGAAACATTTGTGTGTCCCACTTTTACTCAGACAGTTTTCACAGAGTTTAGCAAATTTCTTCCAGAAAACACGAGTGTGCTCATGCCCGAGGGTGCTCTGGCCAAAGCACTGGCCACGTCTGATTTGGAAAGGAGCAGCCTGAAACCCGGAGAGCATGCAGCCCGGAGAGCATGCAGCCCACCATCACCCAGCTGTGGCAGTGCCAGCACTCCTCTGCAGCTCTGCCCAGCCCTGGACCACCCACCAGGAACAGGCACCCCACTCCTCCTCCCCGGGCCTCACAGCGTGGTGTGGGAATGGCTGCACTGGGAACACACCACCTGGAAATCCTTACAGCCCCCCAGTGCCACAGGCCTTCCAACACCCAGCAACGTTCCTTTCCCTCTGCTGCAGGCCAGCTCTTGGGGTAAAATAAACCACTGCAGAGCTGATTAACAACACCCACCAAAGAGGTGAGGCTGTGCCTGGGGACAGCCACAGGAGGCACCTCCCCACCAATCCAATGAACCCTGTGGAGCTGGACATTCCTACACCCAAACTGACCAGCCTAAGCTCACCTGGGCAGTCCTGAGATTGTGACCACATTTCTTCTCTATTCCCCATTTCCGAAAAATATTATCAGAGGGACCAGTGCTGGGGCGGCTGGGGGTGCTGGCAGCAGGGAACCCACAGGTGTCAGCCCTTGCCAGGACCCCAGTCCCACGGACACCCGCCTGCCCCCATCAGCAGGGAACCCACAGAGCCCTCTCCATTTGACAGTGGAATAACTAATCAATCATATTACCTTGAGTGCCTGCAGTTTGGCCTCCAGCTCCATTTTCCTCAGGAACAAGGCCCCATTGACAGTCTCTAACCTGTGGGAACAGGTGATGCTGGCCCTGAAGCACAGAGGCTCTACCCAGAGGGATTTCTGCCTCTCAGACAGCGCAGGGCTGGGGGACAACACGATCCTGCCTTCAGCGGGAGATGATATCAGGCCAAACCCCGTCTGAAGGAGAAACACCCACCTCAGATAGTTCCCTGAAGACTTTATCAAGTCCACTATTTGCTTGTGACCAAACCCCTCGGTGTTCACGCCGTTGATGCTGGTGAGGATGTCACCTGTAGGAGACACAGAGGCCAAAGTGAGCACGAGCAGCTGTGCACACCTTCCACCTGCTGCTCAGGAACAGCAACAGGCAGAAGGGAGGATGAGGCCTCCCACATCAGGAAAACCCACGGATAGTTACCAGTCTGAAGGCCAGAGAGATGGGCAGGGCTTTCCTCTTGGATTCTGCAGACGCAAGTGCACACCTCCAGGGAGAAATCATTTTGGTGTGGAAACCTAATAGTCTGTTAACACCAAAGGGACAGAGTTACCAATCCTGGAGCCATGAAAATCATTTAAAATTCAGTACTTTTTCAATGAGAAGGCTGTGACGAGCAGAGTATGTTACGTGCAAGTGAGAACCCCAAAATGCTATAACCCAACAATTAAAATTAATTTGTACAGCAGAAAACAGCAGACACCTGACAGGTGCCTGTATATTGGGTTTGGAGGAAAAAAAAAAGCAAAACAAACAAGTTTTAAAGCAAGCTGGTTATTCAGTATTAAAAACGCTGCAACTTCAACCAAGAATGTGTCAGCATAGGTGGGAATGCCTTTCTGGAAGGATGCCTCATATTCCCAGGGGAACATGGCAGGATGGGACTGAGGCTTTTCAAGGGATTGGCTCCTACTCATTGGGAATGTTGTGTGGAGTCAGCTGCTGCTACAGAGAGCTCCGTTTGTATGGGAACTGAAAAGAGAGAAGATTTGAACCTACTTTTGCTCTTCTGGCCTCTGAAAGTCATCATCCACACACATCCTCACACTCCTAAAAGTGCTTTTTATTCTTGCCTTACACATTCAACTAAACATTAAGTAACTCTAATTACTCTAAATCCCTCGTGTGGTTCTAGGTGCTGACATGAATTTAGAAAAATGCAAAATCCGGTGCCGCAGCCTGTCCGGATCCTGCGACAGCAGGAAATGTTTTCTGGTGACATGCAAATACCACATCTGCCTTCAGCACTGAGCCTGAGCTTCCTGGAAACCTGTGACTGCCACTTCTAACGCAGAGAGAAGAGCTCACATTGGGTTCCCAAATTTCTCATCCAGTGTGGAACAACATGATGGAGGCCAGGGGAGTTCAGAGCTCATCTGGCCAAATCCCCCCAGTGCAGTGATTCCAGCCTTTGGACTCGCAGTAAAATTCCTGGTTAAACTAAGAGTGACGAGTGAAGCATGAGCTCCCTGCAGATGTAGACCTAAAGTTTCACATCACCTTATTCTGCTTTCCTTAAATTTATCTCATAGCAATGAAACTACAGCTTCTAAACACCCTCAGTATCTGACAGATGCTGCCTTTCTGCAGCCCAGACTCTCTATGAAGTGCTCACGCTGAATGTACGTTCAGGAAGAAAATGTGCCAAGAACAATTATTTTTAATCAGAATGTCACGTACAATGAAAATCTGCCCTGACAATTTACACAAAAGCCCAATAATTGACTCAATTATCCTCCCTTCTGAAAGCTCTCCTCTGTTCATGAGCTGAGCGCTGACCCCCTCATTAGTCACAGACCCAAAACGGGCAAAGTTAAGCTTTTCCTAATACACTAATTTCACAGAAAATACTGCTTTCCCTTTGTGTGCAAAGAGAGGAAAGCATTTTGAAAGTGCCCTGCTGCTGGCAGGCAGATCCCCCTGCTCCCAAACTATGTCCCTTTATTCCTGGGATCATTTTTTAACTGTAGCCAGGATTTTAGCAGACCTGCTGATTAGGAGTTACCTTTCTCACAAAAACCCACAAACATAAAATCTCCCACTAGCAGTACTCCTGGTAACATTCTGGTTCTCCTACTTGATGACTTACTGACTTCTACACCAAACAGAATCTCTTCCTGTATGATTTAGCTTCTGCCCCAAAAGTCATGCTTAGCAGTTATTTATTGAAAAATATATCAATATCTTCTTCAAAAGTACATACCTCTCTGTGCATATTAAAGGAGGTAGCAAGAAGCCAATGTAAGGTAATTTTTAAGAGAGTTTTTTGATCTCTCATTTTATATGAAAATATTCTCATACACAATTCTCAAAAAAATATTCACTTATGGAGGTAAGAAGACACTGTCATTGCCTCTTATTTGGATTTGGACGGGATTTCTCCTACATTCAACACTCTGACTTGTGAGAAGGCCAAAAATTTTCATCTGTGACCTTCACTATGAAAAAATCCTCAGAAAAGCATCCCTGTGTTGTATGAGTGCTGCAAGCTCTTCAAATTTCACAGCTCTGACAGATGCCTTCCTCTGCTCCCGCTGGCCTTAACCTCATTTTGAGGATATGACACTTCAGACTCTGCACCACATTTTGTTTTTAAGGAATCAACTTGTCATTAAAGTCTTACCTGGATTTCAAACCCAAACGTCTCTTTATCTTCTTTCAATATAGCAACGAGGTGCCTGCATGAGGAACACACAGAATTCCACGTGAACAAGGGGGGCTGTGCTCTGTGGGCCTGCATTTCCACCCAGAACAGTGGTGTCCCCACCATCACCCCTCCCTGTGCCTGCAGGGTGTCACCCTGGCACTGCTGCCTCTTCCCTTGCTCAAGCCAAAGGTCACAACTGCACCTGCACGTCCCAGGTGCTGGGTACCACTCTCTGCCTCGCACCCCCATCCCACCTGGGCTGGCAAAATTCCCGGGACACACGTTTCATGCAGAATAAGACAGTGACTCTAGAATCAAAGAATCTTAGAATCATAGAATCTTAGAATCATAGAATCGTACCTTTGAGGCTTGGAGGAGTCGCCCGAGGAGCTGGATCTGGCTAAGGCAAGCTGTGACCAGAAACAGGAAAGGAAAGGGGTCAGTATGTTTGTGGTTCTTCAAGGCACACAGATAAAACCAGCGGTTTAGAGAAGAACTAAAACCAGCTGGTGGCATCCCACCAGCGCCTCACACCAACGCAGCCTCTGCCTTGGTCAAAAGAGAGCTTGAACTTTCCAACCAGGAGGAAAAGCACCTGGAGGTCGAATCCTCCTGTCAGATGCTGGTGGCGAGCTCAGAGCACAAATCACATCTCTGTTGTGCCAAGAGCTCATCTCACTTTTGTCCCTTTCCTCTAAAAATCTGTGGGCATTTATAAACTGAACCATGCCAGGAGAGGTTGTGCCTCTCCTGGAGTGCAGACAGAGAGCTCTGCAGTGTCTGCACAGCATCTCCCAGCCAGGCACAGGCACCCAGGACCCCTGCTTCAGTCTAGGGACAGCTGTGCCTGTAGAGGTCTCTGGGAAGAGCTAGGATCAGTGTTAAACATGGATTCTTCCCCAAAAAGTGAACCATGAGTAAGGAGTTCCATTATCAGTGAGATGTTTGTAATCAATACAGGTTCAGCAGGACAAAATGGTGCCACAGCATGACCTCCTACAGAAACAGCAACTTCACAGACATGCATTTACTTGTTGAGGGACAAGGGGAGGAGAGACAGGCCATGTATCACCCATCTGGGAGAAGATGAGAGGGCTTGACAGCAGGGCCACACCTGGGCAAAGGACCCCAGCTCTGGGGACGGTCCCTGCAGCGTGTCCTTGGCCCTGATGTAACTCAGCTTTACCAGTCGCAGCCACATCGCAGCCGACACCTCCAGCCTATCCCCTCCAGCCTGTCCCTGCCAGCGGCCACCGCCGCACACCGAGGGCTCCACCGCAGCCGCAGGAGCCGGTGCCACCCGGCAGCAGCGCTGCCAGGACCGGCTCTGGCTTTCCCTCGTCCCCTAACACATGTACCAAGAAAAGGTTAAGTGCCCTTCCGTGGCTGAACAAAGCAAAGCCTTCAGTGCACAGATGTTGCACACGATTTTTCTGGTTATACTTTCACACTATCATGCCTCACACTTTCTGTTCAGGCTTTTTCATGTCAGACAAATAGTTCAGAGCTGGAACTGCTCAGCCAACGACTTACGGCCACAGCAAGACAGTTCTGTGGGAATCCCGTGGCCAGCAGCAGCACTGCGCTGCTCTGGGGGAAAAGCCCAGAGGCAGAGACAGCCCCAGCAGTTGTAGAGAAACACTCCCAAATCCAGATGGAAATGGCACATGGTGGGCGCTTTCTGTCAGCGTCGCACGCAGAGGGCGGCCAGGCCACTTGACCGAGGCAAATGCACGTTCAAAGGAGCACCCAGACAGCACAAACCCTTCCTGGCTCCCAACACGGCTGGAAATGGAGGGGAGCTCAGCCGGGGCCGGATCTCAGCTACCACCGCCCCTCACAGCCCCAGCCCCGCAGGCAGGATGGCCGTCTCTGGCTCCTCCAGAGCTTCCCACACCGCCAGTGCCGCCAAGATCCCCTGCCATCCCCAGAACCAGCCCGCTAAGGGCACCCGGCGGTCACCCTTCCGGCAGCCCAAACCACGGAGAGCCTGAGGGGCCGTCCTGGAGCCGGGCACACCGGGCCGGGGCACACCGGGCGAGTCGGGGCACACCGGGCCGGGCACACCGAACCGGGGCACACCGAGCGAGCCGGGGCACACCGGGCGAGCCGGGGCACACCGGGGAACCGGGGGCACACCGAGCCGGGGCACACCGAGCCGGGCACACCGAGCCGGGGCACACCGAGCCGGGCACACCGAACCGGGGCACACCGGGCCGGGCACACCGAGCCGGGGCACACCGAGCCGGGGCACACCGAGCCGGGGCACACCGAGCCGGGGCACACGGGCCGAGCCGGGGCACACCGGCGAGCCGGGGCACACCGAGCCGGGGCACACCGAACCGGGGCACACCGAGCCGGGGCACACCGAACCGGGGCACACCGGGCCGGGCACACCGAACCGGGGGACACCGGGCCGGGCACACCGAGCCGGGGCACACCGGGCCGGGCACACCGAACCGGGGCACACCGGGCGAGCCGGGGCACACCGAACCGGGGCACACCGGGCCCCCCAAGGCCGGGGCACACCGAGCCGGGGCACACCGGGCGAGCCGGGGCACACCGAACCGGGGCACACCGGGCCCCCCAAGGCCGGGGCACACCGAGCCGGGGCACACCGGGCCGTGTCGGCTCTGCCCCGCGCCCAGCCCGTACCTGTTTGCGCCCGCGGGGCAGCGTCGCCACCGTGCTGGCCAAGTGCTGCATCCTCCTGCCGTCCATGGGCAGCGCCTGCTCCCCGCCCGCGGGGCCGGCGCTCAGGTTGTGCTGCAGGAGCCGCCGCAGGGCCATGGGCAGGGGCTCGGGGCTCAGGGCGAGCGCTGTGCCACGGCCGGGGCTGCCACCACCCCGAAGTGCGAGAGCGGAAGGGCCCCCATGTGACCTGTGGTTTAGGTGCGAGTAACACAAATCCCTCCGAGCAGAGCCCCAGGCTCTCGCTGTGCCTTGTGCTCACAGGGGAGTTAACAATCAGGCTTGGCAGTTGCAGAAATCTGCTTAATTTTTCCATTCCTGCACACAATTCTCACCAGCAGCTGCTGCTCTGCCAGGATTTGTCCTTACAGCCCTGCCTGCCTCAGGCACTCGCCTGACCTCGACCTGTTCATACTCCGACTTGCTCGGCATCCCTGGCATCCCTCAACTCACCTTTTGGCAAAGACGGGAAAATAGCACTACCTTTGGCTCATGGTGCCAGTGAGGGACTTTGAGCTGCAGAGAGGGAAACGAGCTGAAGGCCAAGAGCAGAAGCTGGAAGTGTGGCGGAGCGAGGGCAGGACAATGACCTCAGCACAGCACTCGGGTCTCAGTGGGGACCAAGGACTTCCCTGGCACAGCAGATCTGGGGACACACAGCAAAGTCCATGCAGAGTCTCTGGAACAGGGTACAAGGGGCTGTGGTGGCAGAGCTGGGACAGGCACAGTGCCAGGGAGAGCCCTGGCCAGATGTCATCCCTGCACCTTCCCTGGATGGCCAGAGCTGGAGGAAGATTTATGACTCTGAGAACTTCTGGCTGGGTTGGTTTTTCTCCCCAGTTACTACCTGACCATTGTTATTTCAGCATGGCTTTGAATAACCTTCCGATTTCCAGCTCCTGGATGTGATGGAGAAGCACAGGAAGCAGCCCTGGGCCTGGGTGGGTCAGTGGAGTGGGCGCCTGTCCCCGCTGCCCCTCAGTCACAGGTCAGCAGTGCAGGAGGACGGGTGAGCAGCGGGTGAGCCCCGGGCAGAGCAGTTTGCCATGGCAGCCACCCAGCCGAGCACTAAACACCCACGGAGCAGGGCCACCCCGGCACACAGCCCTGCAGCCACGGCTGGAGCCGTGTGTCCCAGCTGCTGCAGGTCACTGACATCACTGGGCACCCCAACAGACTCTTCTGAAACACACTGTGACAGGTTTTGTTGAGACCTCTGGACAAATACCAGGGACAGTAACTGCGCAAAGCAGCCAGACTTGGACACAATTAACCCTGGCTGGGATGTGAGCCTGCAAGGTGAAAAGCAGGGCCACTGCTATCAAAGCAGAGATGTAATAAAAACAGACAAGTTACAGTCATTTTTCTGAGTAGAGACCTTTTATGCACCTTTACAAAGTATTGCCACACACGCCTGGGACTGCCAGCTCTGGGAGGAAAGGCTGGCAGGGGCACAGGCAGGGGAGGAGGCAGCCAGGGCCATGGGGTGAGCGTGTTGGGCTCTGTCTGCCAGCTGTGTGGCAGTTCAGTGTAGGCTGGCACGTGCTGTCACGACAGATCAACACAGAGCTGCTCTACACGCCTTTTGTAAGGGCCCTGCCTCTGCCAGCTGCAGCAGAGGAGCTGCAGGGATGGGTGTCCATGAAGGAGGCACAAGGATGGGTGTCCATGTGCTCGACATTTGCTGGTGCAGAGGAGCTCTTAGTGCCACGAAAACATTGGCATGGAGCCTCCCCCACTCCAGGGCATCCCCTCATTGCCCTGTATGGCTGAAGTGTCAGTACGTCCCCATCCCAAATGTTCATCCCTCAAAAACCCAGCATCTTGCAACAGAGAAACAGCCTGTCAGGAGACATCTGGTCCACACACCTGGAGGAGGGTTGGTGGCTGATCTGTGACAAGTGCCTGTGGTCTCTGTGCCTCTCCTGGCAGACAGACGGGCACAGGGACAAGGAAGTGTTGCACACCACAGCAGCACCACAACAGCAGATTCAGATGTCTGTCCTTCACCTCCGAGTTCCTTGGGGGAACCCCTCTGAGTTAAGGGGAAGAAAAAACATATTTAAAAAGTACGGCAGTCAAGGGGGAAAGCTCTCTCCCTTTTCCTGAGAAAGCTATCTGTGCCCCCGGGTGTCATCTGCTCACTTGCCAAGGCACACTGAGCAACGCGGGGAGCGGGTGACTCAAAGCCTCTTCCTCTTTTCCTGCTCACGGTCACCCCGCTGAGTGCTTGAAAACAAAGTGCGTTTCGGTTCCTGCGGCAGCCCTTTCTGACGTTCCTGAAACCCAGTGACTCATCTGCAAACAAGCTGAGGGCAGAAATAAATGACACCGCTCATCAGAGCACAAAGCAGGCTCTTGGTGCGAGCTCCCCCAGCAGCCCCGTGCCCCTCTGCTGCCCTGCGCCCCACACCAGCCGCGCACCCCACATCCCCGAAACGCACCCCACACCCCCGACACGCACCCCACACCCCCGGCACGCACCCCACACCCCCGACACGCACCCCACCCCCGACACGCACCCCACACCCCGGCACGCACCCACACCACACCAGACACCCCCACACCCCCACGCACCCGTCCCTCCCAGCCTGCCCGCTCCTCCCCGGCCGGGCTCGGAGCTGCTCGGAGCCGAGCCAGAGGCAGAGGGCAGCCCGGCAGCGGCTCCCACATGTCCGGGGAGATCACACGGATGCTCTGCCCCAGCCTTCTCCCTGGCACGGCGCTAGCTCCGTGTCAGGGCTGGAGTGATGGGACGCCCTCCACTAGCCGAGGTTGCTCCACGCCCTGTCCAACCCGGCCTTGAACGCTTCCAGGGGTGGAACACTCACCCCTCCGAGGCTGCAATGCCTGCAGGGTTTCTGCCCACAATCACCTTACTCGGGCAGAAGGAAGGAGTCGTCCTCTGTGGGACACCAGCCCTCAGGGGCTCAGGAGCTGGCTCCTCTCCTTAGCTACCAAGTGTACACCAGTGGCTTCTGCGGAGCTGATTTACTTAATAACAAAAAATTGAAGAACTAGCCCTTTCGGTTTCACACCCAGACCCTTCACCGAGAGGTGTCTCACGAACACCTCTCCCCAGGTGACGGCCCTGGTGCGCTGCTGCCGCAGGGCTGGGATGCCGCTGTCGGGGCACAGCATCCACGGACAGAAGCACCCACCTGGCTCACAGCGGTAGCTGCTCCTCCACCCAAGTGTGCTGGAAAAGAATGTCTCCCGGGAGGCAGGAATTTCGCAGGCTGCTGGAAGAGCAGCAAGCAGCTCTCCTGTGCGACAGACACACACCCGGCGCGGCGGTGGCCGGGGGATGGCAGCCGATGTTCGCCAATGAGCCACTGGCTGCTGCCGTTCCATCGGGACCCGCTCCAGAGCCCGACAGCCAGGACCTGCACAGTCAGCACCGTGACAGTGACACCTTCCTGGAGATGTGCAGGGACCAGAGAGTTCACAAGTAATTGCTGTAACACAAAGGTCTTTCTAAGAAAAAAAATAAAAGCCCACGGTATCCATTAAAAGCCACAGAAGTTTCTTGGGTCACAGCATGGCAGATTTCATTTTGACACACCTTAAATTTAAATAAAGCCTGACTTAAATTCCCAGATTATGGCTGTGTCAGGGGAATTTTCAAACATACAGACTCCAGAACTGAGGTGCTCAGGGTGAGCTGGTCCCACTCAGGTTTACATCACTGAAAATCTCAATAGCTGGAAGAGCAGGATCAGGGAGTCTCGTATGAAAGGGAGCTCAGTGAGAGCTCACATTGGTGTGGGTGCAAGAGCCACGAGTGAAGGTTTCTAAAGGTTCAAGCAGAGCAGGCTCAACCCTTCTCCCCTCACAGAATGAACATAAGAACAGTTTCAGGCCACGGGAACACAAGGGCAGAGTATGCTGAATTTATTGAAATTGCCACATCTTCCCCAAATCCGCATACAAAATACAACAGCTAAACCATTATTTTACAACCAGGCAGCTGCAATATCAAGCAATAACGTTAGCAATAGTTTTAAAAATAACTCTGCAGTGTACACAGATCAGATATTTCACAACACGAGGGTTGAAGTCGAGCGCTGCACTGCTATACTTAGTTCAGAAATATTACGGTGTTCCAGATAAAATACTAATGCTTCTTTTAAAAACAGACAACTGAGGAAGTGGTTTGTAGATTGACAAAACATGACGTTTTTCTTAGGGACTGAGAATCACAGCAGGTTTAGACACAATGTCATAGCTACATTCAAAATACATCTGGTCCATTTATGCCAAAAATACATTCAGTGTAAGTTACAATTTATTGCACATTTCTTTTATTCTGTAGAAATATATTGTACCTCTATACTTATTCCCTGTACATTCATAAATTGTTCTGCCTGTTAGAGCAGAACATGGCCATCTTTCCCTAAAAGCTTGGGGGGGATTGGGGTACCACAGCCCGTGGGGACGATCCCTGGAATCACAGACACGCGGCTTGCACAGCCAAGGGCAGAGGAGGGGACGTGTTTTCAGTGCTGCTGGGGGTACCCAGGTGCTGGCCCAGGGCCCCCCAAGGATACCCCAAGGACACCCCAAGGACAGCCTCACAGCCCCCCACCGAACCATAACCTTCCTGGGCACAGGAACGGGCTTGTGCCCCGCTGTCGGTGCGGCCGAAGGAGGGGCACAAGCCCCACACCTCCGCGGTCAGAGTCCTGCGGAAGCACCGCCCCGGGCAGCAGCCCCAGTGCCACCCCCGTCCCTGTCCTGTGATACCGTCCCCAGGCAAGGGATGAAACCCAAACACCTCCTTCCCATGAACAAGGGGGAGCTGGGGACAGCCTCAAGCCCACCCTTGGCACAGGAGCTCCGGGCAGACGGGGACTGAGAAGAAGAACTTGCCCTGCTCAAAGTTCAGACCCGTTGTAGGGACTGGGAATATTTCTAAACAAATTTATTTATAATTCCTGAATCTAGTACCAAGCAAAGAAGTGACATAGCAGTGACTAAAATATTGCAGGATTCTTTATAGTGTCACATGAGGGCATGGCTTGATTAAGTGCAAATTATAAAAGTAGGAAAGTGCAGAGGACATTACAGCCTGAATTTCTAAAGGAGTGTCTGGGGGCAGCAGTTCAAGCAACACAAAAAAATTAGGTGCTACAGGAAACATTAATTAACTTTCCCTTTCAGTCCATAATCCCTGCATTAAACTTTAGATTGTTATTAGAAGCAAATTATAAAATATTGGTAATTCCCTCAAACTAGAAGCATTAATTAGGAGGCTGAATGTGGTGACAGGTTTTGAGCATCCTTGACCTTGAAAATTTTCATGAGCTTAAGAACTTGTGCTTTAAGTGAAGATTATCAGGAACATTGTAATCTCTGAGGAAACCGAAGCCTCCCTAAACTGCACAGAAGTGTCTTGGCATAACCTCTGTGCTTAAATTAGAACAGGACAAACCCACATGGAGGGGAAAGGCCACTAAAACAAGGGTTCTTTGGGGTTTTTCTAAAGGAGTGTAGAGTTTACAAACATTTCAGAGCTCAATACAACAACATCTGCCCCTTGGCTCAGTTATGTTCAACTCTGGTTCATCAAAATGTACATTCACCTCTCAACAACAAAAAAGAAAACAAAACCAGTGCAAAAACACTGAGTTAGGCGAAAAGCCAGGGTAAACAGACCATAATGTCTGATGCAAAGAGATATTTCCAGGGAAAAAGTTAAAGCATTTCTGGATCTGCAACTGTGACCTGTGTGAGGAGCAGCCGAGCCTGAGCATCCTCCACCCACACCTCCCAGCCAGGCACCAAAAGGGTCTTGTTCAAATTACCGGGTTGGTCAACAATTTTCAGAGACTCGGGGTGGGGAACTGAAAACTGAAACTCCTTTCCCACTTTAAAAAATAAATCTTTGATTCTTCCTTTTTAAGATAAGGATTTTTTTTCAAGTTACATACTACAAGAACAGATGCTGGATCTTAGGTTTGCAAATTTTTTTGCTAGTCAAGTCAGCACCAGGCTTTGGATCATGCAGCTGCCAAAATTTGGATCATGCAGCCTACAAAGTCACATCACTGAGCTCCACGGGGTAGTTCATGCAGCTGAAGCACATAAGAATTGACTCTTAGAATCCCAGAATGGTTTGGGTTGGAAGAGACCTTAAAGATTGTCTCCTTTCACCTCCCTGCCTTGGGCAGGGACACCTTCCACCAGACCAGGTTGCTCCAAGCCCTGTCAAGTCCTCCCTGAATCTCTAAGACAACCTTGATTATATCTGAGAAACCACACTGGGGCAAAACCTGCCAGCAGCTCTGGGGAAATGCTCCACTGCTCGGCTGCAGACCACACAAAGCCCTGTTGTTTAACAAAAGCAGGAGTGACTAAACCCTGTGCAAACAGGTAAATTGCATCAAAGCCTATTTACGGGCAATTTACAGCCACCAAGTATCCACAATGTCCTGAAGATGAGCACTCAGGATGAAACCCGGTGTAATGGCACTACTGACCACGGCACTCAGTAAAGGCTGAACTCATTCTCCCCCACAATCGCTCAGGTCAAGAGATTTTGCCCCAAAGACTGATCTGACTCACTGTGATCAGCCAACAGCTGCCTGCCACAGAGCTGCAGGGGCCACATCATATTTCTAAAAAAGCTTTGCTATTCTGGAAACATCTTTGGGCTTAATTTCTGTGAGCCAGCTGGATTTAGAAACATTAGAAAAACCATAAGACTATGAAATATATAATTTTGCCCATTAAAAATATTCAAACATTGTATTCAAATATGTGGGCCATGGAGTGTGGCAAAATTCACATAATGCCAAAACTTTGGTGAATTTTAATACAACAACTCACTTTGCTGGCTTGTAATATTATGGAAACATGAGCAGAAATGTTAATATTCATCACCAGCCTGGTGCTGTTACAGAATTCTGTAAGAAACCTCTGAACAGGCTGCATTGGCTTTTGTTAAAGCTTCCCCCAATACATCAGAAGGCACTAAAAAATTGTTACCAGTGATTGGAAAGATGTTGCTAAAAACAAATATTTTCTCAGTTTAGGTAGAATTTCTCCTGTTGCATCCCTACATAGCTAACAGAAACATATTGCCTCTATTATTTTTCCTACTAACAGTTAAAAAGAAAAGTTGTCCCTTGATTGATCTGTTCAATGAACAAAAGACAGAGCAGAACAACTCAGATTTTTACCACAATATTGTATGCGAAATTGAGACTATAAAAATAAATGTTAATAGGGAACTGACTCAGTGGTTTTGTTCACAATGTACACACTTAGTGGAATTTCCATAGTTTTAATTACTTAGGTAATTATAAATAAAGTAATTCAAAATGCATTTACTGACAACCCCTTTTCACATTCCTGCAAAAAAAACAGGTAAAAAGCTGGGTTAATTTGGTCTTTTACTTGGTTTGAGAACAGAACATGAGGTTTCCCTGACAAACAAGCTTTAACCAACACCAGACATTTCCAGGACGCTTGGGGTGTGACAAGGAGGAAAAGCACAACAGCAGAAGGTATTTCTACACTGTCATGAGGCTTTAAGCTCCTTCCTGCAATTCACTGGTGTCCGATTTACTCACAAAACCAAAGCAAGTCACGGACTTGCTGTACCAAACCCCAGCTACGAGTCCCAAGCTGCCTCGCCCCACGGCCGAACGCAGCACTCGAGGTCGGTGCTCTGCCTCGGGCACCGCAGTACGGAAGGAACCACATCGTCTGAGGTAGACCAGAAACAAAAATACTATCACATGTGGAAAGATGAACAGTAGAATGCCTTCCCCTCTCGTCCCACAGGGAGGTCTGTCAGGCTTTGGAGTCCTCGTGCACGCAGAGCTGCGAGATCGTCTTCTTGACGCGCAGCGCGGTGAGACGCGCGGCACCGCTGGCACGCCAGCACTCCCGCATCACCCGGCCCAGCACCCGCAGCGCCTGCAGGGCACAGAAACAGCACCCAGGATACAACCAGTGTCTGCAGCGGGGCAGAAACAGCCAAGATACAACCACTGTGCGTGCAGCAGGACAAACACAGCACCCCGGAATACACCACAGGGACGCAACCACAGCGCCTGCAGCAGGACAAACCATAGCCAGGGATACAACCACCACCCGCTGCTTTCTGGTTTTAAGACGGGGAGATAAAGGGCAGCTCTCTGAAACAGTGACACAACAGCAGCAGCATCAGTTAAGACCTGCCTTGAACAGAGTTGAGCACTTGGTGCAAAGAGTTTGCTCTGTATTGATCTGAAGGAGAACTAGACATATGAAGCTTCTAAATTCACGAGAAGCTAGAAGCTGAGCATTGTGTGCCCTATCTCTCACTCCAAAATTCTGTCTTAATTTAAACTTGAAAATATAAATAACAAAATAAAACTAGGAAAAAACCCTACAAAATACACCTAGAATAAACTAGAAAACTGCTTTTACCTCACAGCTTTGCCACTGGTTTGGAATACTTGGTCTGAGCTTCTGTTCACAGACAACCCTTCTCATGTCTTCTATCGAAGGATCAGAAGGCACAAGGTTGTAGTAAGGCAACTGGTATTCCTCAGTGATTCCTAGGGAAGATTTACTGTGTAGGTGCCCATGGCAGGGGGTGGAACGAGATGAGCTTTAATGGCCCTTCCAACCCAAACCAAGCTGGGATTGGATGAAAGGCCAAAACCTCACCTCCAACGGAGCACCTCCGGGCTATCTCCCAGTACACCAGCCCCAGAGAGTAAATGTCTGCACGCTTGAAGGACTCAAAGATGTTCATGTTCATCGCATCGTCCAGGATCTCGGGGGCCATGTACCTTTAGGGCACACAGGGTCAGTTTGCTGGGGCAGCTCCTACAAAAGGCCACAGCTGTGCTGCCACATGCCAGGGCCCCGTGACCCCTCGTGGTGCTGGCAGCCGTGCCCTGCCCAGGCCCACAGCACTGGGGGCCAGGTGACCCACACGTGATGCCCCACGTGGGGCAGAGAGCTCCATTCCACAGCAGGGTCTGCAACCTCCTCCCCCACCCACCCCACAGGGCTGCGGCCATCCCTGCCCGATGCCAAGAGCAGAGGGGACATCACTGGTGGAGGGCAGGGCTGTGAGGAGCCATCCCCACGGAGCCAGGCCGGCAGCTGCAGCTGCCTCACCCACCTCCTGGTGCCCACCCTGGGGTTCTGGGGAATGTCGATGGTGTTCAGCACCGAGTCGTGCTTCACCGCCAGGCCCAGGTCGGCAATGGCGCAGGTCTCGTTCCTCTTCACCAGGATGTTCTTGGATTTCAGGTCCCGGTGCGCGATCGCTGGCTTCCCTGTTCACAGTGAGAGAAACCGCCTCCAATTTTGATAACAACAGCCTGGATTTTAATATCATGAGCAAGGACGTAAAAACAGTTTTAGTCACTTTTGTTACTATACCATATAAAAATATTGAGGCCTATTTTGAACCAAGTGAAGCTCTGCTAAATGATGTCAACTTCAAAAGAAAGCTTTAAGGGCATTTTTGTTTCAATAGCTGTATTTCAGGAATAAAACACAGAAAGAGAAACTGGAAGTTCACCCTCCAAATTAATTTGGAAAATTACAGAATCGCTGAATGGATTGGGTGGTAAAAACCCTCTAAGACCACCAAGTCCCACCATTCCTCAGCACTGACAAGGCCACCACTAACCCATGTCCCGACGTGCCACATCCACACAGATTTTAAGTCCCTTAAGGGATGGTGACCCCATCACTGCCCTGGGCAACCTGTGCCAGGGCTGGATAAACCTTTCCATGAAGAAATTTTTCCTTCATTGGTGCTCATTCCCCTTTAGCAGAGCTGCTTCCATAGGCACCTATTTAAAGGCCTGCAGACAATGGAAGTGGGAAGGTAAGGTCCCTGTTCCCTGTCTATACTGCACCACTCACACTCACACTGTTCCCCCTGGTGTTAACAGTTTAGAAAACACTTCACGATATCACGTCACCCGTAAATGTTTTTGAGAACACTGAAGCTCTTCAAAATACTTGAAGTAAAAGTGGGAGGGAAGCACTTGCCTTGCGTGCCAACGATCTCCATGTGGAGGTGGGCCAGGCCACTGGCCACTGACAGCGCCAGCCGGACCATGCCCTCCACCGTCACCGTGCCCCGGTTCAGGTAGTCAAACAGGGAGCCTTGCTCGTGGTACTCAGAGACAAGCCAGAGCTGAGTCCACGTCCCGTTATCTACCCAGAGGAAGCAAGATTATTAAAAATATTAGCTAGGGAAAGCCTTCCCCTTTTCAGGGAATGCAAGCCAGCAAGCGTGCCAGCTGTCCCACCGGGAAGGAGCTCAGGGCAGCCGCATGGTTCAGGCGGTGCTTCAATGGGAGTGGGGGCAGCGAAAGCTGTTCTGAGACAGACACTCAGGATTTAGTGAGTGCCAACATTGGGGCTGGGAAGCACTCTAAGACCACTGAGTCCAACCACTATCCCAGCACTGCCAAGGCCATCACATAGAATCAGAGAATTTCTTGGGTTGGAAAAGCTCTCTAAGAGGAAGGAGCCCCGCGGTGCCGCGCACGCCTCGCCGCTTACCCTTGTTGTCAGCAGCAATGAAGCCCAGGATGTTTTCGTGCCTCAGCATGACCGTCTGGTAAATCTCTGCCTCCCGAAACCAGGACCGCTCGTCTCTGGAGGAGAAGATTTTCACAGCTACATCCTCCCCGCACCACTTCCCACGCCAGACTTCGCCAAATCGGCCTTTTCCCACAATCTCCTGCAGGACAATAGTCCTTGCGATAGTTCTCTGGACAAGCAGAGGCAGACCTAGTTAAGAGGAGAGACAGGTACCTGTGAAATAGCTCAGCTGGGACCTTCAAACCCCAACACTGACCTTTCCCACTGAGCTACACTCATGGCCTTGCTTTCCTAGACTATCAAGGGAAAATCCTGTCCCAACCAATATCTCCTCAAATCAGGCTTCTTAATGTTACTTCCCAGTCTCTGTACATATAAAAAACTTTCTTAAACCCCAGTAAAAACTTTAAAATTTGGCCTGAACTACTCAATTTGGTTTGATACAGACTGCAGCTGTCCTGCAGTCAATTAGTTGCTCTGCTCTGGCTGAAATTTTTGAAAATTAAAATAAATTATTATAGCAGCTCCATTGTGCTTTGCCAGCCACAAATCCTGCCTGGTTTGATTTGATTCTGTGTTTGTTGGGGCCTTAAAACAAGGAATTGTTAAATTTTTTTACCTTTTTTTTTTTAAATAACTGCGACCTTGATTTTGGCTGAAATCAGAACAAATCACCTTGGTGCACGGGGCTCTGGCTCTGCTCAAGTCCAGCCCTGTTCCTGGCTCAGGGATGGCTGGGAACAGCTAAAACTTCAGAATAAATAAAGCCAAAGTCTGCTCACTAGAGCTGTGAAAAAGCATTAGGGAAGAACAACCACTTAATCCTCAGAGGTATGCAGTTCATGGAAATTAATTAAATTAGGCACCATTTGTACATTTTTTACTTATAAATAAAAGCAAGCATAGTTTACATATTTTGCAATAAAAGTTCTAGTTAAGGAAAGTTGGGCTATACACCCCAGACATGCCACTGGCCCAGTGACCTGGAATTTGTGAATTCCCACCTCATTTTTAGGTTTCTTTGGTTTAACAAGTTCTCAGTAGCAATGGAAGCATCACAGTAGGCAAGATACCAGAAATGGGAAAAATGCTAAAAAGATGGATGTTCTGCTCAAAACAAGAATTTGAAGGAACATTATTCTGCTATGAAACACAAAATATTTGAGAAGCAGCATCCTGACCTGCCCAGGTGGGTTTAGTACCTTTCATGATCAGCCATGTCACATCGGCCAGCAGCACTGGGTTTCACACTTGATTCTGATTTCTGAGTTCACTTTTTTAACTCCTCCATTCCAACAAAGAACTGAACTTTTGCGGTTTGACAGAAGAAGAGCACCCAGAGCCCATCGCTGCCGTGAGGGGTGGCCACAAGCAGCAGCACTAAACCCACGGTGGCGGGCAGAGCACCCCACGTACCGGAGCCAGAGCCAGAGGTCGTCATGTCGTAGATGAGATCCCTCAGCGTCTTCCCGGAGCTCACCAGGTTGCCCTCGGACAGGGGCTCCTCCACGTTGGGGGGCTTGGCCCCGCGGCGGGCGCAGCACCGCCAGCCCCGGGCCGAGCAGGCCGCCAGCACCGCCGCCAGCAGCACCGCGCACACCGGCACCGCCACCGCCACCGCCAGCACCGCCGAGCGCGGCCCCGCTCTGCCGGGAGCCTCCGACGCTGCTGGGAGACACACGGGAGAGCGGCGTTGGGAAGGGACACGAGCGAGGGGCTGCAGAGCAGTGACCAACTGAGATCGATGCTTTCCCACAGCTGTGCTGAGCAGGAGGCAGAACAGAGCACTGCCGGCCACGGAGCCTTTCCCCACACACCCTCTGAGCAGGAAGCCTGGTCTCAGGCCAGCATTCCGACCACCGCCCCAGCTCTGTATCAAGCCCGAGGAAGACACTGCTAAGGGATTCACTTGCACATGAACACATACACATGATTCCCTTAATGTCCCCAAAATTTTAAATAAGTTTTAAAATAAAAATCGACCAGCACTTTCCCTGCAAATAAAACAAACCAGAAATATGACCCATTAAAAAACCTCAACACTCAGAACCATGAGTTCAAACGGGATCTCAGGGCTGCAGAAGATGTAAGAATCATGAACTCCACCCCATGCAAGGTCACTCTTTTCCTTCAGGGAAAGGCTGGGCCACGTGCACACCACAACCTGGAGTCTGAGAGTGACAAAAACGACGTGGGCTCTCAAATGCAGCAGCCAACGGCCTCAGCACCCTTCCTCCAGTCAATACTACATCTATTCACCAGAACAACTCCAACCTTCCTGAACACAAAGCTGGTACATTTTGTTCACAGGTTTTTCCTTTAATGACTTCAAGAGGATGCTTCAGGGGTGACGTGGGAGGTTTGTAAGAGGATTTACGAGCAGGATGCCTCCTTGGAACTGCTGCTTGTTAACTGACATGCTGGGATCTCCTAAACGTTTTTCATTCTGTTTCCACAGGGCTGATGTTTCCCTGAAACAGGGGTGAAGTACAGTATGGAGAGATCCCCTGCCCTAGGAGCCCCAGTGCCTCGCCGAGCCAGCCCTGCCCCCCAGGACATGTGTAAAGCAGCGGGACTGGCTCTGTGCTGGCCGGGGCACACGGGCTCACAGAGGGTAGAGTGCAGGGCATGAGCTGTCCCCTGGCTGTTCAGCACTTCCCCTGTGCCATCCAAACCAGCATCCTCCCTGCAGGGCTCGTCAGGCTCATTCCCGGTAGCAATGAGGTTCATTCATCCCCGGCAGGGGCTGGTGAAGACAAACACACACGAGACACTGACCACACCATGTCAGCTCTTCCCACCAACTGCTGAAAACCAGCATAACACTAAATGAACAAAATAGAAGTTTATTGTCCTTAGGCCACTGCAAACAGTAACAAAAGGAAAATCATCAGGAAACTTTGAACAGCAAGAACTGGGCTGGTGGGAAGGGACTGGGAAGGGCATCCTCACGGACTGGCCCGCAGGACAAGGACACAATACATCCTGGGATGTAACAGTCTATAAACTGCAGTGCACTTTGCGCAGTTTGTACACCATAAACCTCTGAAATTCGGGTTATAGCAGGATTTTAAGGGGCAGAGAAAAATTTCTCAGTATATGCTTAAAAAAAGCAACAATACCATTATTACCAGGGAAAAAAGTCTGCAATTTTAACAGAAAAGTGATGTGATGCGCTTTCCCTGACAATGTGTACGGGCACAATTGGTATCAGCACAGACTCGTGGAGCAGGCTGCGGGAGAGCTGCAACAGCGCTGCGTTTTGGAGTCCTTTCCCTCCCATACACCATTTTGGGAGCCAGGCTGAAGGGACCACAGCAGGCAGAGAGGGCCAGTGAGAGTGTTCTGACACCCTGGGGCAGGAGCAGGAGTGACCTCAGGTGGAGAGAAGGAGGGATCACGGAGACCCTGATGCTCCCAGCCATCCCGGGAATGCAGAGCGGGATGTCACAGCACTGCAGAGGCAAAGCCAAGGACTCTCGGAGGGTGACACCCAGCTCCAGGAATACAGGCAGACACAGCCTTCACAACTGCAAGTCACAACTGCTCAGAGTAAAGTGGAGCTCAGGGCTGCTCACGGGTCCCCTGGGATGCTGCTGAGGTGGGAGATCTCCAGGGCAGAAGGCAAGTTTGCAGTGGGGCTGGAAGCTGTGGTGGCTGGGCCAGACTGCAGGGAGTCTCCACTGAGTTCTCAGAGAATGATGAGATCCTGATGGTCTAGAGGGGTTCCTTGGAAGGAGTCAACCAGAAACCTCCTTTGTCATCCTTTAGTCTACTGGCTGTAACAAAGACCAAGTGCAGGTCGAGGCTGGTGGCAACTGCTCAGACCCTTTCCAGCTCCTCACGGAGCGCACGTCGAGGCTGGGGGCAAACCAGCGCTGCAGCTCCTGTGCTCTGGTCAGTGTGGGCCATCTTCAACCCTGACCTCTGCACCACGGTGCCCCAAGACCAGGAGCCCTCAGGGGTCGTGGGGCTCCCCACAGCTCAAACCAAACACCACAAACACACCTCCTGCCCAGCACAAACCATCAGCCTAGGGACAGCCACAACAGCTGGGAAAGGTCAGACTCCTGGGGAAATCAGACAACTCCTCATGACCACCCAAACCCAGCAAAACACCACCATTAATCACAACATTTTGCAATCCAATTTCAAATGTACTGTTCATTGACTGACTAACCAAGAATAGAAGCTGAGACATGTTGCCATGTGTGAACCAAAAGCAGCACATCTGGCAGTACTCAGCAGTTGCACAATGCGGGGCGGTTATGGTCCAACTTGCATAAACAAAATAGTACTTGCAGGCAGCAAAAAAAGGAAGTGATTTTTTCCCTCCAATGGAAAAGTCATTCTCACACACAGCATTTGCTTTTGACACTGTAAAGCTTCCACTATAAGGCTTCCACAAGCCCCGAACTGTGTGTGTTCCTGGGCTACTCAGGGGGCAAAATTACATATTCTTTCCAATGTAGTAAAAAAATCTATTGTATTCTCTTAATGGGGAGGCTCTAGTCAGCTCTACAGAATACATTAGAACCATTTCAAAAATACAGTTTGGGCTAGAATCTAAAATTAAATTCTACCGTAACAGACCCCACTCACCACTGGGGGGGGCAGAGATCATAAACTCCGTCTCCCAGATCTCAAATACGGCCCAAAAATCCTGTGAGACACAAATCTGTGGCTGGAAAAATCTAGGTCTGACTAGCAACTCCTGAAACCAGCCTGTTGCACGCTGAGGGCATGGTGGTGAGTTCTGCAGAGAAAACCAGAACGAGGGATGTGCAAGGGACAATTTATCACGGGGAGGTCCCTCGTGGCAGCAGCACACAAGGTGCTTTCTGCAGCCCTGCTGTGACAGGGGAAGCTCACATCAAGTCACCTGCTGGGGCAGAAAGTATCCCAGTTAAACCAGCAGAAACCTGGAAAGAAATCTAAGGTGACACAGAAAAAAAACCCAATTACTGCAAACTCATCCTGCATTTTGACATTTTCACCTGCTAATGTAGAATATGCAATGAAATCCCTGCCCACAAGAAGGAGGATATAAAAGCAGAGATCCAGGTTTAACCTGTCTTTAAAGATTTTCATACATTGTTAAAAAAAAAAAAACCACACCAAAAAGCCAACCAAACAAAAATAAACCACTCAAAGGAAAGTCAGCTCCTGTCACCCAAGGCCCTGACCCTGAGCCCTGTGCTGGCTGGGGCAGGCATTGCCACCTGCAGCTCTGCCATGGGAATTCAGGCACAGGCACCAAACCATACACTGCTCTCTGCCCTCAGAGGTCCTCACCCTGTGGGTCATCTCACTGTTCTCTGGGCACTCCTTCACAACACAAACCTTTGGTAAGTACAGACAGTCACAGAATGCCACCATGGTTTGGGTTGGGAGGGACCTTAAAACTCAGCTGGTTCCAAGTCCCTGCCACGGGCTGGGACACTTCCCATTAGTCCAGGTTGCTCCAAGCCCATCCAACCTTTGAGCTGAAGCAGGTCAGCTTCATGGAGAAGAGCTGAAGGGTGGGTTTGTGTCCCAGCAGGACACAAAGATCCAGCCTCACCTAGCAGGGATGGGCACCTTGCTGGACCTCCTCAGGGCTTCTCCTCCTCCAGGAGAGCCGCTCCTGCCTAAAGGCAAGTTTTTCATGCCCACATGCTCCACTTTTAAACTAGAATTTGCATAATGGAGACAGACTAAACAGGTCAGCAGGTAAGTGGGTAGGTATACAATGTATATACACATAAGGAAATATATATATATATATACACAAAGGTAGAGAGATATATATATATATAAGGAGCTTGATACAGAAAATAGAGATAGACATAGAAATAGAGAGACAGAGATATAGTTAGACTCTATCTATAGAGGTAGATAGAGACAGATAGAGATGGAGATGGAGACAGATGATACAGGTAAAGCACAGTAGACCTTCCCTATCAAGGTGTCTGTCCCAAGTGCCACTGGCCACGTGTGAGACAAGGGCCTGACCCTGGAGCTGTCCCCACGCAGCTTCCCAACAACATGAACCCTGTGAGGATAGGCCAGCACAGAAACCACACTGGCACTGGTACAATTCCAACTGACATGAGCTCCCTCCCCTAAATCTGTAGAGTAAAGGTCTCAGGATAAGAATTCTTTTTTTTGGGGTACTGAAATATGAAACGAGAGGTTTTGCAAGTCCGAGTGCTGGGACAACAGATGTGCCCTCTGCTGCTCCTCTAGAAATAGCAGCTTTCATCCCAACTTGGAAAAACCACCATGGCACTTTATTTCTAGAGCATGACCACAATTAGTGTGTCCCTTCCGTGGTCAACTGCAAGAAAAACATTCAAATGATCCTTATTCCCGCCCCACAGCACACATGAGGTTGGTACCAGGGTTCACCAGGAGGTGACAGTGCCCAAGGCTCCCACAGCAGCTCCCCCATGGTCTGCCCAGAAACAGCCATTCAAATTCCATTAAGAACTACATGATAGTGTCTTAAATTCAAGTTATAATTGTAAATTGTGTATTAATTTGCATCTTTCTTACCTGCAACATGTCTTACCGGTGTAAGTACATAAAAAGGTATTATCTGATAAAATAGTATATTTTACACCTTTTTAAAAAAAGTCTGGAATAAACACAAATCTTGGAAAGAAGAATCAAAAAAATTAAATTAAAATTATACTAAAAATAGTATAAATATTTATTTTTAGAAAGCACCAAATCAACTTAATTACGAAACTTCGAGCCTGGCAGACTCGTGCACTGCACCGGCTGGGTAATACACAGAGGCCCTGGAAGTGCCTTTTTCCTCCCTCTCATTAGGACCAGGAATCTCACAGCTGCTCATCCCTGCTGAGCAAAACTCTGTGACACTGATGTGATGCTGCCTCACAGGCTGCTCACACCAACCACAGCCCCCCCAGGCTCAGATTGCTGAAACCGCATCAGCCAAAGAGGTCCCCAGCAGTGGCTTAGGGTCCTCCACCCCTCCTGCCCCCGAGGTGACCCTGTGCTTGTAGGACATCGAAGCCAGCCTTTAGGATAGCTTTAGACATGCAAGAAATTCCCTCTGCCACAAACAGAGCCGCAGTTTGTGTTTTGCTGTCTGAAACAAGCTGGGACAAAACCAGCTGTGTTTTACAGACAGCCTCTAAAGCCCCCAAGGACCGGCTCCTGCAGTCGTGTTCCCTGCACGGGGTTTGAGCACTCTGGAGCTCAGACGAGCACTGGGGCTGGGCTGGCACTCACCGAGGGGCAGGCGGAGCGTGATGTTGTTGCAGAAGTCGGTGTAGCAGCACTCGGTCTTGGTGATGTTCTTGGAGCTGTGGCAGAAGACCTGGGCGTTCAGCTCCGGCAGGGAGACGCAGGACTTGACCACCTCCTCGCGCCCGTTGGTCAGCATGACCGAGGCCCAGCAGGCGCCCTCCGTGTGGCAGGTGAAGTTGGTGTGCTCGCACAGCTGGCACACGCACTGCAGGCCTGGCAAACAGGGGACAGCGGTGGGGACGAGACCCTGGCACAGCAGAGCCTCGAGGACACCGTGCCAGCTGGGCCTGCCAGCTGCTGCTGAATGGGGCCCTGGCCTGCAGGAGGAAGCTGGTGCCAGGACACCCCCAACAGCACAAGTCCCCAACATTCACAGACAATAAGTTTCTAAATCTTGGTCCCAGGGACTTTCATAGATGTCATTTGTCTTGTGTGGTGGAGAAGACTGACCACCCCAAAAAGTAGTTCTCGTGAAAGCTGCTGCTGACTCCCAAACCACGGCACCCTTTGCCCATCCCAGTCACCAGCTCACACCAGCAACACCCCAGCTGTGCCAGAGCTGACTGGAGAGCACCGAGCCGGGGTCACCGAGGCACAGCACCCCAGGATGAACACGGGCAGAATGACAGACTCCTCCTCCCCATGTCTCCTCAGGTGAGGCACCTTGTCCGGGCAACCCTTTCTGGGTCAGCTCCAACTCTGCAAGACTCAGCCCTGCTCTACTCAGGAGAATAATTTTAGCCATAATCCTTCAGTTTCTTTTGGAACTGGGGGGAAGGAGAAGGGCTTTCTTTTATTTAAGGATAAGAGCTGAAAAGTAAAACATGGGTTAGTGGTGGGCTTGTCAGTGCTGGGGGTACAGCTGGGCTCAATGATCTCAGAGGGTTTGTCCAGCCTAAACCATTCCATGATTCTGCAATCTCAGAGTCCCTGGAGGAGCGCAGAAGTGCTGACAGACATCAGCACAAATCTGATTTCTGTTTCTGTGACACTCTTTGCTTCCCTTACAACAATCTCCATCCTGTACCACCCTTCTCAAATAACAGCTCATGGTGTTCATCTTCAGCTCGGGCCCACAATAAACTTCCTTGGCACGGTATGTCCGTGTTTATCCTGGGTGCAGGTGTGCCAGGAGCTGCTGCCTCAGCTCTCCCTCGGCACAGGAGTGAGCACCATCCTTCACACACAGCACAGCAGGCAAATATCTCCTTAAAGACATTACCCTGGTCCCAGAACTGCTGCAGGGAGCAAGACTCATCAGATCCAAATAAATTAGAGATCTAGCAGAAGGAAAACAGACACATCATCACCAAAACTGCAAAATAAAAGCATTATTGAGGAAATGAGTCTAAGATTATTGCAAGTGTCTTCGGGGCTTTAGACACGTCATTATGGTGTTTTTCTTCCTTTCTCACAGCCTAAAATAAAATGGAAAATTATCCTTATTACATCATCTGCAGTGGATAACTGACAGATCTATCCATACTCTGTATTTGCAGATTGCCTGAGAGCAGAGCTGATCAAAACTGTCCCTGCATATCCCAAGCAGCTCCAGGGGGGCCCCTGAGCCCCACAAACATGGGGAGAGTTGAGGATGGTTGACCCTCACCCTGACCAAACTGAGACAGCCATTGCTGGAATGACAAGGGCGCTGCACCACCGAATGCTGCTCACACACAGAGGAAAAGAAGGAAAACTGTAGCTGAATCTGTTCAGAGACAAGATCAGAGTTGGAGTTTTGGGAAAGACAAGATGCTTTCCTCGCAGAAGACTTTCACAGACCACTTTTAAATATAATTCTACAAAAGCAGAAGCCCAGGTTCCTCAGACACCTGCCTGTGCTGTTGGCTGACTTCTCATGAAGAAAAATTGATAGAAATCACAAACCAGATACAAATCCCTGGCCCTGTTTTCAAGAGCATTTCTGTCCATCCAGAACCCTTTGTTAACAGAGCAGAAAGATGATTGAGCATAACTATAAAAATACAGGTTTCTTGCACCTGTGCTACTACAGCTGCCTCAGCTCTTGTGGAATCAGGGGAGGAGCCTGGGCCCTTCTGAACGTGCCACTGGGAACATCCACGCTTTTCCCACTCCCGTCCCACGGAGCAGGGGAGGTGACAAACCCCTCCAGCTCTCTCCCTGTGTCACATCCCCGCTGTGCCTCCCACAGAGCTCCTCACAGACACCTGTGCAACCACTCCTGCTCCACCAAGCCTGTATCCCCATCCCTACTCACATCCTCAGGGACACAGCACTCTCCAGAATTTGTGCCTTATCCCTGCTGCTCCATCAGGAAAGCCCCAGTGCTGCTCCTGGTTATTCTTGACATCTCCTTCCACTGGAAAAAATTGTCCATGTCAGCTTCATAACCAGTCCATCTACAGCCACTGGCAATGTATACCAAGTTTCACATTACACATCTGGACCATTTCTGCTCTGATTTGCCTCAGCTGCTGTTCCAGAGGGGCCAGCAAGACACTCCCCTCAGCTTACAGACCAGAGGAATAACAGCACAATGATGGAAGATCGTCCTCCCACTATTCAAGCCAGCACCACCTTTGAACTGCTTCCCCTCCCACAGAGCAATTTTACATCATGAAAGAAGAGGAAGAATTTGCAATTATTGACTGAAATTCTGCAGTCCCTATATGCAGCAAGAAATGTTTACTCCCTCCCCAGACAATTCCTGAGGACAGTCCTGGCAATGCCATTGGTGATGCACTGTCATGGGGTGGAAGTTGGGACTCCCACCACGCTGGAAACCGGGGAATGGAGTAAGGTGACTGTCAAGGAGTTAGAGGCTCAAAGAGGCTGGAGGAAAATGTGCTCCCAAACTTTCAAAATAAGGCACTCTTTAATCCAGTAATGAACATGACTCCTTTGTTTACTCAAGCACAACAATTCCCTTAAAACATTCCGTTCTCTGATTGAGAAATTAGGAGAAAGTGAACAACTGAAACACACCATGGCTGCAGAGAGTACGCCAGGCATCCAAACCTGGCCACCAACAGTCCCAGTCCTCTGAGCATGGAGCTTTCCAGCAGTCACTAACAAACCTCTCCTGACCCTCCCCAAAGCCCATCACCCCCAGAGGGACCACAGGCAGGTTGTCCCGCCAGGACTGGCTGGAGAGCTGGGGCAGGGCCAGGGCAGAGCAGGACAGGACACACCACAGGCTCCCTCCAGCAGGGACAGCAGTCTCGGGCACGCTGAAGGACAGAGGGGTCCCTTCCCAAGGGCAGCTGGTGCTCGGCAGGACCCAACACACAGCAGGAGCCAGCCGAGGGGCGGGGGAGGATTCACACCCTGGCACACCAGGAAAGCAACTTCTGGACCCAGCGACCCCAGGAGCAGATGTTCCCTGGGTTTGGCAAAGACATACATGGTTTTCAAGGATGTTTTTCCTGCTGTTATTGCAATAGGAGCTGAGACTACACACCAGATTCTTGGATGAGTCCCACCATGAATCAGGGGCAGGATGACTTGATCTTCAGAGAAGAAAATAATCTGCCTAACTTACCTAAAAAGCAACATTTTCTGCCTTTTAGTTCTCAGTGTAACTGCCAGAAAACACACAGAACAGGCAGACACACCATGCAATGAGCTTACGGAGCAGTAAGAACAGAGCCAGCACCTGATTCCCAACAAACCAGCACAAGAAGATGGGTTTTGTGTGCTTCCACCGCTTTGTCATCATCAGCATCAAGTACATGAATTACTAGATAACTGAGGAACAAGTGCGATACCACAAGTGAACAAGAGGTGGAAGAATAGGAGTTTAAACACCAGCTTCATGAGGGCTGGTGAATAATTTAAACCCATTGACAGACACAGTGCAACTTCAAAAGTTAAATGGAAAGAACTGAACATTTAACACAAGGCCACTGACACCACGGGCTAACAGAATTGAACTAAAAACTCTGAGGAACAAAGCCCAGACCCGCTCTCTCTCATGAACCACACAAGGTTCTACATTTCAGCACAGACTTTTTACTACACAAATTAACAGGGCATTAATCTTCCACTAAGTCATAATCCATCTCTACTCACCATAGTTAGAGGTAGAGCATTTCAAAATTAAATTGGAAAGCAAAGATCTAAGTGGCCTGATGGGAGGAAATGCTGAATATCCAGAACATTTCCATCTTTGATCATTCTGTACGGTCATTCTGTATTGTGCCCTTCTAGATAGGCTGTCATCTTATTTCCAAATAACAGGTCTGGAGTTCCCACGACTGCAGGCTTTCCACACTGCCTGGGTCCCCTGCCTCAGGCACAGACCCCAGTGCCAGGACACAGCTGCCCCTGGGCCACCTCCGCTGGGAAGGGATGTTTCCACACCACAGGACACATACCTGGACCTGACTGACTGGACTCAGGAGGGTCCCAGGTGGCAAAAGTTTCACCATTGGACAAAGGGGCTCAAAGGAGATCCTAGAAATTACAGACTGTCTGTTTCCCATTGTCCAGCCCCCTGATGGTGATGGAGCCAGGACAAAAACCAGAGAAGGTACCAGTAAAGGTGCCATAGGGTGGGTGTGGGTGTGGGTCTGGCACAGCCCCTTGTTCTCCAACTGCACAGCTGCTGGGAACTGACCACGGCAAAGAAACTCTGCTGCCACCTGGCAGAGCCACTCTGATCTTCACCAGAGTCAGCCTGTTTCTCTGGCAGCAGCTGAGGTCCGAGGCAGAGAGAAACAGCAGCTTCACCGTGCAAGCCTGTGGCACGGGAACGTGGGCTGAGTGCTCCGGGGAGATGGAGAGGGGAAGCAGTAAGAAGGTCACAGGGGTTGCTGAAGGCTGAAGAAGTAGGACTGACTTCAGAGCATTGCAAAAAAGTTTCACCATGGAATCACAGAATGGTTTGGATTGGAAAAGCCCTCTGAGACCGAGTCCAACCGTTCCTCCATCACTGCCGAGGCTGCTACTAACCCAAGTCCCCAAGTGCCACATCCACGTGGCTGTCAGATCCCTCCAGGGATGGGGACTCCATCACTGTCCCATGCTGAGGGATCAAAAGTCAGAGGAGAATAACATCACACAGAAGAACAAACAGCCTCAGCTGTGCACAGGCCATCAGCACACTGTCAGCCATCCCTGCTGGGAACAGAGGGCTGTGCCTCCCTGGGGAGCACTGGACAACTCCTCAGCTCACGGAGAGAGCACAATCAGGAGACACCAGGAGAAGATCCAGCCCTGTTCTGCCATGTGGGATCAGATGTTGTCACCCACCTCAAAAAGGCACAGGAGAAGTACAGACAGCAAAGGGATCAGGCATAGATTAAGAAACTGGGCTGTCACGTCAAAGGCAATTCTGGAGAGGTGTGAAGGTTCTATGAAGAAATCATAGATCACATTTAGAAGATGAATGGGGTCAGGTACTCACCATTTCACACTTACTCAGGAAAAGCTCAGCAGCCAAGGCAAAACCCAGCAGGGAGGAGGTGAGTCCAGGCATTGAAATTAATATTAACAGGGCAGAGAATGGGCAACAACACCCAGGGAAATGACTTTTGTTGTAATAAGCTGCCAAAGGACATTTTTAGCTTTGAACAGGCAAGGTATCCTTGGGAGGGTTGTGCTTTATGGGACATGAGTGACACAGCAAAGCACTGTGAGTGCAGGGATTTTGTGCAATACAGCACATGCACAGAGCTGAAGAAGGACCTGCTGGCCCCAGTCCATGAGGGGCTGAGGGCAGATCCAGCACAGGGCTGTGGGTACAAACTTCACGGGGAGGCAGCTGAGATAACACAGGGCTGACAGCACTGACCGACTGCAAGCCTGGAATTGCTTGCATAAGAGAGTCCCCAGCACTGAAAGCTCCTGAAGTCACATCTGAGTGGTTTGACAAGGAATTTTCCATCCAGACAGTCACACTGAGTGTCCCCTCTATTGCCACACATCTGCCTGTCTGGTCTGTACATACCCCCTGCCTGAGCCAGGCTCTGGGACAGGGTAGGGAGAAGAGAACCCTGCACTGCCCCTTTGGAGAGCAAAGCAACACAGGACTTTTATATAAAAAACAGTCAAAGCCAATATGATTCCTTAGTGCTCTGGATGCTCTCCAGAGGGAAGTGGTGACGGCCATGGTGCTGGCAATGCTCTGATTTAATTCAGGCACACCGGGAAAACAAGGGCTGCATGGGGGCTGCCTGCTCCTGGGGTTCCCTTCCAAACCTGGACAACAAAACTCTAGAGAAATAAGGAGAAGAGCTCTTATGGAGCAGGTGTTACATCCTGTGGAGGTACCAGAGATTACCAGATGTGCAATACTACACAGAAGTACTTCACAGCCCACAGCTGAGCTTTGTTCCTCCCCCCTGCCCAAAAGCAGAGATTCTATGAGCACCTGGATGGGCCGCTGGGCACGGTCCTTCCCTGCACTTGGGGCTGTGACCTCCCCTCTCAGCAAGGTCCTAATGAGCATCACACAAGGAAACTGCTCTGGTGAAAACACGGAGAGAAAGGCAAAGTCCAGTAAACCTAATAGAAAATTTGTAAAATATTCTGTGATACACTGCCTTGCTTACCGCTGGTTTCAGAGTGCTGCTAGCGAGCGCGGGTTTAGGTTTTAGAGGGACGACTGAAGGGAGGGAGTGTCTCAGCACCTGCCGCCCGAGAGAGGACCCTGTGCCGAGGGGCCCGGACGTGTTCCGCACCCTGCTCGGAGCCCTGCGAGGCGCCGGCAGCGCCGTCCCGCCGGCGGTGCGGAGGGGCGGGAGGAGGCACGGGCACCGCAGAGCACCGCGACAGGTCCTCCCACCGGGACCGATGTCGCTCTGAGGATCTGCCCCCGAGCAGATCCCCGGGCGCCGCGGGAACCCCCGGGGTGGATCGGCCCGGGATGGCGTGGGAAGCCGCAGGGATCAGGGATTCCGGCGCGGGGCCGCTCCGATAAGTCCTCCCTGACCCAGTTCTCGGTACGCGCGGCCGTGATTAAAGGCACCGAGAGCCCGAACCCCCCCGAACGGCGGCGGCCCCGCCGGCACCGGGCAGCGCCGGGCGCACGGCGGGGATGGATAAGCGGGGTTCTAGCGCAGCGCTCCCGCCGATCGCGCGCCCCGGCTCCCGGTGCCGCTCCCGGAGCTCCCGGTGCCGCTCCCGGTGCCGCTCCCGGAGCTCCCGGTGCCGCTCCCGGTGCCGCTCCCGGAGCTCCCGGTGCCGCCGTACCTGCGCAGAGGGACACGGCGGCGCCCAGCAGCGGCAGCGCCGCCCGCAGCGCGGGGCCGGGCGCGTCCCGCATGGCCGCGGGGCGGGTGCTGCTCCCCCGCCGGTGCCGCTCCCCGGCCCCGCCGGGCCCCGCCGCCCTCGGCTTTAGCGGCGCGGGGAGGGGCCCGGCCCGGCCCCGCCCGGACCCCCCGCCCCGCTCTGCCCCCGCTCCGCTCGGCTCTGCCGCCCCCGGGACGGGCAGCGGGGCGCGGCCGGGCGGGGGTCCGGGGCAGCCCCGGGAGCGGAGAGGGGACGGCGAGGGCCGCGCCGAGCCCCCGCTCCGCTCAGCCGCGGCTCCCGAGGCCCCGGGGCGAGCCCCCGGCCCGGCTCAGCGCGCCGGGCTCCCGCCGCAGCCGCGCAGCCCTCGGGGCTTCTGCCTGCAGAGATGCGCAAAACCAGCCCGGGACAAGGACGATTTTTAATCTTGGGGGTTTTTGCCAAATCTCCATCAATGCCTTTTGGCACCTGCCCCGGGACTTCTCCGTCAGGCTGCACCGAATCACCCACGAACAGCAACGTGTTGGAACAGTTTGCAGCGTTTCTGCAATATCTTGAATGGGTTTAAACTAAAAGAGATTTAGATTAGATGTTAGGAAGAAAAGCACTGGAACAGGTTGCCCAGAGAAGCTGTAGCAGCTCCATCCCTGGCAGTGTCCAAGGCTAGGTTGGATGAGGCTTGGAGCACCCTGGGATAGTGGAAGGTGTCCCTGCCCATGGCAGGAGGGTAAAACTGGATGAACTTTAAGGTCCCTTCCAACTCAAACCATTATAGGATTCTGTGATTACACCACCACAAGCAAAAATAGTGACTAAATTATTTTTGAAAGAAAACAAATTGCCCTCCACCATGGTACAGACACAGCAGAGATGAAACCCAAGTAGTCTGGGATCAAGCAACTGTTAAACAGCACCAAAAAAAGCTGCTCTTTTTTTCTCTTTTAAATTGTCATTCAAACATATCCTGGAAAGATGCTCAGGACTTCCATGTCACCCCATCCTCAATTAATTGTGATGGGAATTGCAACATCTTAGTGCAGTGAAGTCCAACATCACTCTCTCACAGCAATCCCTATGAGTTGATGTTCTATTGCACTGAAACACAGCACAGCAGAGTATTGCACACCTCCCTGCTTGGGAAATACTGCAGAGGGGTTAGAAAATACCTGCCATGATCTAATAAAATATATGAAGGTTTGGGTGTCGGAGCAATAAAACAATAGAGGAAAAATTGCTACTCTTTCCCTTCTGAAAGCCTGGAGCCGGTAACTGCCCTGTGCCCACGGCTTGCCACGTGCCTGCACCTGCTCAGCCATCCTTTACTTGCCAAGTACCTGTTAAGCCATATATTACTTACCTGGAGATCCCAGCTGGCTCTGGGAACACCAGGAGAGAACACTGGATCCTCAGCAGCACCCAGGCACTGCTCGCCCTGCTGTCAGATCAAACAAACGCAGAGCTGGTCCCGGCAGATCCGTGTCTGCTTCTGCTCCTTCTGAAGTCTTACAAACAATTCACTTTATTTGCTCAATGCTACTAGAAAATGTAAATATAACTCGTTCAGATTCTGTTTTTGTTCATGGCATGGAATTATTCTGCTTTTCTGTGTAAAGGAAGACATAGAAGTAGGAATTATGTACTTAGTTTTTCTTCAGTTTAAGAAAGAAAATTTATAGAACACATTTACTCACCCTTTGCAGAAATGATGAAAAGAGTATCTCCTGCACTTGTAAAGGAGGAGAATGAAAGCTTTTAGAAAATTATATATATATATGTATATATATATATATATATATATATATGAACGTTTCTAGAGAGAAGTTGGCAGCACATATACTTGCAAGAATTAGTTCTGATTAAACCATCCATTCCAGTTTTAAACCAACACTTCTGATTAAGAAAGTGCTTCACTCTTTTTTTTTAACAGCATCTCCAAATGTACTTTTTATCTCACCACAGAAAGAAAAGGGGAAGGATTTTTCCTAGACCGTTCTGTTTCAGCACAAGCATTCAGGGATGCAGGAAAAGTGTTCCAGACTTCTCTGTTCCAGTGTAGGAATGGAGCAGAGTCCTGTGATTTAATGTTCATCCTCTATGAATATCCTCCTTCTGTGTCCCACAGTCTTTGGAAAACCTGTTGAGGGAACTTAACTGCCCAGCAGGTGACAGAGCCAAACCCAGCTCTGCCCCACTGCTGAGATATGAAGTATTTGCAGCCAACCAGTGGATTGGGTCGTGGCGCTCAGTCACAGGGGAGAGAGCAGAAAGTGACTTGCAGAGCTCTGGAACATTCTCCAGCTGCCAAGTCCTACTGCCTTCTCCGTCATATGTCTGATGGCAGCCTCTATTGTAACTTTAGTTCTTGTTTGGACCAAATCTAGAGGGAAACATCAGGCTGAGATGGTGCACAAAGATGATGCTGGTGGTTTTCCAGCTACATCCATGAAACGTTACGGCTGCAGCGATTGTTCCTGACGAGGATCCATAGGACTGACCCTGAACCACACCATGGCAAACCTGACAAGTCAGGTTAAAAGCCAGAGCCTTCCTTCTCACAGAGTTCCTCACTAAGGCGTGGCAGAAAGCCTGGCTCAGGGATTTGGGGGTGCATGGTGGTGTGAGTGAGGCTCGGTTGTTGTTTAGTGACAGTTTTTTAATTCAGCCCACTTACATCCTTGTTTTCAATGTTTCCTTTGTGTTTAGGCTGTGAGGAGACTCCTCTGAGCTGGCACCTGGCACGATCCTGCCCCACTGCTCTGGACACTTGTTCTGCTGCAGAAGCAAATGGTTCAGCAGTAACAGACAAATTTAAACACCGACTAAGCACCAGTTTAGAGATACAAGCATACTATACATCACATATTCCTGGAGTAATGGACCACTGGACTGGGTAATTCCAATGACTGAAGACTTGTTATGAACAGCAGTGTTGCAGATACTGCCATGCCAAAGCTGGAGCATTTCATGTGGGACCTCAATACACAACTGGAAGCTGTAAGGCTTGTTGACACAAATCAACCCATATCACTTAGAATGACACTGGCGTGTGTTCACATTAAGTATCTGACAAGTTCCTCCATTTCCCCTCTCACTTCTGCATGAAAGAAAAGCAGCATATCAGAACATGGATCACACTGCTCTGTCCCACCTCTCTTGGGCCAGATGCTCCATCAGCTTTCTCACACACCACGGGGCCGTGCTGTTGGTGTTACCCACTTTAAACAAGGCTCTTTGGGAAGAAGAAAAATCCAGGTGTTGAAGCTGAGCACAGCATCAGCTTTTCATTTTTTGAGAGGAAAAGGTTTCAGCACAGTAACCAAGACCTGGAGTTGCTGACACTGATACCAGTATCCAAACGTTGTTGATTTTAGGAGTTCAAGGTAGTTTTGTGACGGTAAAAGTGGACAGTCACTGCACTGGAGAAGGTGGTCAGTGCTTGGGTGAGGGCTGCAGTTGGAGACAAATTATTAATTACTGATGTTAGGTAATTTTTAAAAGCCACCTCAGAGGTTCAGCTGCTTCATCACTTGTGCAGCTCACAGGGGTGAAAAGCCCGGACAAAGCCCTGGGCACACACCGGAGCTCCCCAGCAGGCACTGCTCACGGCGGGGGATGGAGCAGCATTCCCGGGATGCTTCCCCGCAGCGCCGGGGGTGCCCGCCCGGCACGGACACGGGGCAGGAGCGCTCCGGCCAAGGACGGGCTTTTGCCAGCCCTGGGGGTGCAGAGCCCCGAGGGAGGGACGAGGGTGACAGAGGGCAGCGAATGCGGCGCCAAGGGGGACAATGGGCTGCGTTTTTTAAAAAAACCAACCCAGCAACTGACACCTCGCAGGACTGAGAGCTGGCAGACACTTCGGTGTGTTGTCTCACAGGCCACCATCGCGAGGACCACAGCCCCAGAGCCCCAAGCAGTCGGGCTGGCACTGAACAGGGGAACAGTGAGCAGGTGTCCCAAACCCTGGAAGATCCCCCCACAGGCCTCACACAGCTCCACCACACAGGATCCAGGGGCTACGAGACAAGGCCATGACCAGCGAGAAGCTGCATCCACGGAGCAGGGCCCAGGCTCTCCTCCACAGGGAGGGACCTGAGGTCCCTCCTGCAGCCTCTTCCTCCAACATGAGCCACATCCAGCAGCACTCGGCCCTTCCTGGCAGGCCCTGGCTTCTGTCCTGGCACAGCTCCGTGGCTCAGGCACTGAAGGGTGGTGGGATTTTTCCTTCTAACTGGGAATGTAACGCCAGTGTGCTATTCCCAGGTGAGAGCACCTGTCACAGTACAGCAGTAGCTCAGCTTTGGATAAAACACTTACTTTTCCCGCACAGATCTTATCTTTAAAATGAGTTCTGTGTTTGAGATTCTCTCTCTATAAATGGAACAGCACCTGGAATGTCTTTGCTTCCCTTCTCCAGTGCCAACCACTGCACCAAGGCTGAGCATTTTGTACAGCAGACATTTTGCCTCACAGGGAAGAGAATTGTCCCTATCAAAACAGTTTAATCCAGGTAAATAAAATTCTGGAAGGCTTCATACGGATTTTTGATGGATAATTCCAGCCCAGAAGGCCCACAAGGGAAGTTCCAACTGAGGGGGAGGACGCCTTCAGTGACTTCTCTGCAGCAACACTAACTGGGGTGTGCAGCCTCAGGCTGCTCCCAGCAGCTGTCCATCCCCAGGACACCTTGAAGTGCCACATATTCCTGACCAGTAACAAACAAGCCTTCTGCATATAGAACCACGGAATCACAGGATGGTTTGGGTTGGAAGGAACATTAAGGCCCATCCCACTCCACCCCCTGCCATGGGCAGGGATACTTCTGCTACCCCAGGGTGCTCCAAGCCCCATCCAGCCTGGCCTTGGACACTTCCAGGGATGGGGCAGCCATGGCCTCTCTGGACAACAGAGAAATCAACAAAGAAAAGCTACATTTCTTCCTGTACCCCTCTAAATCTAAAGCACCTCTGGTTGCATCCAGTCTTCCTCCTCTAACTGCTGGGGATTGTCCCCACCCACAGGACAGCTGAACCCCACGGGCAGTGCTACTCATTAGAGCTATTTTTCCACGCCTCCTCTCAGCAGGCTCTGATGCCCAGCGAGGCACCGCTCGAGCAGCTCCATCCTGGCTGGTGCAGTGCAAACCCGCCAGACACATGAATATTCAGCTCCAGCGAGGGAACTGCCTGTGCCATCGCCATAGAAATAAATGCAGCGACACCCTTACTGCAGCAGATTATATATATGAATTCCAAATCTCTTTAGAAGATTAGATTTTGTGGAGGTACTAGAGGAACACTGATTAATGAACACGCTGGAAAAACAGCGTGGCAGGCTGGGGTATTCCCTTCACATGGAACCTCCCCCACGCCCAAGCCCTCACACCTCCAGGGAAAAGCAGCAACAAACGTTCTCCTGTGACTGTCCAGAGACGTGGAAATGAGGTTAAATCACACAGACTACAGATAATCCTTCCCTGGCTGTCACCGAGCTTTCCTTTCTCCATTCCCACGCCTGCCACACTCCAGTTCCCAGGAGAGAATGCAGCCACTCCTGCTGGCTTGGACAGCACAGACCTTGACTATCCTCAGCAGTAATTGTACATTAGGAAGGCACAGTGGTGAATGACTTACCCCAAGTCGAGGGCTGAGAACTTGCTAAGGAATTACTCCTAATGATTACTTTCCACTTCATTTTCTTGATTCACATTTGCCAAATAGTGACCCAATTCCAACACACACACTAGGCTAACACTTCAAATAGTTCAGTTCGCCTGGACCAAAAGTACTTCAGTAGCAGGGGGTGAAAGTGAAATGTGTTTAAAATAAACCCTGGATGCTTTGCTGTGCAGAAGGCAGTCCTCGGAGCAGCAGCACTGACCGTGACCTTGCCCAGCACATCCAGGAGTGCCCAGGACTCCCAGTACTGACAGACTCTGTTACCCTGCCAGTGGCTTTTCTGGATAATCTTTACTTAAGACAGGATAAAGAGTATTACTGGGGTGTTCCTATGGTTTGTGGTTTTATCCTTTAGTCCATTATTCCCTGTGTGTTCAGAGAAGGGCAATGGAGCTGGGGAAGGGGCTGGAGCACCATGAGCACCAGAAGGAGCTGGGAAAGGTGCTCAGCCTGGAGAAAAGGAGGCTCAGGGGCACCTTCTGGCTCTGCACAACTCCCTGACAAGGGGGTGGAGAGAGAAGTGTGCATGTTCTTGCTGCAGGCCCCATATCCTGCAGCAGCCCCAGCACAGCTGACAGCCAGTACCCAGCACTGGGGTTGGAAAAGCCAGATCCACAGGGACCACTGTGGAGTACATGGAGCTGCTCCCAACCCGCAGTCAGTGCTGTTCTAGAACACAGCACTTTGCAGAGGATGGCTACAATGCAAAGAGCTGGAGCAGGTATTTAACAGGACCATCTTCCTAATAGCCAGTAAGATGGTGAGACTTCGTGTGGCAGTGTTTGAAGGACGCAGCGCAGCTTCTGCCAGCACGGCCAGAGCTGTCACCAACCATCAGCACCACAGGTTGTCTCTCTCCTCCAAGCTCTGCACGGGAAAACACTGGAGAGGTGGAAACTCCAAGCAAAAACTTGACCATAAACTCCACACTCACACTGCACACAACTGCCACCTCTGCCTCTGTCCCCTCTGTCTGCAGTGCCACCTGCTGTCATCCTGGACTGTCCAGACATCCCTGCCGGCCTCACCCCAAGCACCTCCACAAAGAGCCCGCCTTGCTTCCCACTTGGCTCAAATCCTGTTGCCTGTTCCATCCCGTTACAGAAACGCTGGAGTCACACCAGGCACGGGGGATTGCAGAGCTTCAGGCAACGCCCACTATCAGTCACCAGCAATGCAGCTCCTCACCCTGCAGCTGTACTTGTCACCAGTGACCTCCATCCACCCAGCAGCTTCAGCCCACCCCCGATTCCCTTGTGCCACTGACATCCCGTCCCTCCCAGGCTGCACCTGTGTCCCAGTCAGCCCAGTACACAGCTCACACACACACACCAATTTAAAGCAAACCAAAACACAGTCAGGCATTTGAATTCCTGTTACAAACGAAGAGAAAAGTTCATCGGATCCCACTTTTCCTATTTTTTCCTCATCACATACAATTACACAGTTAGAGACCTGGCAGCTGGTGCCAGCTCAGGCTGCTCTGCAGAGCTCCACACCACGCCGTCTCTCAGCCCCAGGCAGCACCTACCCCACACACTTGGCTCCTATTCCTACACTAGCAATGTGGAATGAGGCATTCCTCTTGGCTGGAACGGGACAGGGAGGATGGGGCTGAGAGAGAAGTTAGAGAGAGGCAGCAGAGCAGGACCTGGCAGACTTGAAGCGCTGAAGGGAACTCAGAGGAGTGTTTTACCCCAGAGAGAAATCGTGTCCAAGTGGCTGATCACTGCCCTAAGCCTTAGATCGCCTGGGGAATTCCAAGCCTACGAACAAAGCAGCTCTTTTCCAAGGATGAGAGGGCACTGCCACTTCCTGGACACTCCACTGGCCTAAGGAAGGAGAGGTGTGGAGAGACCCAGGCAGAGGGAACCCTTTGCTGCCGACAGAGCTGACCTCCTCCCCGCAGGTGGGGATCCTGGAAGGGGACTGGAGGACACGGACAGGGCCGGTGTCATGTCCAGGGAGAGCCCAGCACCTCCCTGCTGCACCTTTAGAGCCTCAGCACCTCGGAGGGGCAGGAGCACCGCCAGGACCCTGCGGGTACAGCCCAGGGTCCCCATGGCAGCACCTGACCACTGACAGCAGTAACACAACTCAAACACTCTGTGCTTTGACTTGAAAACATTCTATTTAATTTATACAAATAACTACTAAATAGAAAAAGTAGATTAAAACAAAATAGTTATTTTTCTGGCAGAGTTTAAATGCATATTATATAGCTTAGAAGAAATAAAATGCATTTTCCCCACAGCATTCATGACCTAATATTCTAGTTAACTCCTCCATTGCTTTCCTTTCCCAGATCAGTAAGATGCCAGACGCAAGGTCCTGTGGGAAATGGCTATATATACGTTCCATATTCCAACTGAAAATATGGTACAGACCACACACCTACAAATGTGAAGCACTTAAAATGTGACTATCAAGTTGTAATATGATAATACAGAAAACAATTCATGTTTCAGGTTATACGGTGTTACAAAAACGTCTGTGTAAGAAATCATGAAAGAGGCCACATAAAAATAAGCTTTAACTTTATGCACTTATTTTACAGTTTAAAAAACTGGCAAGTGCACTAGTAATAAATAATTTGCAAGTTTTGGATAAACAAGAAATTCCTAATGTTCAGCATTATTGTAAACATCAGTACACATGTAAAATGCAGCTAAAGTCTGACAGTTACATTTTCAGTTTACCGAATTCTTTTCCTATTACTCAGGCAGAGATCAATGCAGGATACAGCCAATCATATTTTTGGCAAGTCATGTCGTTAAAATTAACAGTGACAGTGCAAGTAAGGAATGCAAAGAATTCCTAGTGCAATAAAGAAGAGAAGCACAGGCAATATTGCTGATTAAAATTTACCACTTCCATGTGTTCACCCTGGGAGTGATTAGGAGAATTAAAATAAAATTTAAAAAAAAAAAAAAAAAGAAAGAAGAAAAGGGAAAAAAAAGGAAAACAAAAAACAACCCAAAAAAAAAAAAGAGAAAGAAGAAAAGAAAATAAAAGAAAAAAGCTGTTCAAAGCCATTGTTTAATGCCCTGATCTTGTCTTAGGATTTCTCTGTCTTCCTTCAGGCCACTACCTCAGCCACAGCACATCCAGCTGAGTCCTCAGCGCTCGCCCAGGTGTGGTCCGAGCAGTCCGGACGTCCCGCGGCCCCCCCAGCGGCTCCCCAGAACTCCCGCTCCAAGCAGCCCCTGGGGACCAGGGGTATGAACTGCCTGGCCAGAGCCCCCTGGGCCAGCCAAGTGCCTTCCTGTCAGGAGAGCACCACGACGAGAGGGTCAACAGTCAGCTTTCAGTTTGTCTAAGGAATTGTCAATTTTGGTCAAAGTCTTTTTGATGCGCAGGGCTGTCAGTCTGGCCGATGGGTTCTGGTACCAGCACTCCTTCATCAGCTTGGCAAGGGACGTCAACGTCTGGGGAAGAACAGAAACCACACAACACGCAGGTCAGTCCACAAATAACAAGCCAAGGAAGCACTGGCTGGGGCCAAGCACTCACACAGAGAGGTTCTACTGCCTAATGAATGCTCCGTTTTCAGAGTTTCCCGCCATCTATCAAATACAGAGCTTTCATGTTTTGAAAATCTCCTGAAGTCTGATAACTTGATTAAACCAAGAGCACAACTGGCCTGTGGGCTGACTGGAGTGACCAGCTAGTGTAACTTCAAACAGTTGAGTGTTGGGAGTTTTTTCTAATTAAGAAAACACTACACAGAATTTCTCTTCAATGAAACCAACTCCTGCAGACCCTGGAAGGCAGCTGAGAAGGTGCAGAAGTTCTGCCTGTGATTTCATCATGCCCAGCAAGGTTTAACTGGCTGGGCTCCCAGCACAGGGCACAGCTGGCACCCAACCCTCAGAGACAGGCCCTCTGCCCTGCCCAGCCCTACAGATTTCAAACTGACTTCCGCAGCTTCAGGGGTAAGGACAGAACAGCTGGGCAGCCTGGAGAGGCCAGACTGATACTGATGAAGAAAAATAAACTTGAGCATCAGTCCTTCAAAAGGAACAACAGCCCCTATCTTGCAGGCAGGAGAGACCAGCATTCTGTTGTGTGTGTTGTAAGCCCTAGAAAGCCCTGGACTAGCTTCCAACCCCTTCACTTCCTCTCGGAGGGAGAACAACCGCCCAGGAAAAGCAGCTGTAAGAGATTTTGCTAAATCATATTCCTAAAAGGCTGATCTGTGACCAGCTCAGACCTGGCAGTCATCAGTTTGCTCAGTGCTCCCCAAGGCCAGGCCAGCACATCCCAACACCTGTACAGGTGATGCTGCTGACGAGGCCCATCGAGATCATCTCCACAGCAAGTGACAACTGAAAAAGCTTCCACGACTATGTCAGACAGACCAGCACCTATCTGCTCCAGCCCCCCAGCACTATACTGACCGGGTCTGAGAACCATCTGTTGGGAATGTTGGGCCTCTGCTGATCCACACAGACCACTTTCCTCATGTCTTCAAAACTGGGATCATTCGGAACCAAGTCATAAAAGGGTGGTTTGTAGTCTTCCACGATACCTGGTGAGACACAAACAGACATTACTCCATGACTGTGCAAGTGAACAGCATTTCTGCAGGGACAGAGGGAACAGATAACCCACCCAAGAGGCACAAAAATCCTTCAGAAGTCAATCCTACACTGTCACGCAGCCTCTGAACAACAGAACAGCACTCACTGCCCCAGGAACAGCTTTTTCTACCCAAAATGTTAATTAATTGGCTCATATTGCAAGTCTGAGTATGAGCTATATATGCATTTTGCAGATGCTGGAGCTGAAAGGATGAGAAGTAAATCCCTTGCCAAAAGGCCATGTTTTGTAACACATGCAGCTCTCCTGCCTACCACAAACTGGGACTTCTACCAGCAAATGGAAAAATGTAAGGTCTGCACTGGTGTTTCTAGCAGGTTCAACACACACTTTGGTGCTTTCATAATTCCTGAAAGAGTCCAGTAAGCATGTCAGCATCCACAGACCCTCAAGCTGGTGTTTCAAAGCATTTCATTCCTTGTTATGAAAACAGTAAAATCCCCAGGGTAACTGGCACCACATGCCATCACAAAGCCAAACACCAGAGAGCCCATGGTACCCAGGAGCTGAATGCATCTTCATAAAATCACAGACTGGTCTGGGTTGGGAGGGACCTTACAGCTCAACTCATTCCACCCCTGCAATGGGCAAGGACACCTTCCACTAGACCAGGTTGCTCCAAGCCCCATCCAGCCTGGTCTTGACACCACCAACCTGGCCATCTCCTAGGGTTTGGCACTGAAACAGGAGTTTGTGTGTGTGTGTGCTCCCCCAGCCCGTCACCCTGCTCACGGAACGCTGCCAGGCTGGAGCCCCTCTGCCTGCTCCCCAAGACACACGTGCACCTCTCTGCTTCCTCATTGGATCAGGCCCACAAACCATCTACAGGGAGCCCAACTTTCTCAGGAAGCCAATTTACAAACTGGTGTTCAAAGACAGGCATCTGGGTCAGCAGCATGGAAAAAGCTGAAGCTGATGAGGCCCTCTGTGTCCAGCAGGAACATCAAACGGCTGCTGCTGACAGCTGGGACCAACAGACCGAAATCCCACAGCCACACGTGAAACCCAGGAGAATCTCTGCTGCTTTGGATAGCCTGAAGCTGAAACGAGGTTCTCAATCTTTCCTACAGCAGTTGAATTTTAGTTTTCGTGTTCTATCGGAGATGAAGATCAAAGTTCCACAGATATTTTTATGCATAATCTGCAAAAATCTGTAAACCACTGTCTGCGATGATTAGTCAAAAAGGGAAAGAGTCTTCAGGAAATTACAAGTGCCTTGGAAAACAGTAGGGTAATTTGGAGACCTGGCTACCCAAGCAAGCCCATCAGAAGCACCAGGCAGCCTGCAGAGTTTGCCCAGTGCTATTCCAACATGGACAGACAAATTACACATGCTGCATACAGCAGCACCACCCACCCTCCTGCTCAGAGCAATTCCCCATTGCATTTCATTGCATTGCAACATCACCTGGCCTGAATTCCTAGCTTCACCCTTCTCCTGCCTCAGCCCAGAACCCAGTTTACTGTGAGTCCTCACCAACAGAGCCCGTCCTGCAGGTAAAGCCGGGGCTTTGCATGAGCCAAATGCCCAGCTCCAGCTACGTCACACAGCTCTGAAGGCACTGCCAGGGCCACGAGGACGTTACACGTGAACTTTACCACTGCAGAGAGCGTCTGGCTCTCATTCACTGTTTTCATGTGGTCTTTCCCAAGCACAGGGCACATAACTGGCTGCTCCAGAGAAGACAGGCAGTACTGCAGACAAAGGAAGCGGGTCTGGCCTTTACTCCAGTAGTGCCTGTGGAATCCTCGGAGCTGCCGAGGCCGGCCGTGCCGGGCCCGCGGGAGCAGCCGGCTCCGCAGCAGCCCTCCCTCAGCGGTGCCAGGGAGCCACTCGCCCTCTGTCCCACAGCGCTGCGCCCACACAGCGTCACCGACCGGGGCACGCTGCCTTCGGCCACTGCCCGGGGAGCACGGGCTGCCCACTGGCTCGGGGACACCTTCCGCACAACCCACAGCCTGGGCTTTCTGCACAGCTTGGAGGTGACTTCTGTCATTTCCAGCACGCCCTACTGCTCTCCTGGGGCCACTGGCTTTCTGCTCTCCAATCACCTGCAATTCACACGTACTGCAGTGGCTTCTTACCTTTACTCCTTGTCACTTCATAGACTCCCCACATGGTTTGAGAGGAAAGGGACCTTAAAGCCCATCCCATCCCTTTCCATGGGCAGGGACACCTTCCACTAGCCCAGGGTGCTCCAAGTCCCATCCAGCCTCGCCTTGGACACTTCCAGGGATCCAGGGGCAGCCACAGCTGCTCTGGGCACCCTGTGCCAGGGACTCCTCACCCTCACAGCCAAGAATTCCTTCCCAATATCCCATCTATCCCTGCCCTCTGGCAGTGGGAAGCCATTCCCTGTGTCCTGTCCCTCCATGCCTTGTCCCCAGTCCCTCTCCAGCTCTCCTGGAGCCCCTTCAGGCCCTGCAAGGGGCTCTGAGCTCTCCCTGGAGCCTTCCCTTCCCCAGGCTGAACATCCCCAGCTCTCCCAGCCCGGCCAGAGCAGAGGGGCTCCAGCTCTCGGAGCCTGTCCATGGCCCTTAGCTGACTTTAAGTCCAGCTTGTCCTGTGCATGCACAAATCTCACTGCTCAACCCGACACAGAGCACAGCAACAGCTCCAGCCTTGCACAGGGAACGACGACCACACGCCAGGGTTACTTTGAGTAGGAACCACCTCTGAGCTTCTACTGTTACTGTCATTGTTGAACAAGACCACAACCCTGGGAACAACCACGACAATTCCCAGGGATCTGAGCTGTGAGTGCCAGGCACCAGGGAAGCACTGAACCAAGGCAGCACATTCCAAGAGCAGAGGACACTCTCCAGAGAACCAGCACTGCTCTGCTTGAAGAGAGTCAAACACTGCTTTGGGGAGCGAAATCACATTTTCAGTACAGAGAAAATGCTGGCTGGCTCCTGCTACAGCACACAGACAACACACAAGTATTTGTTTGTGCCAAAGGAGCTACCTATCACATTTTCCTCCTCATACTAAACAAGAAAATACCAAGAACCTCTGTGTCACCTGGAGGATTCATTGGGTAAGTTTTTAAAATAAAAATTAAATTAAATAAAATTTAAGAACTTCAAGGTCTCTGTGAGCTGAAGTACTAAACCAGGCTGAGTCACTGGAAGGACTCAGGTGAACAAGAGATGCCCAGTGTCCACAAGCCCGGGAGAACAGCAGAAGTTTGTAGCACAGGGAGCTGACGAGTGCCTCTGGTCCCCCAAGACATCATCAGCCCTTCACACCACTACACCCTTGCTCCTGCAGGCTCACTCCCAATGCCAAAGTCTCACTGCAAAGCAAACAGGGTTATCAGAGTGACCACCTGACCAGCAACGATTCCCACACAGCTCAATGCACAGAGGCAAGGGAAGATGTTTACTCCATCCCAACCAGTGCAAGGGCATGGAATTACTTACAGCAATAGCCAGGAGTACAGAGCAACTGGTTCTGTGCAGTTAGTATCACCAGTGCCTGAAACTTCAGACTGTCTTGACATGACCAACGCAGTGACAGATCAGCATCACCGTAAGTGTCTCCATGGTGGCACTGAGCTCAGTCAGAATCAAATTCCCAGAGCATTCACTTATAAGCAGGTAGGCCTGCAGTCCCCTGAGCTCCACACCAGCCTGGTGAAGCTGCCAGCACCATCCACCCTCGCTCGTTCAAGAGCAGCTCAGGTAAAGCCTCTGTGAGCTGCAGCAATGCCTGTGTACAGCGCCAGTACTGTGCCTGTGCCCAGTGGCACACTGCAGGAGCCCTGCTGGTCCCTGCCCCGCTCCGTGGGTGCAGTCCCTCGGCTGGGGGCCGGCCCTGCCCTCCCTCCCCGCCACACCAGCATCCCCTGTGGCACCGGGAATCCACCAAGCCCTGCCCAGCCAGCCCATCGCTCCACGGCCACCGATACCCGAGGCTGCTCACAGACTGCCAAGGCAGTGCAGGGTATAAAACTGCACAGAACACCAAAGCTCCAGCTGAAATTCCCCAGGCACTCACACTGATGTGATGCAACCCAGAAGGCCCCAAACATTGTGCAAGTCTTCACAGCTGCCTACAACACACCTGTGCCAACAAACGCTCTCAGAAACATTAACACTGCACATTCACCATCTTTCCTCCTTCCTCTAACTAGCCATGTACACCTTCAGCACATTTGGACTTAGTGGGAAGAGCTCAAACACAATAGATTAAACAAATGGTTGTGACAATCTGCAATTTCCTCATATCTAAAGACGTGGCCATGAACAACCCTGTCAGGATCTGCAGAAATGCCTGAAGGGCATCCTCTGTCTTCTCCTGCCCACTTAGGTCCAGAGAGCACAGCCTGAGATCTACAAGTCAGAGAGGACTTCTGAACTGAGCAGGAATCACACCAAGAGATACCCAGCTGAAAGGTTCTGAAATTCAAGCATCCTGGCCAAGGAGAGAGGAAGTGACCCTGTGCTCCAGACAGGATGGCAGGGACACCCTTCCCAAGCACAACTGCACTTGGACCAAGCCCTACCTTGGGAGTGCATCTAACTCGGTAAACCAAAAGCAGTCCTGAATTCTGATACCTTCTGCACTTCCCATGCATTTTCTTTCTGTCCTTTAGGATTTTTCATGAGAAACAGCCACCTACAAATATTCACTAGGGTTTAATGACACAAGGAAGAAGGATGGAGACTTTGTAATCTAAAATTTTAACTTAGCTATTTGGTATGAATGAGGTCTCACCAGGGCTAAGAATGAGCAGGGGACTCTCTCTCTTCTCTGCCTTAACAGAAATGACAACAGGATTCAGCCACTGTACCCAACACACCAACAGCTTCCTCAACGTATCAGGAATCAAACTATTGTGGAGGCCCAGCATGTTCCTGTGCATTTAGGTGGCAGGTGCTTTGCCATGCACTTCCTCAGCCTCTCCTAGAGCCAAGGGAAGGAGTCCCAAGCACTTACCATTGCTAACCATGCGCCTGGCCACTTCCCAAAGGACCAGCCCGAAGGCCCAGATGTCCACCCGCTTGTAGGAGTCAAAGCAGTCTGCCTGGATCGTTTCGTCCAAGACTTCTGGAGCCATGTAGCGCTTGGTGCCCACACGGGGATTGTTCCCCACATCCAACTGGTTTGTGCTTTGGGAATGCATAACTGCAAGGCCTGAAGGACAGAAAAAAGAAGTCACTGTGAAGTCTCCTTCAACCATAGCAGCACAAGCTTAAAGGTCCCCGGGAGCAGCAACCCCATCAGATGGTTTCTGGAAGAGAAGGAGCCAAGGGCCTAACTGGCCAAAGACCAATGAGGTCAGCTCCAAACTCGCCAGCAAAACCAGCCCCTGAGGCTACAGACTGGCCCATTATCTCCTACGGGATTACCACCAAGCTTTTTATTGCACTCTTGCAAAACATTGTCATGAAGTGTTTTGCAGCCACTGGATGTCCCCAGCACTCCGGGCACAGATACGCAGAGGCCAAACAGCTGCTGCTTAGAAGAAAACAATTTTACACGGCATTCAAATTTATTTATAGACCTTTTGGGTAGGTGGATACACCCGAACTGTGGGGAAGGGAGAAGAAAAACACTGCACGAAGGATACACACAAGTTACAAAAATAAAGCTGGAAAATAAAAAACATCGTATTTGCACCAGCTTGAAAAATAAACATCCTCAAGCAGATCTAAAATGAGTCAGACAAAACCACTCTACCTGGCTTCTACTAATTACTAAACATTTAAGCAGAGAACATTATGTGAAGGACTAAATTACCGTAAATTTGGAAACACAGAGAGCACTCATTTGGCCACAGCAAACAAAGAGCACTGCAAATTGAGCAGCAGTGGGTGCATGGCAGAGCCAAGCGACAGAGAGAGTGATGCAAACTCTCCCTAATTTCCTCAACAAATCTTCTGAGAATGACATACACTATTTACATTTAACAGGAGTTTATTTTAGGTGAACCTTAAAAGGCTTTTTACCTCAGTCCCACAAAAACTAACCCATCACCAGATCATTCATTTTCTTTTTTTCCAAAGAACAGTCTGTCCTTCACTGTAACAAAAATTTGGAAAACACTTTTCTACAATTCAAATGCACTTCAAGATATTTCAAGCTGACAAGAAAATGCTTATGGCACCTCTAGAAAGATCACAGAATCACAGAATGCTTTGGGTTGGAAGGGATCTTAAAGTTCATCCCATCCCACCCCTGCCATGGGCAGGGACACCTTCCACTAGCCCAGGTTGCTCCAAGCCCTGTCCAACCTGGCCTGGGACACTGCCAGGGATCCAGGGGCAGCCACAGCTGCTCTGGGCACCCTGTGCCAGGGCCTCCTCACCCTCATGGTCAAACACTTCTTATATTTAATGCAAATTGACCCTCTTTCAGTTTCAATCCACCTCCCTTTGGCCTATCACAACAAGCACTGCTAAAATGCTTGTCCCCACCCTTCTTGGGGACACCTTATGTACCATCTTATGACCCCAGACTGATAAGAAGTCTGTTCCCAGATCCAAATACTTTTGTCAAATATTCACACACACACTTACAGTTTAACGTACTGTTTTAAATTCATATTACATTATATTATACAGTATGTATGGATTATAATTTTTCTTTTAAAAAAGCTTGCAACTGCAAACAAAGGTTAGAAAGCACATTTCCTGGCAACTCTGAAAACGTCAAGACCTCGGAGAACACTTTGATAAAAATTGTAATAGTTCATCCAAACTGGGCAAAACAGATTCCACAGGCCGAGAGGTCAAAGGTTTACAACTGAGGGAGGCAAGTCAGCATCCCGCACACTACACACCAAGGAGGTGGGGCAATGAGGTCAGGGGACAGAGTGTTGTAACCTGGTTTCCATCACAGAGGCATCCAAGCTGTTTGGGAGCTGAGAAGCAGATCCTGCTCTACTCCAGGGTCTCTTTCCCCCAGGGAATTAACTGAGGGGCACTGAGCCCCTGGCAGAGCAGCTCTTGTCTGAAGATACCAATTCATAAAAAGGCACGAGCTGGTTTTACAAGACCCTTCCAGCACACTGGAGTAGCTGCTGCTCTGCCACAGCACTGCGTGCTGTCCCACAGAGTTGCTCAACTCAGCCCCAGCAGCAGGCACGTGCACTGCTTTAGAAGGACAAAGGCAGAACCTTTCCACAGCTGACAGACTGAGCACGAATGACACCCATTCCTGGACTTTGTCACACAGCTTCTGCTTAGCCAGAGCATATCTGATCCAGCCAGTGCTGGTACTGCAGCTCCTGATCCTGGGAGTGCCATGGGCCAGAGCAGCTCTCAGCTCCAGATCCTGAGGCTGAGAGGAAGAGACCAGAGGACGGAAATAAGACAGAGCCTCACAGAAGAAAGGGCATGAATACATGCCAGAAGCAACAGATTGTTTGGTGAATTTCCCTTACAGAGGAGGAACATAGGAAGAATGTGACAGATACATGTCTGAGCAGTTCACATTTTAAAAAACAGCTATTTAACCACCATAAAAACTAATCAGAAGTGTTTACTGCTGTGCTCTCCTGGAAAAATCTCTCAAACATCTGAAGCCTCTAGATAAATAGTGTAGTAGACTTCACTGTACCAGTGCCATATCAATCAATGCCAGGATGTGCTGTCCCTCCTCAGAGTCAAGTACAAATTTATTTAAAAGCCAGTCTCTGAAGCTTTATATTTTCAACTTACTGCTCCATTTGTTACTATTCCCATGGCAAATTTCCAGAGACCCAGGTATGTGGCTTTCATGTTTTCCCTGTGTGTATCTCTAGTCCCTCAGGCACAAGTGATAGAAACTATGCAGTAGAATTATTATGCTAAAAATTCCCATCTCCTGATATACTTTTTGCCTAGGCAATGGTGCCCCAATACTGTTCTACCACTATTTTCTCCCTCGTCTTCAGAGGAAAGAAAAGAAAGTTATTGTCAGACATCCCTCCAAGGTGTGAACAAGCCACACTGCTGCAACTGCTCCTCAGCACCTGCACATCAGGCTTCAAACCAGCTGGTCCGAGGGAACCCACTTCTGGGCTCACAGAATGATCTGCATGACTCAAGCTGGACAGAGCTACGGCACTGGGACAGCGAGCACATGGCTCAGACTGACTGTGGGAGGACACACATTATCTCAGAAATGAAGTCTAATCCCTGCATCCTCTGGGATCCGGGAATGGGATTTAACCGTGGAAACCCAAAACTCCCAAAGAGAGTGGTTGGGCTGCAGGCGCCACCTGGCGGCCGCCGCGGGGAGCACCAGCGCAGGGAGGGGCAGCGCGGGGCCACTGCGGGGCCACTGCGGGGCCACTGCGGGGCCACTGCAAGGTCCTGCAGCTGCAGCCACCCAACACCCTCTGCACGAGCAGGGAGCTGCGCTCACCCAGGTCGGCGATGCAGCACTGCCCGTTCTTCTTGACGAGGATGTTCTTGCTCTTGAGGTCGCGGTGCGAGATGGCCGGCTTGCCCTGCGTGCCGAAGATCTCGATGTGCAGGTGTGCCAGGCCGCTGGCGATGGACAGCACGATGCGAAGGCAGCTCACCGTGTCCAGCGTGGTCAGCTGCAGGTAGTCGTACAGAGAGCCCATCTCGTGGTAGTGCGTGATCAGCCACAGCTGCGTGCTGGAGTTCCTGGAAGTCATATCAGATGCAATAAAACCTAGAGCGACAGAAGGAGAAACAAGAAAATAAATTGACAGAGATCCTCCAAGACGCCCTGAAAAAAGCAGCTCAGCTGGTTAGAGCAGGGTGCTGATAACGCCAAGGTTGTGGGGTTGATCCCCGTACAGGCCACCCACTTCAGAGCTGGACTTGCTGACCCTTGCAGGTCCCTTCCAGCTCTGAATGCTCTGTGATACTGTGCATCAATACTGCTGGCCCCTCTTGCAATGCAGACTTGTTTAATTACAACTGCACCGCAGACGACTGCAGGTACCACTGTGATGAAAACAAAGCCAACAAAGGCTGGAAATCTAACTCGCATCTATTCACAAGAACCCATTTATGTATTGTCAGTCGCACCGAACAACTACTTGTTAGGACCACACACTTCAAAAATACTTTTATTTTTCCCTCTTTTTGAGGGGGGTGGGGAAGTTCCCAGTCAAACAGAAACACCCCAAGTCTGTAGCACATTTGCTGCTGCCCAGTTGAGAGGGTCACACTGGAAAGCAGCAACACCTCACAAACATCAAGCCATTAACAACCATTTCCATTTTTAGAGCCCACAGGCAGCCAGTGCAGTCTGCTCAGAAAAGGGTTAAATGTGTAGTCTAACCACAATGATCTTCTACGAAGAAACAGAGAAAGTTTTCTGTTCAGAACCCATGAACCTCAAGAACTGCCTTCAAAAATGTCATATCTTAAAACTGAACCCCAAATTCAGGAAAGCTCCCTTCCTGTCACCTCTGCATATATCCACATAGTGACCTCAACACCTTTAGCTGGGAACAACAGAAGTTTTATTCCCAAGTCAAAGGAACAAACCACGATTGTTAAAAGCTCACATACATTTGTCAGAAAGAACACCCACTGCTTTCTCCCCTAAAGTCAGACTTGTGCACAATGTGACATTTCTGTAACCTGTGATATTGTTTAATATTGCATCTAAAAAAGTCTCTAAAATAGCCAACAAATTTGACAGTTATCAAGAAAGACTAAACACAGGCAGAGCACCAAGGGAATTGTGCAATGTAATTTCAGCCAAGCCACTTGCTCTCTCAGGAAGGGAAGTTCAATAATTCACATTTCAGGAGGCCACCAAATTATTTTTTGTAGTAACAAAGGAACTGCTTCAGGAAACAGACAAATGTCTAGCAGGATGAGCTACAGAGCCAGGGAACATTCTCTGACAGGAAGCAAGAATAAGAAGCCGAAGGAAAACTGATTGAAGACAGATTTTGGGTGAGGCAGTGTCAGCACTCAGAAAATGTGCTGCTGCTTTTATTTGCAGAGGTGGCACACTGGTGACAGAAGGGCATGTCTATTAGGAATCAAAGGGCTGCTTAGATCTCAGCCAAGGCCCAACATAACAAAGCCATTTTCCCAGTTCTTAGAATTGAGCACATGAAGTATGAGTGATGCACAAGGTTCATTTACTTCCATATTTACAGGGAAACAAGATACATCATGCAGCTATAGCTGAAATTTAAACATCAAAGGACCTTACTCACCCTGAGTGCTCTCTCACCCTGAGCAGAACAGTCAAACAAAAGAGAATACTGGATTCATATTGCACTTTACTCAGTCATAAGGAAAAGTATTCAAATCCTTAAATCTCATTATAAACTCCTCCCCACCTTTTCTCCCTCCATTTCTGCAGGGAAACTGAGATTACAACCAAACACGGATCCACCAGAACTTCCCCTGACACACCGCGCAGGACTCTGCAGTGAGAGCTGCAAGAGCCAGTCCCTCCCACAGGGGTCTGTGGCACCTCCACTGTTTTCTGTGTGCTCAGCTGCCAACACCTGATTCATCTGGCTGATTAACTGCTTCCTGCTGGAATATTGCAAAGCAACAAGTCACAACTGCTATGACACATTCCCCATTTGAGACTCAGCCCCCCCCGAAGTCTCTCCCTGAAAATTTCCCTTCAGCTATTTATCACAACACAAGAACCTAGAGACTGTGAGATGCCTGGTGAGTGTGCAGTTCTTCACAAGTGACCTGTGCAGGTAACTCACCTTTACACCTGACACACCAGGATACAGAATGTGCTTGTCCTACTTACCTAAAATATTCTCGTGCCGCAGCAATACAGTGTTGTACAGCTCAGTTTCCCTGAACCAGGACTTTTCATCCCTAGAAGAGAAGATCTTCACAGCAACATTTTCTCCTTGCCACTGACCCCTCCAAACTTCTCCATAACGGCCCTTTCCTGGCAGGGGAAACAACACAGGAGAAGCTGTCAACAACAGCTGCCTTCACCAAGCAGAACTCAATTGTCATGAACCAGATATCACACCAGCGTGGTCTGATCACCCCTGCACGCACTTCTTACTGCTGGAGTCACACTGTGCTCCAGCATCCCTCATTACTCCTGTTTGTTTTGACTGCAAGCCCTCTGAGTGTGGATCTCTCCCCACCAGTGCAGTACAGAGGGTTTGAACTGGGAAGTGTCACCATTCAACAACCAGCAATAGAAGTGCTTTTGCAGCTGAAGTGACTTAAGCAGCACATGGCAAGGTCAGTGTGCACAACACAAAGCTGTGAATTCTGCAGCTAGGACGACAGGAAGGAAATGTAATGCTGGGGACACGGGCTTTACATTCCTAGTACATCATCAGCCCTTGCAGAAACACAAAATGATGATTTAAAGAAAACAAAAACCCAAACCCACCCACAAACAAAAAAAGGATTAACAAAACCACCAAACCCCAGCAGAACTGAGCCCTGTCCTGCGGCAATCAGGACACACTGTCTGCAAGCCAAGCTTTTTACCCAATAGCTTAGAAGAAGAGAATGAAATTATCAAGTATCGAGCACCATCTTGGACAAGGCACACTAGAGCAGTTCTGGCTGCTACCATTTCCAGTGCAGCCCACATATGATGGCCTCAGGCATGGGGCCATGAATTGTGCCAGACCTGACAACTCCAAACACCCAAATTCTGCCCTTCCTTGCTCTGCTGTTCCATGTCCTTCAGAGGCTCATGGGAGCAAGCAGCAGGTTCACTGAACAAAGACACCCAGGGCTGAGGTCTCAGTGCTGTCACTCCAGAGACACCTCCTGCACAAGCACTTTCATCTGTTTCCGCCTTACAGGCTAACACACAGAGCCCCCAGAAATGGTGCCAGCCTGAGCTAACCTGGGAGCAGGCCTCTTTCCAAGGACACACGCACTCACTCACATGTATGCACACAAAAACATGCCACAAGTACAATCACCATGTATGTCCTATCCTACAGTTCCTCATCAAGAGGAACTGCAGAGCATCAGAGGATGCACACTTGGATTTCAGGCAGATGTGAACATCTGTGCCTACTCAACACAATACTGAGACAAAAGCAAAGAAACACTACTAAACTGTAGGCCCAGTCCTTACAAATGCCTAAGTTCATCTGTCACAGCTGGGCTTGATTGAACACCCTGATGAGTTAAATCTTCTTGGGACTTACAGGAAGCTGTTAACCCACCCCAAATTCAAGTCACCAAAGCAGCAGCACAGAACATATTCTAGCCCTTTTTCTTATTAAAATCAATCATTCTCATGCCTTCCTCACCTCTTCAGTGCCAGGACAGCATTTTGGCTCAATGTCAATGCCTCCAGGTACCTTTGACCCAAATGCTTCCTAAACTCAGATGCAACACTACTCAATTAAGAATAAAAATACGCTGAAGAAAAATTCAGTGAATCCTTAAAATTAACACTAAAGCCCTACAAAAAACTAAACACCCAGAAGACACTGACCTACACACTCCACAAGGGTAATCTGGCGAGCCACCGTTCTTTGCACCAAGAAAGGAAGTCCAGAGCCACTTCCAGATGTGCAGGAATGGTCCAACAAATCCTGTTCAGAAGGAAACGCAGAAGTTTAGAACCCGTGAGAAACCCCATTTTTCCCTGTTTACAAAGGACAGGTTAGGTTAAAGCTTGGCGGTATCTCTGTGGCTCTGGGGATGCCATTTGGTCACTCAGGGTCAAAGAGCATTTGTTTAGTAAGTCATTATTTGTTTAGTAAGTGGAATAGGACAATAGATGTCTGTGAACTGGAAGTGCACTCCTGGCCTACAGGCTATCCTCTGTCCTAAGATTCTACCCTTTTTCAGCACTTCACTCTTCTTTCACTTACCTTATGTCCTCTCAGTTCTCTTTCTGGTACCTCTTTCAAACAAATATGGTTAGTATCAGCTGTTCTCTCCCAAAAGTTTCTGTATCTGGCAATAATCTCAGCACCTCAAAAATAACTAAACTTCCTTTGATTTCTGTACTTGAAACCTTCATCCCTATGCAGGTGGGCAGGCCCTGGGAACACTAGGGCTGGAGCAAGCGAGCACCCCAAAACTGAGCCCTTCTGGGAGGGCTGGGCCAGCAGATGGGTGTGCACAGCCACCCAAGCCCCCTTAACCCACACACCACCCACCCCACTCCTGAGCCTGGATTTATGGAACCACGGATCCCTCAGAGCAGAGCTGCAGCGGAGCAGGAGGCTCTGCAGGGGGCTGCAGCCATCCTCCCTGTCCTGCTCCTGCAAGCCCCACTTGGCTTCTGACTTGGCAACCACTGGCACACCGCTGCTTACCTGCACCCAGGGCCACTTGGGATGCACTCTGAGGCAGGTACATGGGAGACCTTGGGCCAGACTATTCAAGCTTGGTGCAGGTATTTACCTACACAAGATCTGGCATTGATATTCCAGAAAAACTTCTGTAACAAATCTTTCTTAAAAGCTTTGTCACTTTCTGGTATTTTTAGCACACAGAATGCAGACTTTGCTTAAGAACGCTTATAATAAACATGAGTGAGATCTTGATTGAATGTTAAAATCCCATTAGCCTTGTAAAATGCTAATGCCAGCTACTTTTACAGCCAGGACTTTTGTATTAGTTCAAAGTATTAACAACTATTCCTGGACTTTTTCTTTACCAAGGAAAACAGGATAAAAAAGCCTAAGTATAATCAACTTTCTATTATTTCCAGAAAACTGCATTGCTGGGCTTGAACCAGAAAGCAGCAGCAGAAATCTCATCTCTTCTAACAACCTCTTAATGAGTGCTCAAGAAAAAGATAATCTAGGAGTGACAAGAGACTACCTTACTTTTTAACATGAACTGGGGGCTCATTTTCCTTCCTGCTTGCAACAGAGGCAAAAAAAAAGAAACAAAAACAAAAAACCACCCCCAAACTTATCTACAGCAACTGTAAAAACAAGATTTGAAGAGGCCAGAGCTCCTTCCATGCCCACTAAGCAGCTTAGGGTTTTAAGCACTTGCTACACTGCAGATACTAATCCTAAATGTAAACTTATCTAATGTGTGACAAAACCAGTGACTTAAAACACAATGGAGAAGAAAAATCTGGGATCTAAAAGACTTGCTGTTTAGGTGAACGTTTAGGCACAGAAACTACCATTTACTTTTTGTGTATCAGCCACACTCAGAGGCAGAGCAGTGGCGCTGGCACCATCGCTCAGAGGGTCTGACAGCTCCACCAGACCAAGCAAGCCCTCACAGCTCCCAACTCCTCCCAGCTCTTTGAAACAGAATTCTGATTTATTCTTTGTGGTTTTATCACCATTTCCAAGTAACACTAAATAACTAGAAGTACAAAAGGTTTGCAAATGGCTTGAAATGATCTTGCACAGGTAAGACAGAAGAGCTGATAAAAGCTGCAAGTCAGTGCTTAAGGACAGGTCATCAGTTGCACACATGCCTGGGCCATGGTGAATACATCAAGACTGGCTGTTTTAAACCAGTAACACAGAGTCAAGCCTCGTGGGCTGATTAAACAGAGCCAAAGGCATCAAAAAAAAGGAAAAAAAAATATCAATGGACATAGGCCACTCTTCAACCCTGCAGTGAAAGCACATTATGGTCGGACAGCACCAAAACAGAAAATGTTTTCCAGCCTCTTAATGTTGGGGACATTTTATCTCAGCAATGCAAGGAGAAGAAAACTCTGCACTGCTTCAGAAACAAACACTCCATCTGCATGAAGCTTTACTTGCTCTGCTCAGATAAAGTGAGGGACAGCTGCTGGGACATTTGTGCTCTGGCCTAAGGGAAGGGGGAAGGGACAGTCAGCCTGCAGAAACGGAACGCTTTCCAGCCCACTATATTTTCCAGAGACCGTGTGAGCAAGAGCTTATTTTGAAAGCTGAGCTTTGAGTAAGCACTGCACGTTTCTTAGAACTCCCACTGCTCTTCTATCAACAAAATGTCACTGATATCCCAGTCATCCCAGAGTCCTGCTACCAAGATCATGGCAGTCAGGTCTGAGGGTTTTAAACGTCAAAATTATCTGTATTTTCTTTCTTTCTCACCTAGCATCACATCTTTTCCAACCCCTCAGGCTGTTGTATATCAAACATGCAGCACAGTTCTTCACCTCTCCCATTACTGCAGCCCACCCAACAATCAGGCACACCCTGTCTTGATGTGCTGAAATTGTTTCCAGAACATGAACAGTTTAGAGGAACTCTCCAGGTCGAAGGACCTACACTTGCCAAACCCATCTTTTGGTTAAAATTCATTAATACTACAGTTTTGGGAGCACAGGAATGGCACCACTCAAGTCCTGAGGCCAAGGGGCATCCCCTGGCAGCAAAAGGTCCTCTTAGCGATGTGGCCACGTGGAAGGAAGAGAGGGGAGTTTGGAAGTGAGGAAAGCTCACACCCTGCACACGGGTCACTTACTGCCAACGTGCTGTCCCCCACGTTCGAGGCGATGAGCCCCTCGATTGTGCCGTACTCTGCATCCCTGGAATTGAGCCTCTCCATGTGGTTTTTCTGTATTCTCCGGATGATCAGCACAGCTACTGCAGAAAAAACTATCAACACTACCACAGGAGCTAGGATAACGATGATTAGTGTTTCCATGCTGTAACCTGCAGCTTCTCCTTGAAAGGTTTGCCCTTGGAAAAGAGGGGGAAGGGAAAAAGTGTGAAAAAAGAGAAAACAATAAATTTGCAGGTTCCCAGAGAAAGTCTTTAAACCCATTAGCACTGACACCAACCCTTACCTCGGTACCCACCCAGCCTGCCAAAAAGGCCTTGCACAGCCAGGTGTGAGCACACACCTGGCACGGAGGATGCGCTCCCTGTGGAACAGCACAACCCCCACCTGCACTGAGCCACTTCCCACAGGCAGTGCCTCCACCCTGACCCCAACCACACACTGCAACCCCCTCACTACCCCAGCCACAGGGACCAGTCAACCCATGGGCATCAGATGTGTGCCAGCAGGCTCCAGGGGGGGGACCAGGGCACCAAGGGTGTCCTGCATCCACAAAACCCTTCCTTCAGCCAGCACTGGAGCCATCTCTCTCCAACCACAGCAGATCAAAGCCAAGCCCCTATTCTTCCTCAAAATGCACTGCCGATTAATTAAGCTCTCACCTTTGGAAGAGGGCAGCTGCGCAGTGATGTTCATGTTGCACAGGTGTCCCTGGCAGCACTCCACAGCCTGGTTGGGGGACGGAGGCGTTTTGCACGTCATTTTCCGCTGTTCGTAGACCTGGAAGCAGCCTTTCTGGTAAACCTTAGTCCCGTCATTAATGCTCAGGGAAGCAAAGCACCGCTGGCCTTGGCACCGATCCCCATTCCCACAGGACATGCCTTCACACACACATTCATAGGGGACCATCTTGAGCTTCAGTTCATCATCTGTAAAAGGGAAGAGTGGAGGAAAAAACATCATCCCATCATCCCAGTCTTAATAGCTTCAGTTAGAGGTAACGAAATCATTAGATAATAAAATCTGCTTAAGGGAAGAGATATTGTTTTCAGATAGTGCTGAAGAACCACTAACTAGGAGGTAACAATTCTAATTCAGCTATTTCAGCATGACAAAGACATACCACAGCAGACACAAGAGACCTCGATCAAGTAAGTTAAAATTTAAAACTGAGAAAACCAAGTTACTCCCTTCTTACAAGTTACAAGCCTTTATTCAATGTTTTCCAAAGGCTGTTTGGGAAGTAGTGAGTAAACATCTTTCAGGAGCTCATCTCTCAAAACATCCAAGAGATCTTCAAATGCACCATTCCTGCCTTTCCATGGCAGTGGAAATACTACTCCCCTTTTCCTGAGGCAAACCGTAAACACACTGCATGTCAGAAAAGCTTCACGTGCACACAGCTGTGTAAACCAGTTATGGGAGTCACTTTCCAAACCCAATGCCCTTCCTGGAGCAATCAGGGAAGAGTTAGCAAACACCCCACTGAAAACTCTGACCCCACACAGCACTCACCTTGCCAGCTCGGAGATGGGAATGCCATCACCATCAGTACAGGGAGAATCATAACTCCATCAACCACCCTGCAGCTGCAGAAAGGAGAGACATGAGAGCTCTGTATGCTTCCACTGCTGTCTACAAATGCAACCACCCCAAAATCAGCGTTTAGCAATGTCTTTCATCAATTCTTTACACAAAACACAACCCAAGGTTGATTGGTCTCCTTTTTAACTGTGTCTTGTAATTTCCTTCACTTACAAAATTCAAACATTTACTGCAACTTCTTTTTAGATTCACAGAGACATCACATGCAACTACTGTGTAGATAGAGAAGCTTGTAGTAGGAAAATATGAACCCTCCTAGTAGCAAGCAGGAATGTAATACAGATGATACATTCTTTGAACCAGTTATTAAAAAGTTAAATTATTATGAAATTAGAAGGTGGTATGTAAAAGTGTATTATCTGGGCTTTGAGGGGAAACAGAAAATACCTCCACCAGAAAACTCAGAATAACTTCCATTAACCAGCAAAAACCATTGCTGGATGCCAAGAAAAAGACTGAGATGTATTTAAGGAAGATGCTGCTCTCTGAAGAGTAATTTCCCAGTTTAAATTGCTTCTCCAAGGATTTTCCTTTCAATAGGCCAAGTCCATTTCCCTGCTGCTGAAGACAGGTAACTACACCTTGTGCAACAGTTCAGGCTGATTCCAGCATAAAGCAGAGGCACATGCTCCCTCTAAAACAGGAAATGAAGGAGTGAATTTGCCTTTTTATTTCCAGTCTTTGCCAGGATACTTGGTTTTTACAAGAAAATAACAGACCACTCTTTACTCCACTTTTTACTGTGAAACAAGGCTTCTGAAAAGAAACTTTTCTGCAGTTTCTTAAACTCAGTTCTCTCAGGATTTAACCCAACACAGGGCTAGTGACTCACAATGGTTTGTCTGTCCTGTGCTGGTCAGTTCCTCCAGAGACTCTCTGGCCTAGTCGCATGCCACAAAATTCCAGTCAAAAGCAGCAGCAAGCAGTAGGTGCAAACCAAAGTTCCTCTCCTTGACAAGGCACTGAGCCATTACCATGCTCCTTACGTGCAAGTATTTGTCTTCATTTCTCAGATTTAATTCTAGCGAAGGAGATGAAAATTGAAAATAAATCTGATATTGCCATTTTCCTTTCAGATCTCTTCTTGTGCCTTTTCAAATCATTAGCACTTTTAAAGTGCTCAGTGATGAAAGCCAAGCCATTACCTCTGTATTTATTTCCTGACGTGGATTTGTTTTCAGTAATTGATTCATCACCAGTTAAAATTATCATAAATTTCTGACCCCAAGCATGCACTTTTGGCCTTCACAGAAAGGCCCAGGCTGCGCTGACCACCTCACCTCCCAGAGCAACACTCTCCCTTCCAAACACCCATTCCCCAAGGAACCTTCCCTTATTTGTCCTTGATACACCCCAAGGCATCCTTAACACATGCCAATATTTAACCTTCAACAATCATGCTGGAAACACGATCAAAGGAAGTTAAACAGCATGAGCAGGGAGCAATCCATATAGGGAGTTTACAGCAGAGGAGAGCTATCCCAAAGAACCACTAGCGGCTCAATGCTCCAGGTCAGCTCAAAGGGGTGCGCTGCTCCCAAGGCAGGGTGGAGTCGGCCCCCTCCGCACGCTGCCCTCGGCACAACAGCCCAGAGCAGCCCCTTCCTGGCCCTGGGCCTGCCAACTCAGCAAGCCTGGACAAAGGTGGCTCCTGGGACCTGCGCTCTCTTTCCACACACTGACAGTTCAAAGACCCAAAGCCACCCCAGGCGCTGCACGGATGGGAGCGGGGGGAGCGCTCCAGGGACCCCAGCAGGGACAGGTCCCCCAGGAGAGCCTTTCAGACAGCAGGGACACCCAGCTCGAGGAAAAGGCGCTTTAAAAAGGCAAAAACTGAGTTTAACATTGCTGGGCAGGTTCAGAGGTTAACTAGCAGCACCAGCAGCTGCTCAGGCATAGCCAGCTCCTCCGCAGGTAACTCAGGGCTGCAGCCTTGGGGCCCAGTTCAAACCAGCATGGGTTGTTTGGTGCTGGTGGGAGGCGTCGCACCTCTGCGACACGCGGGGCGGCCCTGAGACCCCACACGCCACGACCTCCCTCACCAGGGCATCCGCCCTTGGCGCTCCAGCCCTTCTCCTGCCAGAGCCGGCTGGGGGAGAGCACGAGGGCCCTGCAGCGAGCCCAGCGCCGCTCTCCCAGGAAAGGAGGCCGAGCACACGAACGGGCAGCTGGCTACAGTGCCGGGACTGGAGATACAGGAAGCACACAGCCGTCCAAACACTGGGAAAACTCTGCAGTTGCATGTACTTATCTGGTGTCTTTTCAAGCAGTTTGAGTTCCCGAAAATAAAGAAACAAATATACACAAGTATGTTTGTACACACAAGCCCCTGCCCTGTATTTCTCAGAGGGAGGATGAGGATGATGATGGAAGTCAGACCCATGCCCCCACAAAGAGGCAAACAAAACATACTGGACTTTTAACAGATTTTATGCATTCCACAGCATGCATGGTCCTCCCGAGGAAAAAGCCCGATACTTCAATTTAAACCCTGCTTCTATGAAACTGTTCTTGCAGCCATTCATTTTCCAAAAAGCCTCAAGGAATACCTTGTCTGCTGTTGCTGAGAAGAGCTTGTGCACAGCTGTGCACAGAAGACCTATAACACACCCACCCACGCGTCCTCAGCGCCAGCCCAAAGCCTGCACCACGTCCCTGCAGGCCAGGACACTCTGGGGCTTTGGCAGGGGCTCACAGCCCTCAGCATGGCCCAGCCACACCACCTCAACTGGGCCAGCTGCGGTGGGAGACTGGAGGAAGGAAGGAGCTGGGAGGGAGGCTCTGACCCTTACAAAATACTAATTTTCCCTCAAAAAGTTATTTGAGAGCATGAGTTCAAAGGTGTTGTTCCCACTGCTTAAAAAAAATTACTTTTTCAAAGCAATTAATGCACATAGATAAGCACCAAAGTCTGGTTCCAGTGACATCGGCAAGCACACTCCTTCCAGTTACTGCTTGTTTAGAGAGAAAAAAAATACACATTTTAATGTAAGGAACAAAACATTCTTTAATAAATCCCCACAGAAAATTCCTATGGATTTAAAGGTCCATGAGATATCCAGTTACTATCTAGTCTTTGAATTCACAAGAACTTTTTTCCCAAAGGAAGGGTTGGGATTAAACCCAGATAAATAAAGAGGAATTAACAAGCAACCAGCAAAAAATACACAAAAGGTATTTTCCTTTCTAAACAAAAGGATGTTTGCTGTTTGACTGGAGCTGCTGGCCGTGCCCTATGGAACCGTAGCACAGCGGCAAGAGCCACTAGAGGGCATTGGGAACATGGGCAGGGATCCCAGCGCTCAGCATACAGGGATCAGCGATCCCAGGGCTCCAGGACACGCTCCACACACAGCGATGCAGGGATCCCAGTGTGCCACACTCCATACCCACAGAGACAGGGATCCCAGCATCCCATGCCATACTCCACATGCAGCAGTACTGGGTACCACAGGGCAGAGCTGGAGGCCGGACACTGTGTCTGAGCTTCAGCCACATACAGGGCAAAGTGGATCATTTGGGTTTAACCTCCTCCTGCAAAAGCACATTATCACTGGAAAACCAGAACTTGCTATCGATAGAAAAGTCTCTTTCAAAGTGGCAGCTCCCAGATTTCCAAACAAACCTGCCATGTGGTGCAGGCAAAGAAGGGACCCTGGCTCCTGGGCAGGCCAGCATCTGCACCAAGGGCAGCTTTGGATTCTGAAGGAGTCCCTTAAACTGGCTTTGGAAGCCCAAATGAGCAATAAACCAAGCACAAGACAGATGTAACACTTGGTGAAGACACCCAACATAGCACAGACACACAACTGGCTTAGGTAACAGAGTCGATAGAATCCTTATGGTTTGTAGTCATAAAGTCCCAAGACTGCAAAATCCACCCTGAAACCCCAATGCCTGTTCCACTTTCACAGCTAATGTTGCTCTCTCTTTTCTTCCTAAGAAAACTGTCTGTGTCCTGCCAAATTGTTCCTGTATGGCCTCACAGCAATGTGGGGTGAAGTTCTGTACTGGGACTGTCGGGACAGCAGCAGCAAAAAGCCACAGGGGAGAGAAGAACCAGTTCAGACAACCCGAAACACCACAAGGACCCCCACAGGCACCGGCTGTTGGGAAATGGCCTTTAGTCCCCAGTGCCACCACTGAGCACAGACCGCGCCAGACAGAGTGAGCCCATTAGTGCAGAACCTTCAGGTTGCATTTCATCTCCATATGACACAGACATGGGAACATGAACCATAAGAGCAGCTCAGACTCCAGATGAGATCAGAAGCACCCAGATATCGCTGACAGTCCCAGTGGCCCCCTGCCAAGAGCCCAAGGGCTGTACATATTTTGCATGTACCTCACCAGATTCCTATCAAAAGAAAACATCCATAATACTGGATCACAGTTGTGCTATCCACAACAGCCACACACGAGCTGAATTCATCAACAGCTGTGTCTTCAGAAGGAGAAATGTGCATTTAAAAGCAGTAATTCACAGCTTGCTCTTTAATTGAAGCTCACACAAAGGCGATGCAATCCCCAAGCAGCCCCACAAAGGCATTCCTTTCGTCAGAGAGCAACAACCTTGGGCAGTCCTTTCTTATTATCTAAACTTGGTTGCCAGAATTCAGAAAATGGAAGTCAGCCACCAACTCCATTTGGTACCCACCTGCAAATGCACAAGGCACACATCCACATATCACAGCGCCAAAAATGTGCCAAAGTGCCACCCAGAAAGACCAAATGTCTCAGATTCAAGTGACCGCAAACACGGAGAGCGCGAAGGATGGGATACTGGCTCTTCTGTCCTTGCATACAAAGCAAAATCACAGCACTGCTGACTAAGAATAAAACCACCACACAGAAGGCAACTACACAGTGTAAAGTGTCCTGGACATTTCTCCTGGTCAGTAACTCTGACAGGTTCATAAAGCGCCAACCCCTGGGTTCTTATAAGGAAGAGGTAGCAAAGCACGAGCGTCACATATAAAAATAAACCCCTGCTCGCTCTCCCTCCTGGCACATACAAGTACAGGTCCATGTGCCGCCTGTGCTGGAGCCCACAGCTCCAGCTGACACACCAACTGCAGGAATGGCCTGGCATGGGACAAGAGGCTCACAGTGACAGAGTGGGGGGAACAGACACATGACAATACAGGACAACACAACCACTTATCCCAGAAAGTAAAAAGCCTTTACTAGGGAAAGGAGTGAGCCAGAAGCAGCATCAACCCCTTCCTGAGCAGTGTGGGGAAGGCACAATCACACACAGCCTCTCCTTTAACAGAGGGGAGGGCAGGGGCTCTCATGCAACCCCTGGGGAACAAGCAGACCAGCTGAAGGCCCAGCATGCACAAGTAGCACAGAAAACACCAAAAGTAATTAGACAGCTTCCCCATGCAGGGCAACTGGGGAGCAGGGGGACTTCTGAACTTGTATATGGGCTGGAGCCAATGGTCTATTCAACCAGACAGAGTGCTGAGTCCCAAACTGGGGTCACCCCAGGCAGTGCTCCATGCTGGGCCAGAGCAGCTGGAAACCTGGGAAAGGCCCTGGGAGTGCTGGTGAAAGCAGCTGAACATGAGCCAAGGTGTGCTCAGGTGGGCAAGGCCAAGGGCACCTGGCTTGTATCAGCCATAGTGTGACCAGCAGGACCAGAGCAGTGCCCATCCCCTGTACTGGCTCTGCTGAGACACCTGCAGTCCTGGAGGCAGTTCTGGGACCCGCTCAATGAGAAAGACACTGAGAGGCTGGAGTGTGTCCAGGGAAGGGACTGGAGCACCAGGAGTGGCTGAGGGAGCTGGGGGAATCCAGCATGGAGAAAAGGAGGCTCAGGGGGGACCTTCTAGCTCTGCACAACTCCCTGACAGGAGGGGGTAGCCAGGGAGCATTGGGATCTGCTCCCAGGGAACAGGGACAGGACAAGAGGAAATGGCATCAAGATGTGCCAGGGGAGGCTCAGGTTGGATACTGGGGAAAATTCCTTCATGGAAAGGGTTGTCCAGCCTTGGCACAGGCTGCCTGGCACTGTCCAGGGCAGTGGTGGAGTCCCCACCCCTGGAGGGATTTAAAAGCTGTGTGGATGTGGCACATTGGATTAGTGGTGGCCTTGGCAGTGCTGGAAGAATGGTTTGACTTCATGATCTTAGACGGCTTTTCCAACACAAACCATTCAGTGTTTCCATGTGGGCAGCAGAACCTCCCTGTGGCTGCAGGAGACAGAACACAGAAGGCTCTTGCCCCATGGTGGAAGCTCAGGCTGTGTGGAGATATTGCATCAGTACAGGGGTCTTAGGCAACCCACTGACAGATGGCTTACTCAAACAATGAAGCAAGCACAGATACTTTTATATTGATCTGCAACTTCCCAGTACCTTTGAAGCCGCATGTGTATTTCCATATCATTTGTTGCCTTGTGGGGTAAATTCACCAGAAGCAACTATCAAGGATTAGCATTGCCCCATGGAACAGCTTTCCCCTGCAGAGCCTGCATACAGCAACATCCCTTAAAAAGCCCTCATTCACAATGTCACTATCTATGGTTCACTGACCATGCCACTGCTGGGAGCACCTGGAAAGTAAAGTGTGCAATTCCACACGTGCAGAGAAGCAGCACACAATGAACACGTAGGGGTTTGCAGGTCCATGAGCCACTCAAGGGAATGCTCAGGTTCAGGTTTCACCGTACACGAACGTGCCCGAGGCACTGCACAGGTATCTGCTCAAGACACTTACACATGAATTACTGTGGCTTCTCACGTATCTCACATATAAACAAAGGTGTTATTTTATTATGCTACACATTTCCTTGCTGTACAGGTACTCTTACATGGCACACAGACAGCTCCTATCAGAGGGGAACACTGCATTCTGTAACTACCAGGAAAAAGACTCCACTGCACAGCTGCAAAGCTCCTTAGACACTTTCCCTGCCAGACACAAGTCATAACTATAGACAACCTTGAATACCACTCTGCCAAGGCCATTCTAGATGCCCACAAAGTGAGGAAAATCCCCATCAACATCTGGTGACTTCATCTGTGCTGAGACCTGGGGCTTAGGAGGCAAGCAAAGCACCCCTGCACATCCTGCTGCCAGACATGGCACTTTTCCCCTGGAATGGTCCTCTCTCCAAAGACAGTAGACTCTCACATCTCAACACAGAACTGCCAATGAAGATACAAACTCTATCCAAACAGAACACCTGGATTTATCCAGCAGCTATGAGTAAGTCCCAAAACACAAATATTTTCACCTGAGAGATTATCAGGAATTGCCTGTAAAAGCTGTTTCTGAATAGTTTAGGAAAAAAAGATTAAAATAACCACACAAACCCAAAATGCACACAGTAACAGTGACTTACTTTTAACTTACTCAAAGCCTACCTCTCCAAGCCTTGGCCTGCTTTCCTCCAACCAGCACTACTGCGTTTATTCCAGATGTTATCTGTGCAGTGTGTGATGAAGGAGCTCAGGGAGAAACACAAAACTTGCAGGCATTTCAGGATTGCCCATCACACACTGCTCCTCTTGTATCTTGGTCTGTCCTGACAGGGGGAGAACAAGGAGGATGGGCACAAACACTCAGCCCCACTCCCATGTGCACAGCAAGGGCACAGTCTGGTACGGCACCAGTCAGTGTCACCGGGATTTGGTTCTGCAGCCCCTGGGGACCAGCGCAGGGCACCGCAGAGCCCATCCAGGCGCAGCCCCAGCGCACTGTCATGGCCCGAGCAGCTCCTGCCCCAGCAGCCCCCAGCCCGCAGTGAAAACACAGGGCCAGCCCCCGGGAACCCACAGAGCCTGCATCACCCCTGCTAAACACAGGGCCAGCCCCCGGGAACCCACAGAGCCTGCATCACCCCTGCTAAACACAGGGCCAGCCCCTGGGGACCCACAGAGCCTGCATCACCCCTGCTAAACACAGGGCCAGCCCCCGGGAACCCACAGAGCCTGCATCACCCCTGCTAAACACAGTGCCAGCCCCCGGGAACCCACTGGGCCTGCATCGCCCCCTGCTCTCCAAACAAACATCACTTTGCTGGAGAGCTGCATTATAATCTCAACGAGAAACCGAGACAGTTGAACTCACAGTCTAAATGAGATCACTGACTGCTAATCATTTTTGAATGCTTTTTAGTAACTAGTTAAATATTACACAGCTTGCCTGTTCGGAGTTTCTGCAGAACACTCCAGCCAACCAAAACAAACATTTTCAAAAACAAATCTTTGGCTTGGCTGTCACCAACAAAAATCTTAATTTTTCCTTTAAAAAGCTGTTTGGGGGTTTTTCCTGATTTCCCCTGTTTTTCTTTACACAAATTTTAAGTACTCATTTCTTTATTCTGGCTTGCAGAGAAGCCTGGGTCTGATAATGTGCACAGCTTTTAGAGACCATCTCTCACTGGGGCAAGCCCTGCTGCAAGATAACAATGTCATCGTCTCCCTACTGTCTCAGTGTGTTTTCACACATGCAGGGACCTAGAGAGGTGCAAATGCTTTTTATTCACGGTCCCTGATGATATCAGGCCAGATCACTCAAAGCCAAACTCTGAGTGAGGTGAAGACGCTGCTGGAAGCTTCCTCAGCCACAGCACTCTCCAGGTGACCCCTCAGTTGTGTTGATATTTCACTCCAGTGAGGACCCTCATTTGCACATCAATAATCCCAGCGAGATTTTGCAGATTTACCCTGGGTAAATCTGAACCTCCAGAGTTATTTTCACAGAGTCATCACCACAAGAATATTCTACTTCTGTCCTTTAACCCAAGCACCTTGCCCTGAGTGCAGTTTGGGGGATTTTGATAAAAATCAGCCAAAGCTTGGTTTTTTTAATCAATTTCATTGCATTGGCAGAATAATACAACGGCAGCATGACACAGCAAACACAGCCACTAGTTAAAATAAAACCATCAACGCTGGAAATACTATAAATATATATGTATTTGTGTACATATATAAATCTATAAACCTGAGGAGGACAGGAGCAGGAGAGGCGCAGAGGAACACAGTACCATGGCAGGGGTACCGAGGAGAGATAGGATAGCCTGGCTTCACACCTCTGGCTCACTGCTCAGGGATTACACTGGGATTAGAGCAGCATTCTTCAGGAGTGATGGGCTGCTACAAAGTCGGAAAGGTTAAGGGACATAGAAAAGTCAGGTGTTCATTCTGCACCCCACTTACAGCTTAACTGCTCCTAGCCTCAGCCAGCCTAAGAAAATCAACCAACATTTACAGAGCAATCAGACTGAGAACAGAAGTTCCTGACACTCCATAAGCACGAGTCATGAAACAGTATTTCCTCTCAGCAGAGCATTTCATTAGCTATTACTCTGGAGTCCAGAAAACTGAATGCAATTAGCAGTCCCAAGAAGAAGTAAACACCCTGCTGCATGAGAAAGTCAAATCTTCAGAGATTATACTAAACCACCCCAGAATTTTAGCAGTACTGCTCTACAGTTTGGTCTTGCCTGTTTGGACAGGCCAGAGACACATTATTCTGTTCTTAAATCCAAGATACAAACAAACCAGGTCCTACTAAGGCCTGGTACTCCACAGCCTCCCGTCTCCCACTAGCACTGTGCAAATGGGACACTCAGGAGCAGGGATGTACAGAGCCTCATGAAATCCAGAAACAACACTGAGGGGCACTCGTTGTTAAGGGGAACACAACCCAAAGCTGACTTGAAGAAGGTAGTAAGGTGAAGATCAGTTGAGGCTTTTCTCCATCCTTGAACTATTCAGTGGTATTTCTGTTCCTCCAACATCAGCAACATTAACCTCAGTGCTAACCTCACACCACAGCTTTACCCTGTTCTCTCCCTCCACCATGATCCTCTCTTTTCTGTGCTCCAGCTCCCTCAAAGCATCCTGCAAGCCGTCCCCCCTTCTCACCTGAGGCTTCATAAGGTACCACAGCCTCCACCACAGGTCTCTGTTCCTCTCAGATCTTACCTGTGGCAGTCTCACCAGTGACACTGATCCATCTAAAATTCAAGCCTGTGTGCTAAAACAGCTCAAGACCTTTACAGATCTCTTTGTCCTGGCATTCCTCAGTTGCTGTTACAGCTGCATCTACCAGGCAAACCCTTGTGTCCCTCCTGGTATGGGAGCTCCCCATCACAGTCCTAGCTGATGTCCATCACTGCCTGCTATGCATCCCTCAGTCCCATCATCAGGCACCTTGTCACCTCTCCGAACACCAAATTCATCCCAATTACACACAATTCTGACACTTCTTTCCAGAGCTGTTTCAAGTATTCCCTTTCCACCTATTTAGCTGTATACTGTCAAACTCATGCATCTCATGTGGCCTTGCCAAACCCAACTGTACTTGCAGATCTTCAGAAAACCGTTCCACAGACTTTTGGTTTAATTGCTGCTGCAGAAGCCAAAAGCAGCCAGTCTCATCCCTATTTAGCAGCTAAATTCCCAAGGCTGACCTCACATACACTCAGCTGCAGATGTGAAGCACAATGAAAGCTAAAGCTCTCTTTTGGGACCAGTCTGGCTTTGGAGCTCTGAACAGACTGCTCAAGAGCAACACACCTATCCCCCAGTTGGGAACAAGGCCACACTCATGATTCCAGCGAGCTCATGACATATATCCACTGGCTATTTCCAAGGTCCAACATCTCCACATAGAGGATCCAGCCATGACTGTGAATGTAACACACTGAGGACAGTGAGTCAAAGATAACCTTCACCAACTGCTCCTGAACACAGGAAGCACACAAATATGCTTTGGGCCAACAGCCCTCCTCATTCATGGGCTGTGATGGAGCAAGAGATCATTCTGAATAGGACACAAGGCAGCACTTGTTCACACAGAGCAGGTGACCATTCCACTCTTTTTCCAACAACATCAAGCCATTTTCCTCAGAGGAAAACTCAAGTTAAAGGAGTGCATTTACTTCCCACAAATAACCTGCTATACAAACTGTTCCTACAAAGGGTCAAAAAGCACTAAAGCACTGTCAAAGGCATGAGGAAATAAAGTTTGGATACTCTGGATAGTAACTGTCATCAACCTGTCAGCCAGATAATGCTAAAGGAAAGGTTCAACAGTCAGTACAAAAAGGTTTCCATGTCCCTACCACTCACTGCTCCATAGAAATGGAAAGCCAGGTTGGTCAACAGGGCCACATCTGACCTCAGAAACCTTCAGCATTTTCACTCATCTCCTGGCCATAAGACAGACTGTTCTGGGTTTCATGCTCTAAAACTTTCCACTCAAAAAAAAAAGCAGCATCAAAACCCTACCCCAGGCTCTCACCAGCATGGCTCTAATTGTGAGTCGTCTGAAGTTAGCAGGAGCACAGCTGCAGAGAGAAAGCAGAAGCTGCCATGTCTGCCTGTGAGCATGCAATTAGGCCAGAAATCATCTTAACTTCAGGTGGACTAGACACTAAGAAAACCACAATAAAATGGACTGAGGCATCCAAGCTTATTCTCAGAAAATAGGCCAGACCAGGCATGAAAACATCTGGGCTTGGCTTGAGTCATGAACCACATGAGCAAGACACCCCACTGCTGCCTGCGGGCCCGAGTGAGGAATGTGAGCAGCACAAAGGTAGGCAGCAGCAGTCTCCCACACCCAGATTCCCCTTCTGCATCTTCCTCCACCAAACATGCAACCGGCCCTTTATTCTGACGTGTCTTGCACAGCCCAGTCCAATGGGATTTCTAAGGACAGTTTTTCTGGAGCATCAGGCAATGCATACACGATCACAGCTGGTCAGCCAGCCAGCCAGCTCCAGGCACGTACTCCCACTTCTGAGGCAAAAACAAGGCCAAAAAGGGTTAAACCATTCCAATCCTGGCCTACGCTGACACGCACGTCCAGCTGGCCAATACCGTACATGCTCCAAGGATCCCTTACTCTGCTACACCAACACAAGGCAGCTCCCCTCCCTCCCTCCCACCCAGACCCTCGTTCCAATAACTTACACAAGCTGATGAGGACAAGTTTATCCCAATTCTAAGCAGCAAACAGCCAAGACTTCAGGTAGCAGAAGGATTGCAGCAGCTCAGCTCCTCTGTCCCTCAGATGAGCCAGCGTCAGCACTATTCTCCCTTTCAGCTTTACAGTAGTAAGGGAAGTGAACTGAGCATCCTCACCAGAACTGCTCTCCGAGGCCAGAAAGCCCTGAAGGACTCTATGCCCCGTGGGGGAAGACAGGCGTGGGGACAGGCCATTGGCCGGAAACTGCTACTTCCTAGACTCAACAATGAAAAAGGAAAAAAAGGAAAGATTAAGGAGGAAGTCACAGAATTGCAGCGATTAATTAAAAATAATCTGCTCATACATATTAGAAATAAGCCTGACAGAAGGAACAGGTATGAGAGAGACACAGGACACAGTATATTTATGTATTTAATATAACACAGAAAATGGACAGACTATTATACATATAACCTATGGATTAACCCAGGAAATCCCTTTTCTGGCCACCACATGTACTCCTAACATGCATTTCAGCACTCTTACTTCAGAGTGGATTGAGCTTGGTCCCCTCACTGGAAGGTGCTACCACATATGGCTCCAAGCTGCCCAGAAGAGGCTGAGAACTTGACGCTCACATTTCAGGACGGAGCACATCTGCTATACAACAGGAACAGAGCTTGCAGCTTAGTCTCCTCCAGAAGAAATCCAGCACACACATGCCCAAACCACGCTGCAACTCACAATAAATGGAGTTCCTGGTGAGGACAAGCTTCAAAAAATCCACTGGTGCTCCAAGACAGAGGCCCAGTGTGGGTAAGAGCCATAGAGCCACCTGACCCCAAAAGCATGTTTGACCGACAGCCCTTCACCTCAGCTCTGCATCCCCCAAAACCCACAGGCAGCTGCTGAGGGTAAGCAGGGCACCAAGAGGGGTGTTGGGGGCATGAAGCAAGGGGGAGTAAGAATTAACTTTTAACAGGAAGAGGGGGGTTGCACACCTGAACCAAGCCCGCTGCCCCCCGCAGAAGTCAACGATCCGTGTCACGGTGTGGCCCCAGCCCGGCAGCTGTCGGCTCCCACAGCTGGCACTGGGCACTGCCAATCTGGGACTGCTTTCCAGGGACAGCCGCCCTGGCTCTTCAGCAGTGCATACACCATTAATGAAGGTTTTATCTCTCCCTTTTCCTGTCAGCTCAGATCCAGACAGGCTGACTCTGTTAACATTAAGAATGCTTATTTTTCCCCTATCCATTATCTCCAAGCCAAAACAACATCTGGAACTTCAGCTTGCCATACAAAGAGAGACAGATTATAACTGGAAAAAGCTACACATCAGCTTCCCAAGCTTTGTATGTTTCTGCTTTTATCCAAACTTCCCACATGTACCTTCCAAAACAGCTCCACAGGGAGAAGAAAGAAGAACTGAGTCCTTTGGAGAGACTCCCAAATACAATGTAAGGCCCCTTCCATTTCAGAATAACCTCAAATGATTATCAGAAAAATAACAGGAGCAAAACCGATAGGAAAGTTTAGAGTAAGAATTTACCATCTTCTCCTTACACAAAAGAGAGGTGACATACCAGTGACCTAGAAAAGGAAATTAAACAAAGAATATTACTGGTGTGTGTTACTTGATAAAGTAATGGAAGAAAAACCTGGCGCCATTTCAGACTACATAAAGGTCCCACTTTAACAGACAGCTGTCTCCAGTGTCATTTAAGTGTGCTTTTTGCTTAGATCATGGTCAATGAATCATGAAAATCAATACAGATGGAAAACATAAAACCACGCTGCAGACAGGCTCAGCAGTGGAGCGTGTACCAACTAGCACCAGCCTCGGCTGGAGAGAGACGTGCCAAATAAACACAGACCAGTTTTTCCAACAACATTTATTTAACTCTTAGTAGTTAATTAACAGAAGTCATGACTACTGGTTATTTTCTAACCAGCCATCCCACTGCAGTTACACACTCCAGGCTCACCACCAAAGCTCTCCTCTCCTCCGCGTGTGCCGCCTCTGCCCCAGCGGCCGGCGCTCCCAGCCTCACCCACAGCTGGCCTCCAGCCCAGCTTCCAGCACAGCTGGGCACTCAGGGACAGCCCATGGTGGCAGAGACGTTCTCCAGAACGGCCCGGCTCCGCTGTCCCGGAGCACCCACCACCCAGCATGTGGAGCTGCCTGCCAAGGCCAGCCCGGGTGCTGGGCCAGCCCTTCCCAAGGCCACGATGCCTCTTGCTAAGCAACAAATGCTCTCAGAGCAGGAATTTTCATTTCCCAGCCCCCCTGGATGAGTTACCCCCCTGCTGATCCCGGGCTGCAGGAAGCTGCCATGCTGCTGCCAATTGGAGTATTATTTTCGGCTGACAATCACATAAAACCAATCTGAATGGCCAAAGCAGAATGAAGTGTATGTTTTCAGGAACAAACAAAACAAGTGTCACAGGTTTCTGTGTCTAGCATCAGAGTTTTAACATAACACAGAGTGGAGCCCAATTAAAAGAGTTCTCGGTGAACGGAATCAGCCATGTTGCAAGTGGAAGAACAGGGAGCCAACCCCCACATTGTACCAATGCTTTGACAGTCTCATAGCAATGACCATCAATTCAAACACACAGCTCTTGCCAGCTCCAGCGAAGCAACAGCAGCATAAGCTCAAATGGTAATTTGCTGCTGAATACAGACAAAAACTCTATGCAACACTCAAAAATTAGTCATGTTTTAGCAGATTTTTGCTTTGCACCCAGCTGTTGCTTGTTCACAAGGCACCTACTCACGTATTAGCCATTCCCCCTCTGAAAAGCAGGATTAACTCACAGCAATGGTAGTCAGCAGCAGTGACACTTGGCCCGCCCAGCCCCTGTCTCCGTGGGTCCCCAGCCTACCCTGCAGCAGCCAGATACTCCAAAGGAAGCTGAACACTGCCAGCAAACAAGCAGATCTAAGCTGAATAAATGAATTATCAATGCTTTTAATACATTATTTTTCTGTCAGTTGGCTGAAAAAAACAGGAATTACTAAATCATCTCCAAAACCCCCAGAACTGACTGAATAATATGAACTCACTTGACCGTATGAGCTAGTAAAAACAGAAGTCACCCCTACTGATCCGCACAGCCCTTTGTCTGGGAACATACACCACAAACATGGACAAGACTGAGTTCCTTTGTACCAGAGCTTTGGGCTGAACTGTGGTCTGGCAGCAAGGACTTCCCGTGTGTCCCTCCCACCATTTTCAGGACAGATCATCTAACATTCCTCATGGCTTCCCAGAGCAAGGATAATCATAATCTGGGCTAGCAGAGATTGAAGTTAAAACCAGTGAGCTATTGTGTGAACTTGGTTGTTGGTCGGGTTTGTTTCTCATGAAGAGACATTTATGCAGTCAAACAAAATCTGCTCTGCCTAGGATGTCCCTGGATTCAAAGAGCACTGCAGCAGCATTCTCCCAATACCCATTTCATGGACCATGCAGGAAACCAAAGTGTAGCTACCTACACAAGTTACATGGCAAAACTACTTTAACCAAGAAAAGCTCTTTGATTTCTTCTCTTTTTCTGTTCCCCTTCTTAACACCATGATCATTTCCACTCACTCCAAAATGCCTCAAAGTGATCATTTGGGGAAGACAAGGGTTGCTGGACACCAGTTAACACTGACCTACTGATACAAACACACTGCTGCAAGAAACCCTACTACTAACAACTGAGCTTTAGCCAAGAACTCTCCTAAGAGATGACTCCTCACCCACAGCTGCTCAGAGGGACACCTGTTTTTGGACCTGCAACTGTACATTAGCTCCTCCAGCAGCAATAAACCCCACATGTCCCTGCAGCACTCTGCTCCCTTGCTCTGGAGTCCTGCCACTGTCCCACCTCCACACAACCAGAGGCAGACAGGCTCCTTTGGCACCACAGGTAAGCCTGGAGCACAAGGCAGGTCTCATCTGCAAACTGCTGGGAACACAAATTCCAAGCAAAGGCTCTGCTCCATGGCCTGTATTTGACCATACCAACACAGCCTCAGTGCCCCTACCTCCAGGTGAGGAGGAGAGGGCAGGAGATGTTTGAACAGCTCTGTTGTCAACCATGCAAAGGCCTGAGATGTCACTGCACCATGACAGAGGTACCAGCAGCACCAGCTGAGAGCAGGCAGAACAAGCAAACCCAAAACCACTGAGTTCCCACAGCAGGGCTGCAAAGAAATCAAACAGCTTCAAAATAATTCCGCGGTAAACTTCCCAGGGGCAGAGTTGCCAAACTAGCAATTCTAGGGAGGGCTGGACAAGCCAGAGCTCTCTGCAGGTCTGCACGGCTCCCTGGGAGAAAGCAATCCCTGGCCACCTGAAAATCCAGCCAGGCTGCACAAGCTGCTCCCAGCAAGGAACACCACACTGACCGACTCCAGCACTATATGGAGGATTTCGCTCCACTTGAGCTGGGATGTACTTGGGATAGAAGTTTCTTCAGACTACTACCAGGAAAAAAATAGCTACAGAAATGCAAAATAAACCCAACTGAGTAATTGTGTGAGCATAATGACTCGAAATTAAAGGTTTTAAACAAACAAAAACAAACAAACAAAAAAACACAACCCACACATTTGGAATTTTACATGGTTTTCTGAAATTTTTAAAACAGCATTTTACATTTGTTCAGGTAGAATATTCATTTCAGGTTTTGGTGTGTATTTAAATGCTTCCAAGTTGATCAAGGTGATTTAAGTTAGGAAGTTGAGTACAATTTAAATAACCAATTTTAGATCTGACTTTGTACTTATTTTTGTTCTTTTCTAAGAAAGGTTTAATTGCTGTTGAACACAAATTAATACTAACTAAATACAGGCTTTAAAGACCATTTCCCTCTCCATCCCTCTACTCCAACACCCAGGAACTCAGGTCCCCATTTTTTATGGAAAAGGATACATTTGTTTTGATTATTCACTCTTATAAATACAATACTTTAAAGTTTATTTTTAATTGGAAAACAGGCTTACAGCAACCTGACTGTGCTAATCATGCAAGAAAAATTATCAACACCTTTTGCCACTAAGGCCCAATTACTAGCCCAAGGACACAGGACCTGCAGCTCCAGAACTGCCCTGGACTAAGCCAGCCAGGTGAGCTTGTCTGGGTGACCTGGGCAGGGGGAGACAAGACCACCCTGCTTCTCAGCTCAGGGATCAGCTTTGCTGCTTTTGGGAGTGCCAGTGGACGGCCCCCACCAGCCCACACACTACTGTGACAGCGTGGAAGATCTGAAACACTCTTCACAAATCTCTGACATGTTAGACTGGGAGGGAGTGTTCAGTCACCTTTAAACCCTCCTCATGATGCAGCTGGGATGAGCATTTAACCAACTTTATTTAGCATTTACTGTGGGTTTTTATGAAAAACAAGTAAATAAAAAACACAGATTAAATTAAACCCAGAACAGTTCAGCCATTTAAAGTAATTTTAACTTTAACTTTCATACTCCAGACGCACAACCCCGAAGGTGACGCCTGTTTCTGCAGGACCTTCAGGGCAGGGTCATCTCAGCAATGCAGATCTCATTGCTTCTTCAAATCTTTCCAAAAAGGTCTAAGTTTTAGCTTGCTAGTTCTTAATTCAGAATAAAATCACGTTATTTTTTTGCATGTTCTACACGAAAAATATTTACTATGTTCCTTTACTGTATTTAAACATTTTAAATCACTTTAACAGGGAAGACATGTTCTTTGTGGGCTTTCTGTTTGTTTGTTTTGTAAGAAGGTGGCCTTTCAAGATCAGAGAATCAAGAGAATCTCCCTTTAAGATCAGATGCTCAAATATTTCCTTGGTGTCTCAGGAAACTGACCAAATATAGCACCAGAAAACCCACCTTTGTGCTCAGCTCTAACTCATACTGGCCATACAAGCCTATTTCCTTTAGCCTTGGTTTGCTTCTTGATACAGTACCTGCTGTGGCCTCTTGACCCATAATTATCTCCCACAAAGAAGGTAACACATCAAGCACTTTCTTCCTTCAGCTGTGGTCCTAAGTACAATTTGGGTAAAACCTGCAAGCTGCACAAAGCAGTCAGCTAACACACTTACAGACATCTTTCAAACAATTATGACATGCAAGTGTTTTTGGCTTGTCCAACATTCATTTTTTAATTAATATGCCATTATGAACTCAGGTGCAGAAGAATCCCTCATTCACATATAACCAAACACACCTGTGGGACTGAAACAAGATCAATCATGTCAAAAAAGCCCTAAGATTTTTGGAAGAATATTTCAGAACTTTGAGGAAAAAAACCCCACATTTGGTATTCTTTCCCACTGCTGGCACACCAACCCCTAAGAGACTTCATTTACAGCCTGTGGGTCACTGCTGTTTGTGACTTTGGTGTGGGTTCAATTCCCTTCATGTTCACACTGGCCAGCGTTTCAGAAAGAACCTTTTCTACACACACTCACTTTCTGCTGCCTGAGCCATACTCCTCTGGGGGACCCCAAAGACCCCCCTGAGGAGGGTCCTGGCCAGCACAGCCCAACAAAGGACTGTGGTCTCCAGCCTCTCCACCCCAGGAGCAGAGCCCTTGTGCTTCCTACCAAGGAAAAGCTGCTAAAAACCACAGTCCCCACCCTGTGAGACATCACATGTGCTACTGAGAACTTCTCAGGCAAGGCCATCCCAAGCCAAACATAGCAATCCTTTGCTGCCACATTTCTCCTGACTTGCCAGCAAGGACCTTACCACAATGCCAGGGCACCAGAGCAACCAGTGAGCTGTGGTCACCAGAACAAGGCAGCCCACCCAAGACCTCACTGACATGTTTCCCACTGTTTTATCCATATTCCCAGAACACGAAGCGTGTGCAGAGGCGAACAGCACCAATTACCAGCTGACAAGCAATAACATACTCTGTTAGAGACACTGCCACAGGCCTGGCCCTTGGCCACTCCCTCCTCTGACAGTGACGCCTGAGTCCCACAAAGCATCCCCGAGCATCCCTCTTTAACACCAACCCCCCAGTTACTTGTAATGGGAGCCAAACACTCTCTTGGCTCTCCAGAACTCTCCTTTAGGAGACCCAACAGCAGAGACCACCTTCACTCCCAGCACAGGGGCTCTTCACCCCATAAACCCTGCAGCCCCAGTGCCAGGGCCACTTTCAGTTCACAAGCACATGAATTCCTACCAGGAGGCAGCCAAAAGCTATGAGTGAGGCTCCTTCCCTCCCCAGAAAAACAAGGGTTTGCCAATTTGTTTTGCTCAGTCTGTGGCACACACAGCCCTGAAGAAGTGCACATGCTCCTCTTTCCAGGTTTCCATCACAGGCAGGAAAAACTGTGAATCTCTGTCTTCAAGAAGGGAACCTGTTGATGTTTTCACTCAGGTCTCAAAAGAACCATCAAGTACCAGGAGACAAACACTGCAGTCTTTCCAAAGCTGCCAGGAATGGTCCTCACTATTCCTTGCAGAAGCAGTGCAGGCACTCGCAGGAGATTTGCTCCAGCCACAGATGCTGCAGAGCAAGAACAATGACAACAGAACCCCGTGCAGAGGAACAGCAGCCTCTGAATTGCACCTACTTCACATCAGACTCAAAACACAAGCAAGCTCTCAAAATGCCTTTTTTCTGCCTCCATCTGCCGCTGTGTTGCTGTGCTGTGGCTCTATGGACCCAGCCTTGCGGAACAACTTCCCATTAATTCACCTTTTCCATTTGCTTTAGTCCACTCCCCAGAGCTCCATATACAGTAGATATTTATTTTAAAGCTAAGCCAAAACCATTCAAACGCTAACACTTCAGGGTCTTCAATACTCCTGGTTGCACACAGGAGGGCCTCTTTTAGAATAAAGAGCGTCCACTTTGGGAACTAAACCAACATAATTATAACTGGGATGCATGTCAAAGTTTTACAAATCTCCAGACTGGAAATAAATTAGGTTTTACTCCTCACAGATCCTTTGTTACAGAAGGCATAAAAACTGCATTGAAGCCTCAGGAACACCAATTCCTCACCAGAGATTCCAGGAACTGTGTAAGAAAATCGAGCTTCAAAACCCAGTTTGTTGCTGTGGCTCCTCACTGCATGGCATTTTGGCTTTCCTAATGGAGAAACAAGACAAAGTTCCCCCAAAATCCTGGACACTGTTCCACATGAAAGTCCAATACATATTTTCTTTGAATGTCTAACAATGTCCAGGATCAAATCCCAACCAAAAAGATGAAGTCAAAGACTTTTCCAAAAAAAGTCAAAGTCATTAAAACATGCCACTTTTGCATCAAGCACGGAAATACCGTATTTCTTTCAGACTTCTGATGGTGCTTAGGTTTTTATTTCCATAATTTAGGAACAGTCATATTGATTCACTCATTCTTCAAAATATTACTTGTGTCATAAAGGAAGCAGTATGGAGGGAAGGGAATAAATAGGTTTAGATTTTAGAACAGGTTTTGCAGAACAACCATGCCCAGGTTTGCTTTAGAGGTATGACATGAGTCTTACAAATGTGTAAAGTACCTACACCAAGACAGAAAAAACATCCAATTGTTTAGGCAAGCTGGGACATGTTACTCAGATTATTCTCTACTGGAGGCTGATGCAAACATGCCAGGTCCACAAACACACACAGAAATGTCTACGTGGCATTTCTGGCACATTTGTAAAGGCCCAACTGGCAACCAACTAATGTGAGAGAGCAAAAGCCATGCCAAGGAGTTGTTCAAGAATTTAAGAAGTGCACAGGCTCAACAGCAAAAGCCAAGGGCAGGATCCATGAGAACAGACATGGAGGACAGACCAAAGAAGCCACCAGCCACCTCCCAGCCACGCCTTCGCAGCGCACGACGTGGGGATTTGAGGTAGGGGCAACACAGCCCACGTTGCTGAGCAGCCTTTTAGGTGGAGCTTTTTCTTCTATACCAGTGACTTGAAATAACTTGAATGCTTCTTTCTGGGCAGAGACGGGTTCAAATTATGCAAAGAAATTGGAGGACAGCCAATACTCAAACAATTCAACCTTCATCCTAACCACAAAGATGTACCTCGGCTCTCACAGACGGGCGTTTGCGAGCTGGTCTGGGCACAACGCGCTGCCCAACTGAGCTAAAGGGCTCTGCCTGAGAGGGGAACAAGACATCAAAGTAAGATCCCGTGCTACCTCTGGCAGGGAGGACAGCTCTCGAATCAAAAGATAAGCAGAGATGGTCCCACACCACATACATACACACCTAGTCACCCCCAAGGAAAATGGGTGGAGCAAAAAGGTGCTTGCATGGCAATTTTCATCATCATCGCTACATTTAGACCCACGATCTAGACAGGTTTTGCAACTCAGTCCAAAAATAAAGGTCAAGTGGAATAAAAGTTACTTAGATCAATGCTCAATATGTAAGAATGAATGTCCAGAAAAGAATTTCCTACGTTTTCCAAATATTTATTTTTCTATTGTAATCACAACCACCAAGAGCACCCACTCCCTCCATTCTGTTGTGGGTGTTTTTTAAATTCACAAGGATCAGCACTTTTTTCATGTGCTAAGGGTACATCTCAAATGCTCTTTCTTACCATTTAACTTGAGCCAGTATTTAGAAGTCAAATTAAAAATAGCCTTCTTTTTTTTAAATGCACAACTTATTCTAATTCCACGCCCAAGGAGATAGGAATTAGTTAATTTAACACTCAGACTGGTGCACTACGAGTTGCACATTTTTGTTCTGAGAACAGAAAATAAGGAGTAGCACACTGTAATACTACAAGATTAACTGCCATAAACTCCACTGCCAAATCATCCTCCTGATACTGAAATCAGCTGGAATAGTCCTTTTCTTCTCTTTTTTTTCCCACTGGTTCCACTCACATTTATCATCCTGTGCACATACTTTTATATCTTTTTATCTTTTGCGCCAGTTAGTCTTTAAGTTCTATTCAGCAACTTCTGGGGAATGGAAAATTTTTATTCTCTGTGTTGTTTATCACTCCAGCCTGGGATTTACCCAGCCCATGCCATCAAAGTTGATGTTTTAGCAGGCTGCTACCCACAACTGCAGCTGCAGCAGGCAGTTTACTCTCCAGCAGCAGTAAAGGCTGCAATTTAATGGCTTTTAAAAAATAAAAAAAATATTACTCCTTATGAAGTCAAGAAAAGTTTTAATGTGCAATATGGACATGGCTTTTACCAATAACCAACCTGCAGCATATCACCTATCTTTTCTCTAATATAAGAGTATTATAATGTAATATGATACAATTAATATTCTCTTAAACCAAACCATTATCTTTTCATTTTGTTTTCTCTTTTAAGATTCAGCCTTAAAATTACTTTAATTGTTGCAGTCCTCCCACACAAATACAAGAGGCAAGTTTATTGCAATGGAGAGCCCTAAATAGCACAGTCTGGTTTAGGCTGACTAATACAAACACGCATTTTGTTTAATTTTACATTTGTTCCTAGGGAGATTTCAGTCTCATCTCTTCTACCTCCCATTCCACAGCACCTGACAGTGTAGGACGTCACCCACCCTGGCAGGCTGAGCAGCCCAGGCAGCTCTGGCCCCATGCATGGCAGCTTGGGGGACAGGCTGGCCACTGCTGGTCACCATCCTGCAGAGAAGGGAGTGCAGGCAGGCATGTGGGACTGCCAAAAATGTGTGTCTGAGCACATCCTGGTGTCATGGCAATAGCCAAGAGCAAGCCAGCAGCAAGGAAACCTGCAGGAACTCTCCCTGGGGAGTGGACCACAGCAGGTCCACCAGGCCGAGGCACACCAAATACACAGGGTGCACTCAAGCAAGGCAACAGCCTTCACAAACACACCAAGGCAGCTCACAGTCCCGTGTGTCTGCTCAGCCACTCACACCCTCAGAAATCCCTCCTTAGCACCAGCACAAGAAAAAAACCTGGGAATTAACCAAGGTTAGAAGTAACCTGGCAAAGGCAGACTAAGTTTTAACCAAATGAATGCCTTATCCAGTGCATCACATGGTCAGAGATGCCAGAACAGGAAAAAGAACAGCACATGGAGAAGGAGAAGCAGGACTACTTACTGGCCTGCCATTAGTAGCTGGTGAAAAGGTTTGTGCAACCACAGCCCCAAGTGCCTCAAACCACTGAGCCAGAAACCCCAGGAGGAGCCTGCTGAGGCACACCGACTCCTGAAAGCAGGGATCAGCAGCTTCCAGGACTTCAAAGGGAAGCCACTTCTAGCCTCCAAGCGATCCACAAAGCCAAAGGCTGCTGGTGAAGGCTGCCAGCCCGCTCCTGCTGTCACAGGATCCTTGCCAGGCAAACAGCAGACCTGCAATTAGAAGAGGTGTTTGTTGGCCTCTCTTCTGCAGCTCATTAGCAGAGGTAAGGTTTGCAGTCACAACAAGAAAGTCCCGACCTCCAGTGAGCACAGCTCACTACAACTGCTCTGTAAGACAAGGAACAAGTCCTCCTACCAGCTTCCATTTAACAGGATGATCTGTGGCTTCAGCATGCTGAGAAGGAACATTCCAGGCACTCAGGACAGAAGGTTAAGTGTTGCAGCAACACGTCTTCTGTAAAAAGGCCCAGATAACAGCTTTTGGTGTTCCAGCTCACCATCTTCTATCTCCATCTTGGTCATTTCAGACTACACAAACAATTCCAAAGGCAGCCTTGGACAATCACCAAACTGGTGGTCTTCACTTTAATAAGCTTCTCTTAACAAAGCCAGAGCCTTCCTTTCCCTAAAGCAGACTGGAGCTGCTCTACAACAAGCTCCACACACTTCCGGATGCATCTTTCCAGTAGCATCACAGGCAGGGAACAGTGACTTGGCCTGACCCTGCCAGGAGCGTTTCAGAAGGGGAGATGCAGTGACAACAGGACTTCTGGGGGCGAGAACCACGGAACTGCCTCTGCACACCAACAACACACACGCCTAACCAGCAATAACCTGACTCCAGAAGAGGCCAGGAGCAGATGCTCAGGAAGAAGCGTAAGGACACAGCGTAAAAGGGGCATTCTTCCACCCTCCTCTGCGCCCTACCCCACGCTTCCCAGTCAGAGGTAAATTCCCAAGCCCAAAACTGCATCTGAATCACTGCATTTACTGGTCTCCCACAGGCCTACCAACAGATCCAACTGTACCTTAAAAAAGTCTCCTGAATGTCCCACCACAGTCAGTCTATAGCTTAAAAAGGCACCACACAAAAACTATTGGTTTTAATTTTAAAGCTGCTGACAATTGATTACACCCAGTATTCACCATTTATTGCATAATAAATTACCTAGGATCATCACTTCCAATTTACTCATGTCAATTGTGACTTTAAGACCTCTACACTATTTCCTTTAAAGCATTTCTCCCCTTAGCAAGTCAGTTTATTTACACACCACCTTACACAGCCTTGCAAAACTAGGCTGAGCCAACCTCATGTAAACCTAAAACAGGTCCCAAGCTTGAAGAAACTGTGGAGCTGAAGGACACTGATTATCCCAATTGCTTAGGCACTTACAATGCCTTTGCATTCAAACAGAACTCCATCCCTTGAGATAAGTGACCTTGATCTGGGGGGCTTGTTAGGTGTTTCAGCGCTGGTGGCACACTAGTTTGCAGGCACAAGGAATGCAAAGCATGTTCTCACCAGAGCTGGCAGAATCCTGCGTCCAAGGGCCCTGGCCCCAGCACACTGCCAGGCACAACCGGGCACTGCCACCACGCTGCAGAGTGACGGGCACGGCCAGCACTGGGGCAGCAAACAAGGTGAGGCACTGCATGAAAGGCAAGAGCACATCAAAAGAGCCCTGTTAAAGAGGGATCTACACTACCTGGCGGACTGTGATTCCAGCACCTGATGTTGACTACTCAGGAGCAGATTGGCCTTCCAGGGGAAGGCGAGCATCTGAACTGCCAGTGAAGAACACCAGCACTTCTGAACTGCAGTGCTGCTTTCTCCCACATAAAGGAGTGTGCTTGTTTCACTAGGAGCACAGGCACACTCCTCACGTTCCTTCCAGAAAACGGCATCTCATGTTCATGGCAAAGGTGTGCTTCAATGCTACTTTATAACTGCAGTTCGTTCTCTCTGGGTCTTCTTACCAGAGGAGAATTTTGGGAGGGTGTTCTGAACAACCTCAATCTACAGATGCAAATCACTCTGAAACAGGAACCTGTGAGCACTGTGCACACACAGCACCAGAAGACCACACGCTAAGGAAGGGACTGCCATCACCTGAGACTGGGTCACGTGCAAACTCATGGTCCAACATAACACAGAAAACTATTGCACTACAATCACTTACTGTTATTGGTCTGCACTTCCACGCTTTTGAAAGCATTACTCTGAAACCATGTTTTGGCTGCAAACATAGTGAAAAAAAAAGGAACTTCTTGAAAGCATTTCCATGGAACTCCATACATTTCATAGTCTACATTTTATAAATTTGTGATCCCAAAACAGTTTTCACAGACATGTGAATTCAGCTTTCCAACACTGCTGGAAAACACCATCATTCCTGATTTTTACAGATACGTACAGGTATGTACATGACATAAAAGCCTTACACCCCCAACGTGTGGCCACAGAACTTGTCTACAGCAGTGCTCAAAAGGTGAGGATTTTGACAGCATCAGATATCTCTGTAACTAAGATGCTCTTAAACTGTCTCAGTCTTGACTACCCTCAGATCCTAAAGTAACTAATCCATCCCCTAATCCACGTGCACACCCTGGCTGAGGCCAGCCTGCCACCCACCTCTGTGACATCCATGAACCCTCATACACAGAGGCACTCAGAAATCACCCATGTTCAATACCACCACTGCAATCTGCTGTAGCTCCTGAGAGTTGCACAGGTGAAGTGGGACAAGTTTTTAACCTGTTTATACACAGTAGAGCAGGTATCAAGATGCTATTTGAGAGTTCTAATACCAAGAATGTAAATGAATTCAAGTAGCTTTTTTTTGGCAGGGACAAGAAGGGCTGAACGGGTGCCTAATTATTTCACAACGGCTGTCCCTAGATCCTATTTTAGCATCGGGCTTTCATTAAATTTAAGCATGACTTCAGAGTACCAGCTGGCTGGAAAAAACAAAAACCACAAACACAACCCACCCACAACACCCCACGGGTGTTCTTATCCCCGCCCATGTTCTCTTCCTACCCTCACTGAGGGCTTGGAAGACACCAGTTCCATTTGGAAAACCAGCCTCAAAAGCAGAAAAGTTCTGCAGGAAATGGCTATATTTAGCCCTCCCCTTTCACCTCAGCTCCTCTACACACTTGCATTCTCCTGCAAAAGGATCCTTCTGCTCAGTGTTAGAGGTGATCTTTAGCAGGTCACCTCAGCAGAAAAAATGCAACCAACTTCATACGTGTTAAGAGAAGAGCGTGAACAATCACCAGAATATCAAATCTTCAGCTACTAAGGCATACAATAAAACTCTTACGTCTCAAAGTGTGTTGAATTGCAAGCCCCAGGAACACAGTATGGCCAAAATCACTTTATGAGTGGTGCCCATGGAGGGCGAGGCTGAACCTCTGCACACACTATCCGGGGCTTCACCAGTTCTTTTGTCAGTAACTAACACAGCCATCCTATTCCCTACAGAGTATAAACATAAGGCAACAAACTCAACAGCTCTGCTACTCAAGTATTTTCCTAATAAATAGTTTTCTAAATTTATTTCCTAATAAATAAATAATAAAAAAACCCAGTTAGCAACAGTTCCTGGGCAGTGGAACTTAGACAGAGAATGTCGGCAGCACCTCTGGAAACATCATCAACACCAGGTCAGTAGGATTTCCCTTCCCCAGCTTGAAACTTTGAGACACATTATAAGACTTAAAAGTAAAACTATATAATGGGGGTTTTTCCCCTCAAGTTGTTTCATTTAAATAACAGCCTCACCTGGCATAATTCTGTCCTAACCATGATTTAGGCCTGTAAGAGCTGATTATTTACAAACTGAGAAGGTTGAGGGGTGAACTAAGTCACAGCAACAGACCTTAAAGTTTGTCCCAAAATGAAGACAGAACAAAATACACCTCTCACTCAGTGTGGAGACAAACAGGCAGAGATTTACAGTTAGGAACTACTCCCGAGTCCTGTGCCACTGGGCAAGGAGCACATACCCGACCCCTGAATCAGAGGAATGCAGGTCTTATCCCAGCAAACAAATCCTGAGGGAAGGCAAACCTCTGAAACCACGGCACACACTTAACACCTCCTGGGGAGAGCAGAGTGCATACAGGAACTTTTTGTTCCCTTAAAACAGATCTCTAACACCTTCTCAAAAAAAAAAAAAAGTTTCGGCCATCAAAGGCCCCAGCCCTGCACTTGAGAGCTCTCCACAGCCAGGACTCCAGCTTTCCCATTTCAATTGCAAGGCACCCCAGCACTCTTCAAACAGCTCCAGCCCTTCAAGGACAGAGCTCGGAGAGTATTTGCAAAGTGCCTGCTGCATTCCAGGTCACCACCATCCCTCTGAAGATGAGTATAAGGATCATAGCAAAGATCGTATTACAGGAAACAAAAGAAAAGTGAAGGTTTAAAAATAGACTTGTCATTGCCCACAGCAAACTGCTATAGCCACAGGAGTCTTCTTAAAGGAGAAGCTGAGATGGGCTTCAATGCAGACCATAAAAACACATGAGATTTGGAAAATGAATCTGTTCTCTTCTGAGAGATCAATGCATCGTTTTAAAAAGTGGGTTTGTACAAAGGTGCCAGTTCTGCAGCTCAGTCCAGAACCTGGAAGTTCCCACCAGTAACATCATCCTGAGGCACTGGTGCCTCCAGCACACCTACATGAACCCCAACTCTTTGAGAACCTGCTGAAGATGAACTGCTCTCTCAACTACTGGAAAACAAAGTGGTTTCGTTACAATTAATGTAAAAGTACTGCTAGAAACAAATTATTTTAGTCTTTTTGTATAGACGGAGTTGGAAAGACTGACTGGGCAGCTTCCCCTACTATATTCATGGCCCAGATTTCACAGGCCAGTGTGTGGGTTTAGAGCCTCCAGGTTAACACGCACACCTGAGCGGGCTGAGAGCGCCTTTCTGCTCCAGGACCGTGCTCCCTGTCCAGCCAGAGTCCCGCAAGAAGCCAGGCCACATCCTGCCCCCTCTCCTTCCCCCGCGGAGCCCAGGGCGGGCGGGCTGCGGATAACCGGGGGGCTCAGAACGCGCTGTCTCCCGCACCAGCGGCTCTGGCAACCTGCAAAGGCGTCATCTTTAGCAGATGAACTGGCACCAGGGACTTTGACCTGTAGCTTTCTTATCCCCAGCAAACCACGGACTCTCAGCGTATTGACGTGGGTAGTGCCAGCACATCCACAGGGAGCTCACTGCGCTCCGGCAGCACTCCGCACCTCCCACCCGGGCAAGCTCCACGCAGCCCCACGGTTGCCACCGCGAAGAAAATTAACTCTACCCCAGCCAAAACCACCACAAGTTAATAAAAAGCAGAGAAAAGGGAAAGCCCCAGCCCTGCCTTCCCCGCAACACCGCAGCGATGTCGCACCCCCCGAACACGCCCGCGGCACCGCGGGGCCTCTGTGCGTCCCCCACTCGAGCACGGGGACCCCCGGGACAGCGAACCCTCCCGGGGCGGCGAGGCCGACCTGTTCCGGGGATGGGGACTCACCCGCTCGGGCCGACGGGACGGAGCTGCCCGGTGCGGCGGCGCTGCCCCGCTCGGGCCGGCCGGACGGAGCTACCCGGTGCGGCGGCGCTGCCCCGCTCGGGCCGGCCGGACGGAGCTGCCCGGTGCGGCGGCGCTGCCCCGCTCGGGCCGGCGGGGCCGGGGGCGGCCGCGGGCGGCGGCGACTCCGCTGACAAAGGAGCGCGGGCGGGGCAGCGCCCGCACCGGCAATGGCAGCGCGTCACTTCCGCCCGCGCGCCCCGGCGAGCGCCGCCTGCCGGCGCTGCGGGGTGTGGGAGCGCCGCTCGGGCAGCGCCGCGGGCGCGGCGGGTTCGGGGGCGCGGGGAGCTGAAATCCCGTCCCGACCCACAGGGAATGAGGGGCCAAAAGCATCGGGGCAGCCAGAATCCCAGAATGCCAGAGTGGGTCGGGCTGGAGGGACCACAGACGGTCGCTGGTGCCACCTCCCTGCTCCAGCGGGGCCATCCCAGAGCACAGGGCACGGGAGCGTGGCCAGATGGTTCTGGAACATCCCCAGGGAGGAGACCCCAGCCCCTCTCTGGGCTCTGTTCCAGCCCGGGCCCTGCCCAGGGCAGCAGTTCTTGCTCCTGTGCGGGGGAATTGCCGGGCTCAGGCCCTGCCCGTGGCTCTGGTGCCGCTGCCGGGCCCCGGAGCAGAGCCCGGGCCCTGCCCTGAGCCCTCCCTGCAGCCAGGGACACCCAGGGCTGAGGGCCCCTCTCAGCTGGGGCTCCTCTCGAGGCTGAGCAGCCCCGGCTCCCTCAGCCTGTCCTGGGCACGGAGCTGCTCCAGGCCCTTCCTCAGCTGCGCAGCCTCCGCTGGAGCCTCTCCAGGAGCTCCCTGGTCCTGCTGTGGGGATTGGTCACAGGTTGGGGTCGATGGTTTCTGAGGTCTTTTCCAACCCAACTGACTCTGTGATTCTGCTTCTGTGTCACAAGGGACATGGCTGTGCTTTTCATCCACATATGTGGCACCTCCCAAGCAGCAACATGAACATGTGCAAGACAGGAGGTGAGGAACTCAGAGGAGCAAAACAGAAGACATGGAGATATAGCATGAGTCGGGCTGGGACAGCATGGATAGCAATCACAGCTGTGGTGCCAGGGCAGGAGGCGAATGCTTGTTCACTCGGGAAAAGGCAGGTGGATGGAGGGTTTGGAAAGTGCTCCTAATGAAGCTCCTTTGTGCATATAGCTCATTTATGCACCACCCTCCAAACAGGGCCAGGATTTGACTCACTATGAGTAATAGGAATGTTTTAAACAGAGAAAAGAATACTAATTCCCTTAAAAATACAAATAGGTCTTATTTGGCTCAACAGCGCAAGGCCAGTGATTTTCCACAGTGTACTGCCAAGTAGCTGAATGTGGCATTCAAGTAGCTCATGTGTAGGTGTTCCTTGGGAGAAAATACAGCTCTAACAAGGACCATTTTCCTAAAGAGAAGACTAAAGGTTGGGTATCTAATACAGCTTTTCAAAATTTAACCAAACAGCTACATTTCCAGAAGTGCCAAGTTTCCCTTGAGGCCCCACAGGTGGTGTTGGCAGCCAAGACCTCTGAACACCCACCTGCTTATTTGCAGCCTAAAGCACTTTTGACAGTAGTAGCCCATGTGGTTGTCCAAGCTCCCAGGAAAGGGTGACACTGTTGGGCCAAGAGCCACCTCTCACTAATGCCTGTGGGGTTGCCAGGAGACACGAGGAGCTGCATGGGTTAGAAGCACTTTGCATGAAAAAGTTTCTACTTTACATCTGGTAGAAGAATATGAATTTTGGAACCTGTCATTGAGTAACCCACGCATGGTTCACCAAGGGACAGCTGTTGCTAAGTGCTCATTCACAGCCACAGGAGGAACCAGTGCTGGGAACTGGAATTAGGCAGCTCCTGCCCACAGTCTCCTGTAACTGGATCACATACAGTTTACATGCCACTGATGTCTAATTAATAGTGACGCAGAGGGAAGAATTAGCTTACTGAAGTAATCTCAGCATAATCTATAAACAGGGCTATTTTTCTGTTCTTTTGAATGCCACTTCTTATTTATCATCATAAGCATCCTTACAAATAAATTTGCTTTACAAATAGTGCGGGGTTTTTTCAATTATCTTTTCTATAAGTAACATGATTGTTGATAGGAAATTCCAGCTGTAAGTAGAATTTTATCTGTAATAATGTTATTTGGGGAGAAAACCTGGGCTGCAGTCTGAGAGGGATATCACAACAAAGTGTTTGGGTTTGTGGCTGGTAGTGCCATGGCAGAGTCAGAAGTGCCTGAGATTTGGGGAGGATTACAGGGCTGTCTCTGTCCCTGAGATGCCCCTCTCTGTGCTACCCCTGTGCCACTCAGATGCCACAGCTGGCACAGTGAGGGTAGTAAAGCATCTGGCTTGTCAGGTGTTTTACAGTCCCCCAAGGAAAGGTGGGGTGGATTTGATGGGGGTATTCATACACGGCTGACTTTGCACAGCTTTGCAAGGAGAGGAGCGTGATTAAATTTGGGGTCTTCCAGTTCGCAGCAGGAGAACCTCTTGTGGCTCTTTCCGTGCTGGGGAACAGTCTGGAACTTCTTCCCAAATAATGTTTGCGTTAATCAGGTGTAATAATGGCATGTCCATGTGAAAGGAGCACTGTGGGCACCAATTGCCACCCACAGACATCAGAATAAACACATTAATATTATGCAAATATCATGGTCTTCAGAAGTCTGTGGGCCCCAGAACACAACACATGCAGAGCATACCTTGGGCTATGGGGCAGGTATACCCTGTCATCCTTCCACACAGAAAACCCTCCCAAGGCAGCCAGTATAGCAAAATCGGGCTTCTCTGTTTTGAAACAATTTCCATGGTAACTTGAACTGCCTTGGTTCTTCATAAATTCTGCCTCTCTCTGGAGCAGCTGGGATTTCAAGTCAGACCACTTTGAAATGCTCTGGGAGTGTAGAAACAGCTCGTGCAGCTGAAAGATGCCATAGAGGAAATGTTTGGAAGAGGTGGCTGCTGGACCCGAGACCAGTCCCCTCATTTGGTAAAACCATCTCCCTTTAGACTCCCCTGGCTTTTCAAGCTCTACAGAGCGGTGAGCACTGTCCCAGACAAACAGAGGGGAGCAGGCAGTGCGGGGGGTCCAGCCCAGGCCAGCAGCACCACACAGGGAGGGCCCTGGGGGCAGATGGAGCCCAACAGCAAAAAAACACCACTAACACTGTTATTCCTTCTAAAATACACAGTAAAATATAATTTTGTTGCAGCACACAAAATGAGGCTGTGCATGACAAAGCCAACCTGATAATTGCCTTCAGAGCCGCTGAGGTTTTTAACTCTTTAGCGTTATTAACGTCAGCACATAAAGACTTCGCTTATATGCTCAAGGTGATCTGCGGTACAGAAATAATAATTCAGACCTTCCAAGCTGCTGCTTGTCGTGAATTATTTTCTTCTGCCTTGAGGAAATTTCTAAATATATATCTGTGTATATGCATGCAAACAAGCAAACCTGGCAGTTGCAACTTAGCAAAGTTGCATCACCGCCCCCTCCCAGCACAGCAACTGGCCCGAGCACAGCTGCTGAGAAAATGCCAGGAAGCACTCGGGTTTGAAATTAAAGAGCTTGTTCTAATATTTAGCTGTGATAAATGTGACTGGGAGTACATGTATTTCATCAGGCGTCTGTGAGTCAGGCATGTGAGTCACAGACGGAGTCGCGCTGAGGCTGCTGGAGCAGCCGGTGAGGCCTGTCCGAACAGCTCCACGGCATGCAGAGCTCCCACTGACTCCCCCAGGAGATTCCATGAGTGTAAGGACAGGACGGGCACATGCCTGCTGTCCCAGCAGCTCTGGAGCGGGCCTCACCCTGAGCACCTTCCACAATTCTCCTTTTTCAGGTCCTTACCTCATGTGCCTCTTTACATCACAAACCCCACAGACTTTGGGGCACTGGGGAGCCAGGTGCAATTCAGCATGAGCACAGAGAGGAGAACCCAGCTCCAAGTAATTAACAATAATGTATAATTGCTACCAATTTGGTTTTACACAAATTACACAGTGTTATTAAATTAAGCAGACCGTGTTCTTGCATCTGAGCATTAGTAGCATAACTCATTTTCATGCCATTTTTTAAAATAGCACTGGTAATTAGTCCTGTGCTTTCCAAACCCATCACATGCAGCGTTTTGTTTTCAGCAAAACACCCACCAAAAAGTGCTCAAGTTTTCTAATTGCAAAGATTCACTTCACAGGGCTGCACAGTTCCTTTCTGCTCTGGGTGTTATTCAGGAACAGCCAACTGGAATTTATTGAAATTATGCCAAAACATAAATGATGAAAACTACTCCCCAGCTGAGGCGGGGAGCCTTTGTAGGCCAAGGTTCAGCCCATGGGACCCGCTCTCACAACGGAGTCACCGGGCACCGGGGATCAGGGTGGAAATGCTGGCAAGCTCATTTCCATTTCAAACGCCAAACCCGGGGTACAGAGGAGTTCTCCCTTCGGCCGCCAGCGCAGCTCCGCAGACTCTGGGTGCTGGTGACCCGTGCGATGCCCGCGCTCAGTGCCCCTCTCAGTGCTCTGCTCGCTGCCATGCCCGTCGTGCTGACCAATGCACCAGCAGCTGCTTTTCCACCCAGGCACCACAGCCAGGCTGTCCCCCGTGCCCGCTCTTGCCCAGAGTGGGTGTCCCCAGTGCCAACCCTGTGTCCCGCCGGCCCCGCTGGCACAGTCGCCCCCTCTCCTTCTGCTTGGCTGGGAAGGAGCTTTTTTTGGCCTCTGCTTCTGTCATCTGGCATTTAAATGTAACGAGAGCTTTCGTTGCTAACATTTATAGCAGCAAAATATTTAAGTTCCAGGGCTTGTAACACATGTTGTTCGTGTCCCCTTGCCAGGCCCAGCTGCAGGCTCCCAAAGCCTTCCCTACGCTCGCTTCAGGGCCTTGCCAGCGAGTGGCCGCCATCCCCGGCTGTGCGGCAGCGGGCGAGCAGGAGCTCCGGGGTGGCTGGTGGGAGCCACCAGCACCAGCACCAACACCGGCACCAGCACCAACACCAGCACCGGCACCGGCACCAGCACCGGCACCGGCACCAGCACCGGCACCAACACCGGCACCAGCACCAACACCGGCACCAGCACCAACACCCGGCACCAGCACCGGCACCGGCACCAACACCGGCACCGGCACCAGCACCAGCACCAGCACCAGCACCAACACCGGCACCAGCACCAACACCAGCACCGGCACCGGCACCAGCACCGGCACCAACACCGGCACCAGCACCGGCACCAGCACCAACACCAGCACCAGCACCAACACCAGCGCATCCCACAGCGGCGCTGGGGCTCCGGGAGGGTTCCCGGTGCTGGCTGCACCCAGAAAGTGCCGGCACACGAAGGGTGATGGAGGGTTTGTCGAATTGGTCCCTGTGGCGGGGACGCATGGAGGAGGAGAGAGGAGAAGGACAAGGCTCAGTCACCAGGCTGCCACGACTCCAGTCACAGGCAGCAGTTAGAGAGGGTAGTTCAAAGTGCCTGCTTCAGTCCCGCCTGTGCCAGGGCGTGTGTTTGGACGCTCCAGCCTCTCCCTCTGCAGCCCCGGCAGTCAGCCCGCAAAACCGGCCCGAAAGGAAAGGTGGAGAGCAAGCACAGCCCACTCTGCCCACATGGAGCCGCACGTGGCCCCGTCCCTCAGCCCCTCCTCGGAGCCCCGGTGCCAGGCTGCCCAGGGGGAGGCTCCTGCTTCCAGCACGGAGTAGAGCGAGAGGACTTAGAAGCAGAAAGCCCCAGCCCCACAGCCATCTAATAAAGGTGTTCCTTTAGGCTACGTTTCCTTTTGAAAAAGCCTAAAGCACCTTCAGCTGTTACCAAGGAGTCTCTTCTTCCTGCTCCTGTTCTATCTACCCTTTGCTACAGTAACCTCGGAGAGCTGGTTTGATCCACCTGTACCAGGGCACAGCAGGAGAAGAACAGCAGTGGCTCCCAGCCTGGCCCCAGTGGCTTAGGGTTATCCTGAAGCCACAGGTCCTGGACAACTGGACACCTCAGGGGCTGTGCAGAACAAGAAGAGCCTCTTCTGACCCTTAGGGTCACAGCAAGCAGCTCGAGATGCAAACCCCAAAGGCTCAGTTAGACAATACAGAAAATAATCCCATTTTTAAAGCCTGCAGATTTTTGAGCTGGTCTCCAGATCCGTCTCCCTGGGGTTGAACCAAAAGAGCCCTCCCCTCTGCAGGAGCAAAGCAGGGGCCAGCGGCCATCTCAGCCACCACCATCATCTCCCACTTGTCTCTCATGACTCCCCCCCTCATGTGGGCTCAGAAGGGTCTCATCACCTGCACCTCTCTGTGACAGGCTGCTTCTGCTTGGAGATAGGGGCCAGGCTCTGAGCTGGAAAACCATTTCGAGTACTTTGGACCTTGACATGTGCTCTTCTATCCTGAGAGCAGACACAGGGGAAAGGAGTGGACTGCAGACACAGGAGGGAGAGGAGATGCTGGATGCGTGGTCTTGGCCTGACACCTTCCAGCAGAGACCAGGACTCTGATGCCTCCATAGCACAAGGGATGGGGTCAGAGCAGCAAGGGACAGAGCCTGAGCAGCTGATAGGGAGGACAGGCTGAGAGAGCAGCAGCCATAGCGAGGACAGGTCTCATCATTTTGTTCTCCTAAAGCCAGGCATCAAGTTTATTTTCCTTTCCAATAGCTGATTAAGAGGCTGGTTAGGGAAAGACAAGTATTTCATCATCAGACTCAGAACAGGGAACTGAAGACTGCTCACTGTGATGCTTCTGGACAGCTGGAAAGGGACAGAGGGAGAGTGTCTGTCAATACTGGAGGTGACAGAAATAACCCAGGAGTGTATCAGAGGGCAGACAGCCCAGCACAGCCAGTGTGTGCCATGAGATGCTGCTGTATTTAAATAAACCACTTTGGGACGGCCCAGATTTCTTCAGCTCTTCTGTGACTGGCATGGCTGAGGGTACGGCCTGACTCGTGTGCTTCTCCCTGGGTGAGCCCAGCACAATCCAGCTGGCTGCTAATCTGCAGGGTCCTTTCTGGGAACACAGTTCTCCTGTGGCATAAACTATGGCTGGAATGTGGTGTGGCACATAGCAGGGTGCTGCTGCCACAGCTCAACTCCAGAGCACACGGAGAGCTGGGTGAGGGGATGGGAAGCAGGGACAAACTGCTCTGTAAACATTTCCAGGGATGGGCAGCCACAGCTTCTCTGGGCAACCTGTGCCAGGACCTCACCACCGTCACAGCCAAGAACTTCTTCCTAATCTCTAATCTAAATCTCTCACTCTTCTTTTAGTTTACCCCTTGTCCTATCACAACAGGCTCTGCTATAAAGTTTGTCCCCAGCTCTCTTGAAGCTCCTTTAGGCTCTGGAAGGGGCTCTGAGCTCTCCCTGGAGCCTTCTCTTCCCTACTCCAGGTGAACACCCCCAGCTGTCCCAGCCTGGCTCCAGAGCAGAGGGGCTCCAGCCCTTGGAGCATTTCTGTGGCCTCCTCTGGACTCTCTCCAGCAGCTCCATGTCCTGCTGTTAGGCCCCAGGGCTGGAGGCAGCTCTGCAGGTGGGGTCTCACCTGAGCGGAGTAGAGGGGCAGAATGCCCACTCCCCTGCTGCCCACACTGGGGATCAGCCCAGTTCACGGGGGTCTCTGGGCTGCCAAGTGCTCATTTCCAGGTCGTATCCACCCTCTCACCCCCGGAACCTCTCCTGTTCCTTGGGGTTTCACTTGCTGTAACTGAGCAAGCTGTGTCCTCTGCCACCACCTCTGTGAGGGTTCCGTGCTGCTATGCGCTTTTGAACAGCTGGCAGGGGCTGTACGAGGGCTGGCTGCATTCTGCCTCTGGGAGGAGTTTGCCATGACGCCACCAAAAAGAAAAGGGGGAAAGGAATTCTGTCTGTGCCCGCTGCGTGGAGAAACATTTCCACACAAGGTGGCACCTGTCTCCTTCCTTCCAGTCTCGAGCCAGAGACGCTGAAAGCCACCTGGAAATATCCTCTGAAAGTTAACTCCCGGCAAACAGGATGCAGAATCCATCATTAGTTCCCATTAGCAGTTGCTTTTCCCTGGGCACTCAGGCACCGCAGGAATTGCTGCCACAGTCAGTGCTCGGGCTGGGCAGCAAGGAAAGGGCAGGAGCGGTGGGGTGACAGCAGCTGCCTCCACTGCAAGTGCCCAGCTCTGGGACAATGGACATCCACTCGGAGCCTCCCAGCACCAGGAGGGTCCTGGGAGCTGAAGGGGGCTCCTGCCCACTCCCCGTGTGCAGCACTGCGTGTCCCACTGCAGACGGGCAGAGGTTTATGTGCTCCAGATCTGCCCTGTGCTTTATCTGACAGAGATTAATGCTCTGTGCCTGTAATTTAAATCACAATTAAGGTATTTTAGAATATCTCTTCATACACTCTGCAGACCAGTGCAAGCTCTGCTGACATAGGAGGCTCTTTTGCCCTCCAGTGCAGGATGCTGGAGAGGCCTGCCTTCCACTGCAGGGCTTTTCTTCTGATCCCAACCTTTCCACACAAGGAAAATGCACATTATTATTGCATATTAGAAATGCAGCGTAGCTAGAACAGCTCTTGCATCAAGCAGTGAGACAGTACCACCACTCGCAGGCTAAGGAAGGAACTGGGCTGTCCTGACCCCTGTGCTCTGGTACCTGCACAGAGCCCGCTGGCCACCCACAGGACCCCCCAGCCCAGCAAGGGGGCCCAGCACAGAGATGCTCTGGCTGAGCATCTCCTCTGGCAGCACGGCCAGCAGTGCTGTCCCACCCCGCCCTGCCCCAAGGTATGCACACCTGAGCACAGTGGTTTTAAACCTTAAAAATCTTGGTGAAGCATGGAGGTGCCAGATCCCTTACTTGCATCAAGGTCCTTGGTCCTCAGAGTTGCTGAGAAAGGCAGAGATATGTTTTGAAGGCTGCAAAAAAACACTTTGATTTTCATGTGATTATTTTTCACCCCTATCATGCTTCCCCCACCTGTCTCCAGCTCCATGGTCTCTGCCTGCCCCGTGCTGGCCCAGTGCCTGGGGGCTCAGGCTCCCATGTTGGTGGAGCAGGACAGCAGGTCAGGGAGGGATGCAGGACAAACTCTACCCCTCTAGCCTCCCTGGAGGAGAAAGAGAAAGGGCATGGGGACAGAAATAAGATAAATACAGGGAAAAGGAAAGGAATTGTTTGAAAAAGGAAAAAATCTAGACTTCAAGCCTGCTTGGTTTACCTGGGTGCAGGGAAGAGGGAGGAAAGGCAGAGATGCTTTCGCCAGGGTCTTCCATGTATCTCCACAGGGCACTGAAATGCAGAGCCAGCACCAGCAGAACTAAGTGCCTCCTCTGGAACCAGCATTTATTCCCTTTAGCTGTTTCCATCTCAATAAAGTTGGATAAAGTAGGGTCTGGATGCTTCACTTTGAAATAGTGGGGCCAGCATAAGTCTGCCCTTGCATGGAAGCCCCTAATCCCCCATGGAGTGCAGGAAAGTGTCTGAACAGCCGTGAGCTCAGATCCTGACAAATCCAGCACATGAGGTGATGCAGCAGCTACCATCAAGACCTCCACGCTGCCAGGGCCAAGGACCAGCTCATGCACCAGCTGTGGGCACTCCATCAATGTGGGGCACATGGGTAGGACAGCTTTGGGGCGCACAGGGCTGGGGCTCAGCCACCCAAACCCCTATGTTTCCTGATGAGAAATTGTTCCTTGTCCTGTTTCTGAGACATGATCGGGCTTGACAAACAGCATGGCTTTATGAACTGTGCTCAGGCCTTGCGTCATTTGCCTTATTGCGGCCGAAATCTCCTCCCAGCCCTCCCTCCTGCCTGCACCCACAGGCACCAGCAGTTACAACAGGCACCTACAAGTCCAAGGAGCGAAAGTCTAAAGGATAAAAATACCCATGTAAGAAAAAGGAAACAAAAAAGGGAAAAAAAAACCAGGCACCATCTGGATTCCAAGCCTGGAGAGCAGAGAAGCACTGGGCAAGAAGGGAGCAAGCAGAGAGGGGCTTGCTTGCAGGTTCCAAGAGCTGGGGAGCACTGCTGATTCGGTGTCTTCTCCCACCACAGCCAGTCTCTGGAGCCACATCCCTGCTCTGTCTCAGCAAACTGGGCATTTACACAAACCTCTGTGGGTACTCCCAGCAGGCAAGAGCTCACCCATCCCTGTGGGGTGGGAAGGGAACAAAAAGCAGCATGGAGGAAGGCAAGGGGGAACCTACCCCAGAGTGGATGGGAGGTCCCTGTTGCCAAGCTGCCTCACTGTTCATTTCCTTCTCACTTCAATTCCATCCTGCTTGGAGGCAGAAAAGGAACCCAGCCTTGGGAGAAGCAAGATGCCAGAAGCAACATTTTCTGCTGAAGTGGATCCGTGTGGGGCCAGGGAAGGAGTCTGTCCAGGATGGGCAGCAGCAAACCATGTGGAGCCAGGCAGAGCCAGGGCAGGATCCCTGCTCCTGCAGAAAACCAACACCAATCCCAGCCAGAAACTTGGTTTAAACTCAAGCAGAGCCCTTTTCCCAAGGCATGTGTGGGGCCAGCCTGGTGCTCCTTGAACCTGCAAGGGCAGACGTGTGTGGCTGTCACCCTTGTGTCCTCACCCCCTGGGCAGCCCAGCAGGGCAGGATGCCCAGAGCGTGGGCACAGACCCCCCACCTGCCCTGGCAGCACTGGGGCAGAGCAGGCAGATCCCCTGCCTGTTCCCAGGGTGAATCCCACCTGCCATGGGCAAGGCTGCAGAGAGGGAATGGTGGAAAGAGTGACTCGTCCACAACTCTAAGGAACATTCCTGCAGTGGAGCGGCAGCAGCCTCAGCCCCTCGTGTGGAGCCACACTGGACTGGCAGATCAACAGCTCCTGAATAAATCCTGAATAGCGACATAGGTCAGGCAGCTGATTTCTGCCTGAAATAAATGGCTTTGCGGCAGTGCTTCACCTCAGGGGAAACATGTCCTGACAAGCTGCAGTTACTCAAGTGCCCCGAGGGTTTGTGGAGCCTGGTTCCTTTGGAGAGTGTTTTACTGATTGCTCCCAATGCCAAGAGCAGCTTTATACCAATAATAAACAAGGCAAAACATGGAGCCAGAGCAAACAGCTGATAAAAATCCACATTTTGCTCCCTGTGTTCACTCTTCTGGCTCTGCAGCACAGGGCGGGTAAGGGGAGCAGGAAATCTTTGTGCTGCTGGCACATGGCCTTCCTCCTGTCAGGTAAAACACTCCCCGGTGCTTCTGCTGCTCCCTTATGCCGATTGCCAGGAATCATCACTAGAGGAATGCACAAGACATCCCTTGGACTGTGAATGTTCATCAGCTCTCTGCTATTGAAGCAGAACTGTGAGGCTGAGCACAGGCTCACATGCCCTGCCGGGGTGGTGGTGGAGGCGCTCACTCCTGCGATGGGCACCACCTGTCCCTCCTGCCCAGCCCGACCCGGCGGCCACAGACAGGGCTGAGCTCCGGGCTGCTGGAATATCTCATCCATCTGCAGCTCCAGGGAGCTGCAGCAGCAGCAGCACTGCGGGAGGGAAGGCGGAGACGAGCCGAGTGGAGAAGGAGCTGCTAGGGCTCGTTGGGAGCAAGGCTGCAGAGCCCTGGCAGGACGCGGCGGGTGCGAGCTCCCTGCCGCGCACAGGCTGCCATCGCTGTCTGCTCTAAAATAGCATTTAACATGACAAGAGGTGTCGGATGGGCGCGGGAGCGCTGGCTCTCCCTAGCTCTTCCCTTGCCGAGAGCCTGTCTACACTGCCATATGTTACTCTGCCGTATACTTCATCGTGCTTTATTTGTCATCCTCTAGCACATATGGTAACAGCTCCACTGCCTGGCACTTGGAGAGGCTGGATTTAGCTCTGAATCAGGCACAAACAAACACTCACTTGGGGCAGTGCTCTTTGCTTCTCACCATCCCCACCTCCCCACGCTGCCTCGAGGAAGAGAAACAGGCAGGCAGTGGGGCTAGATCAGCACTGCAGATCCCTTTCAACTGAAAGCATTTTATTTTAGTATTTTATCCTATCCTATTCTGCTATTCCATTCTACTCTATTCTACTTCTATTCTACTTCTATTCTATTCTATTCTATTCTTATTCTATTCCATTCCATTCCATTCCATTCTGCAGCCTCTGCCATGGTAAGCAGGAGAGGCAGGAAAAGAACAGCCACGCTTCAGTTTGGGATTTACCGAAAGGCATCCCAAAGAAGAACAACCATGGGAAAAATAATCGTGGACGAAGGAACCAAAGGTGAGGGACTTCTCATACTGGCCAGGCAGGGAGCTGACCTGCACCAGACAGGCCCAGAAACCTGCATGGCCACAGTGATGGCTGCTGTCCCTTCTCTTCAGTGTCACTTCTGGGAAGCCAAAAGCACAATCCAACCATTTCCCTTGGTGCAATCATGTTTACTTAAACAGAACACGCTAGTTCCTTTTACCTTGGGCACAGCAGGGACAAACACCGCAGGAATGTTGCTTGCCCACCAGTTCTCAGCCTGCCATTCCAGACAGAGCTGTGGCTCCAGGAGACTCTGCCCCTGCTCACTCAGAAGGGCCACCCTCCAAAATCTTGCCCCTTTTGCCAGCACAGGGGAGGTCCCTGCCTGGGACCAAGCACACCAGGGGCAGAGGCTGCAGCAGGGCAGGGCAGGGGCTTTGCTGACCACCAGGCAGGGATGTCCCAGCTGGCTGTGCTGGAAGACTATTTTTCATAAGAAAATATTTAAGAAGTTGTCCATGTGCTCAGGAATATTGCTTTATTGTGGGATGGCTTGAACTGTGCACCCTTCCAGCTGTGCCCAGAAATACTCTGCCATGGAAGGCAGGCAGAGAAAGGGGAGACATGGAAGCACTGCCTTTACCAGCCCAGGCAGCCCAGGCAGTGTGTGGGAACACTCGTGCCCTGCCACAGGGTCACTCAGGTGTCCAGCTGTCTGTCCATCTGTCCAGCCATCCATCCACAATTCTGCTGAACCCTCACTCCCCAATGAAAGCCCTGCCCAGCCATGCTGGAGGTGGGTGCAGGGCCAGGGCCTCATGTTCCTCCACCAAACAAGACCAGAGAAGGTGGAGAATCCACAGGAAGCCTCAGCCTGATCTCACCTCCCCCAGTGCTTTCCCAGCCACCTCTGGCAAACAGCAGCAAACTTCTGCTTCTGTTTCTCAGATCAGGTAACTCACTGGACATGACTGCAAAGCTCTGCATGGAGCCCACGGCGCAATCTGCTGTGTGCCTGAAACCACAGCAATCGCACCAAGTGACTTTAGCAGGCAGAAGGTATGTGCAGCCCTCAGGAAACTTTTTCTGTGCCCCTCACAGAAATCTGGTGCTTTCTGAAAGGGAAAAAGAATCTCCAGATCCTTATTCTTCAGGAGTGCTGTGGAGCGTCAGTAATAAGTCATTTTTGGCAGGCATATGTGAACAGCATCCAGGGAGGGAGAACTTCATCAGAGCAGAGAAATCCTTCCAGCCTGCCTTTGGTATGACTCCAGCAAGCTTGAAATATCCCTGAGAGCTCTGCTCTTTCCCCTTCTCAGAGCTATCCTGACCCTGTCTTGGGCAAGGTACACAATTTACATGTTCCCAGGCCACTGGCTTGCAATGTTTGTTTATTTTTATACAGGGTTTTGCAATTTAAAGGGTTTGGATGGGTAGCAAAATGGGCATTTGCTCAGGGAAAGACTGCCTCAGTTAAAACAATTTCCGTCCCTCCCCATTAGGGCAGCAGGACTGCGTTACTGCCTGAATGCAGGGTGCAAGTGAGCCCCATACAATGTGCTTTCACCCAGTAATTAATTACCTAGCACTTCTCTAATTATCAGAGCTTCCATCAACAATTCCCAGAGGCCAACAGCAAATGCCAGATTCTGCCCCTCCAGCAGCTGCCTAAAATATCTTCCAGGGCAGTGCCTGATGTTGTTGGGACAGGAAGCAGGACCACTATCTCTACTCTCCTCCTGCTCCTGCAGGAGCATCACACATTCCTCCCGCAGCCCCACGAGCACTCTGGTTCCCCTGGCCTGGGACCTGCTGCCACTGGCACACTGCACACTGTTCTGACAGGCTTCTGGGCTGAGATGGGGCTGGGTGGACCATGAGACCCAACAGTGCTGTCTGAACATTGCTGAAAGTGAAATCAGCCTCCCCAGGCCAGGCTGGTGGTCCAGGAGCTGTTCTGTCTCCCCGGGGTGCACATGTGCAGCCACGTGCTCAATGCCCACCCCACCAGCCAGATGGCACAAGGTCACCAGCCAGAGGGCCAGCAGGTCACCGGCCCCAGCCCTAGGGCCGCCAGTCAAGGTTATTGGTGACGCACCTGCCCAAAAAGCCACTCTGGGAGGAACCATGCCAGACAGGAGGTACCTTGGCATCTGAGCGAACACAGGGAGCGGGCGGGGTACTGGCCACTGTTGACCTTGGGAGCTGCACAAAGCATAGGAGGTATTTAACCCCCTTCAGAGCCCCTTGAAACCTCTTCTGAGCTCTAAACCTCGACAGCTGAGGACACAGGGAGTGTTTTCCTTACCTTTTTGGCAGGGTATCGCTTTCAGCTGACTCTGGTGGAGCCGCTATGACCGAAACAACAGGTTACTCGGGGTGAGTAACAGGGGAACACTTGAGTTTGTTTTAATAAGAGAAGAAAAATGTTCTCTGGCTTTCATTTAAGCCTCATTTATAAAACTAACCTGCACTGTTAGTTAGTTGCTTCTCATCTCTTGCAGCAGGTGGAAAGGGACAGCAAGCTGGCCTCTGGCTGCCTGCAGGGTCTGCACTCACCCTGCCAGGCAGTTATTTGGGACAAGTGTGAAATCCTGATTTGCTAAGAGCTTAATAAACTGTCACAAAGGAAATAGCACAGCACATCACCCCTGGACATTGCTGGCAAAACCCTATGAAGGAAAGAGCTAAGGTTGCCATTGACAAAATTGATAAATACTGAGACATATTTTTTGCCAATACATAGATATAACAACAGACATGTCAAAGAGCTTACCTGGAGCAGAAAGACAGCTGGTCCAGACACCACACAGAGCTGGCTCGTCCCTTGTCCCTGTCCCATCCCTTTTCTGACACCCGGGCTGTGTGTGCCCTCATGGAGCTTCTAGGCTGCCCTGTGCCCCATTTCTGCCTGTCCCCCTCCCTGTGGGCACTGCCTGGTGCCCCAGCCCATCTCCTCATTGTCTCCCCCCAGGAGCGGCCTGGTCCTTGTTAAAAACCCACACTTGGACTTGATGGAGGAGGACATCCTGTACCACCTGGACTTGGGAACAAAAACGCACAACCTGCCAGCAATGTTTGGGGACATAAAGGTAAAGAGCAGGTGCAAAAGCAAGGCAGCAGCTCCCCCCTGCACAGGCTCTCCAGCTGTGCATCCCATGGCGCTACCTGCCCATGCTGGAGCCCCACTGCTGCCAAAGCTCCTTCTGGGATAGGGTCTGGCTGCTCAGCTAAGGGACTCAGCAGCCCAAGGCAGCTTGGGCAAAGAGGTTGTCTGTCCTTGTTTGTTTTGGACAGAAATCACAGCAGAAAATTATCCTTTTAAAAACCTGTAGCTCTGTAAAACCTGATTTTATATTGGCCCCATGTTGGAGGACAGACAGAGGAGGCACTTGTCCAAAGCATCTTGATCATCATCTACTGGAGACAAGGCAAGGAGGATGTCATATCATTTTTGGCTGAGACCTGCTTTCAAAACCGACTTGTCACGATGGCATCCTCTTCCATTTCAAACCAGAGCCTTTCCCTAGTCGTGCGGGGGAAGAGCCTCAGTGCCCAGGGCTGGAGCAGCCTGGCACCCTGGCAGCAGGATCAGCAGCACTGCCCTGGCAGCTGCACACTCATCCTCCTCCTACCTCCAGCGAGCATATTTTCCTTTATTATGTAAAATTTGTCCTTTTTCCTCCCTGACTTTATGGCCTCCATGCCATCAGCAGTGCTCACTAATTGCAGTCAGCATTGTTCATAGAATAAATTAACCAATGAGCTCCTCTAACAACTGGGCTTGCTTTGCTATCAGTGGTGATACTAACAGCTTAAATTTGCTGAATTATTTTAGATTTTCTTGCCTAGGACTGATACCCAAGTATGTGCAGCTGTATGGCTGCCCAGACTCAGGGTAGTCACCACCCTGACAGAGTGACAGCCTGTGTTTCCTGTTCACTCCTGGTTTTGCGACCCTCAGTTGTTCCAATGTCCCTTGACTGATGGTGAGGAAGTGGCATCCCACTGCCTTCTCTGAAGATGTGTCTGGCGCGGCCACCACCGCCACATTCAGACTGACTCGTGGTACTTGTTCTAGCTAAGTACCAACACACTGATACTCTGTTTCCAGTTTGTCTGCGTTGGCGGCAGCCCGAACAGGATGAGGGCGTTTGCCCAGTTCATGCACCGGGAGCTGGGCCTGGCGGGTGACGGGGAGGACGTGGCTGACATCTGCGCGGGGTCGGACCGCTACGCCATGTACCGGCAGGGGCCCGTGCTCTCCATCAGCGTGAGTTCCGCACCGTGCCCCGGGGCCGGCCGGGGGTGCTGCTGGCAGGGTCCCACAGCCACACAGCGCAGGGTCCATCCTCTCCCTCACATGCCTCTGCCTCCCCCAACACCCACCTGCAGACTTTTTTCCTCTTTTCGTTGTTCAGCCACTACCACCAGTGCAACCTCTCAGCCATGGCAAAGCTGCTTCTGTTTGAATAGCATTCCCCGATGCTTGCACTCTCTGTTTGGGAAGTGCCACATTAACAACAGACGTGCACATGTTCTGCTCAGCTCAGTTGGGGAGGCAAAAACCACTCCTCAGCACACATGAACTATGAAATGTTGCTGGGAGTATTACATTGATAAAAGCTCTAAAATAAAAACCTGGCCTTATTATTAACGATTCTTTTAGAGCGGGATTTTTGGCACTGAACAAAGGGAAAAGCAAACACAGGCTGTGGTGGGGAGCACTCACACCCAAAGGCTTGGTCCTGGCGCCAATTCTTCAGGCACAAGATTAGTCTGAAATGTGATTCACAGGAGATGGAATCACACAACAGAGCTCATGTTTCCTCCCTCTGACAAAACCAAACCAATCCTGACCAAGGGAATCAAGCCTGAGGGAATCAATCTGAGAGGATCCAACAGGAAGAACTACCACAAGATTTCCTGTTTCCCAGCCTGGCAGCAGCAGTGGCACAGCCAGAAGCAAATCCTCACCAAGCTCGAGGCCATGCACCAGCTTTGGCCAGAGCAGAAGAGGACATGGGGCAGAACACACAGCCGCCCCAAGAAGCATCATGCAGAGCAGCTGCCAACATCACATTCTGCAAGTTGCTTAGAAACACAACTGAGCTCAAACATACGGGGGCAGGAACACAGATTCCTGCTCTGAATATTTACAATGAGAATAAATTTTTTAGGCATTGGTGAATAAGCCAGTCTGATGTTCCAGAATAACAACATGTGAAAAGGTTTCATATTTAAAACATGATACAAGGCGAACAAAGCATTGGTCTCACAGCCAGGAGAAAGGAGACAAAGCAGCACAAAAACTGGCTGTGTACTTTAATCAATGGAGCTTCCATACGTGCTTCCTTCAGGTTTTTGAAGATGATAGCAAAACCAAAAAAATTTGAGGTATTTTTCAAGAGGAAAAACCAAACCCCATGGCACCAAACACCTTTTGTACTTGAAAGTTAAACTAAGAAAAGGATGTTGGTCTAGCAATGGAGCAGAAGACAGACGACCAAGCAAGGGAGCACTGGGCAGATGCAGCAGAAGCCCCAGCAGCTCCAGGCCTGCAGAACATCTGCCAGCCCTGGGGAGCAGCAGCAGAGAGGGAGTGGGGCAGCAGAGTCTGTGGAGGATGGGAACAAGCCAGTGCCAGCAGTGGGGAGCTGGTAGCCAGGCAGGTGCTGGGGACAGAAGGGCAGCAGGGCAGGGAATGTGAGCCAGGAAGAGGGACAGGCAGCCTGCAAGGCATGCAGCAAACACCTGACCCTGAAACCTGTCCTCACCCAGGGACACAAACCCTTCCATTGTCCTTCGTGCTCAGCAATGTGGCAGAGATGCTCCAGTATGGGGCAAGGACAGGCTGGAAGGCACATGGAGAAGCGAAAGCTCAGGTTGTCCTCACTGAAATTCACCACTCCCAGAGTGCAAGCAGGACACAACAAAGTGCAAGTCAGCACATGGCATAAGGATTGGCAATGCACGGGGAAGGTCTTGGAGCATTCAGCTGTTGGGATGCATTTATGGACCCTCCTTGAAGGACAGGCACCACCTGTGTGCCTGCAGAGGGTCCCCAGGGATGAACACCAGCTCTACTGACATGAAGAGCCCTTAAAGCATCGAGGGGAGGAGAAGAGGTTAGACACTTCACCTGGACAGACTAAAAAGACCCCAAGATGTCTCTTCCCCCTCAAAAAAATTGCTGTTGGCATCATCAGCAGAAGAGGCCACAGCATAACCCTGAGCTCATTGCAGTCATGTACCTGTCACCTACCACAGCCTCATGGGGACTGACGTTTCTCTTTTCTCTCCTTCCAACAGCATGGAATGGGCATCCCTTCCATTTCCATCATGCTTCATGAGCTGATCAAACTGCTGCACCATGCAAAATGCCGGGACGTTACTATTATACGTATCGGTACTTCTGGGGGCTTAGGTAAGCGATTCATGGTCTTTCTTCAGAGCAAAACAGCTATTATTAAAAAGAACTCTCAGCAAAAGCTCATGCAGTTCTGAACTTTAGCATTTTGTCAGGTCTCTAAATATCAAATATGGTATTTTGTTTTGGGTTAAAACCCAGAAAACTTGTAGCGACTGGCTTGGCAGAGTGCACATTCTCAGAGTGTATGAAGGCCTTGATTCCACCACAGCCATGTGTCACTTTCCAAACAGAAAACATGAGTTAGGGGTGACCCAAATGAATCCATGATGCCTAGATGAGGCAGTGGTGCTGCTCATGCCTGCACAAGCTGGCAGGGGGGACACGATCTCTGCAAGCCAGAAGCAGCTAAAATCCTGTCATTCAGCACATTCCTACAATCACTTATCTTGTGCTGATTCTGTACATTTTACTTGTACATCTGTGCTACTTCACGAATTTCAATTATTCTCTGACATCTGCTTTACTTGCTGAAAAGAAGAGCCCCACAAGCACACGTAGATCTATTGAGATTTTCCTGTTGTGCTGAAGTTTGGCAGCAGAACACAGGTGTTATGAGCTCTGGCAGCCTCAGCTTCCATTTCCACAGGGATCAAGGCTGGGTCTGTCGTGATCACCGACACGGCCGTGGACTCCTCCTTCCAGCCACGTTTCGAGCAGGTAGTGCTGGGCGATGTGGTGGTGCGGAGCACCGAGCTGGACAAGGACCTCGCGGAGGAACTGCTCGCCTGCAGCAGGGAGATTCCCGACTTTCCCACGCTCATCGGCCACACCATGTGCACCTACGACTTCTACGAAGGTAAAACCAGCTTTGTCTGTCCCTCCTCACCACATGTAATGCCAAGTGTTTCCACTCTTACATGGACAAAGCTATCCAGGGAACCCAGGCCACAGGAGGGCTGCAGGCAGAGACCCGCGTGGTGCTGGGGGGGCCAGGCAGAGCAGGGGCCACCCTCAGAACACAGAGCACCTCTGTTTGCACCTTGCTGAGTTTGCCACCAAGCTCTTCCCCTACAGCAAGATTGTCACTTCAGAAATTTGTTCCTACCAAACACTAGGAAAATATTATGTTGCCTGTGAGATTTCCATAAACAAACTTTGGATACTCTGGAACCATTTCCTTTGCAAAATTAAATGCTGATTGCAGAGTAGATGAAATGTAATAAATGAAGAATTAATAATCTGAGCACTATTTATAAACCTTTAGATCTGCTTGCAGATGCAGCCATCTGTGTACTGCTCAAGTCTGTGTTTTATTTAAACAAAAAGCTACTTGAGAGGATTAAAGTAGGAGCAGCAATAAACTGAAGGGCTGGCCCAGGCTGGCCCAGCCACAGGTAAGCATTTGCCTGTCTCAAGGCCTTCAGACACTGTGTGAGAGGAGAAGCTGCACAGGGCACAGGTCTGCTCTGAGCACACAGCAGGACAGCCAGAGCCACTGGAGGGGTTAGAGGAGAAGGCCGGGATGGGTGCCCACACCTGGCCACACTGAACACAGTGTTGGTCCTACCTGCAGTGGTACCTGGAGCTGCAGTAGGGGAGCACCAGTGCCACCCACACCAGGAATGACACTGTACGCAGCTCCAGCTTCCATCCACAGCAGCCCCTGCAGAAAAATTAAACCCACTTTAAGGGGGTTTCCTCTCTTCACTGTTCCCATTCTGCACAGCTTGTTGTCCCTCTTCTACAGTCAGTTGGCATTTTTGAGATTTAACCTGGCAGACCTTCACAGCTGATAGGCAGCATGAATCTCAGGAGCAGCCATGGCTTGTCCCTGCAGAGCACAGCATCCCCTGGTGCCTCTTACCTGTGGGCTGACTTGACCTTTTACCAGTGTTGAAACCTGCGTCATTCTCTCCCCTATACAGAGACACATCGTGCTGGCTTTAACACTGAGGGGAATACGAATTAACCAGCTACTCACAGGAAAACTTTGTGGGCCTCAGACAGAACATGGGCACTGCTGGACTTCCCATTTACACCTATGCCCTGTGCCCCATGACCCCATGCAAGGCCGACAGTGACAGTTCTCTGCTTCCTTTCCAGGTCAGGGGAGATTAGATGGTGCATTATGCTCTTTTTCCAGCGAAAAAAAGTTGGAATACTTACGGAGGGCTTATGACGCTGGTGTGAGGAATATTGAAATGGAGTCCACAGCATTCGCTGCCCTGTGTGGACTGTGTGGCCTCAAAGGTGAGTCCCGTTGCTTCCACCTCCTCCCCACGCTCTGGCTTAACCCCCTCTAAGGGTCCCGTTCGGTGCCAGAAGGCCAAACACACATCCTTAATGGTTTTATCTAGAAAAGGACACTAAAACAAATTTTATAGCTCAATAAAACCCAAATGTGTATTAGAAGACCTGAGTGCGTGCCAGACAAACCAACAGCTTGCTCCCCTCAGGCCCCTCCCGGCCCTACCGCACGTCCCGCCCGTGCTGGTGCAGCCGCCGCCAGGCCTTGCCGGGGCAGGGCCCTCGGGGTCCCGCCGCTCCGCCCTGAGGAGCGGGAGCCGCCGGGGCCGGGCTCGGGCTGACAGCGTTCCGTCCTCCTGCAGCCGCCGTCGTCTGCGTGACGCTCCTGGACCGGCTGGAGGGGGACCAGATCCGGGCGTCCCACGAGGTGCTGTGGGAGTACCAGCAGCGGCCGCAGCGCCTGATCGCCGCCCTCATCCGCAAGCGCCTGGGGCTGGGCCCCGCGCTCCTCCCCGCGGACTGACGGTGACAGCGAGGGACAGGCTGCGGGACCTGCCCGCCCCGGCACACGGACCTGCTCCGGGAAGCGGGAGAGCTTCGGTCCCGCCGCGCTGCCGCGGCCGAGCGGAGCGGCCGGGGCCAGCGGCCGGCGCAGTGCGGGAGCCGCCGGCCCGCAGCGCGGCTGCAGGCGCACCGACAAAATCTGCGCAGAAATTCGGGCTGCCTAACAGAGCTGCAGGCTCCCCACTCCAGCCGTCGTAAAGGACTGTCCTGTTAGGGTCACTCCTGTCCACAGCAATCTTCCAGGAAGGAGATCTCTTTGCTTTGGGCATAAAGACGAAACCTAAGTAAATGACATGAAAAATTAATCCGTATTTGTGACCATTTTTGTTACTGCAGTTACAAAGGCCATTCAGATTTTCATTCCTACAGTATTTAAAGATGTCACAAACAGACAATGCCAGAGTTTAAGGTGCCACAGCACCCAACCGTGCCCAGCTGAGGACCTGACCTTCAGGCACTGGTTAACATTAAAGCCACTTCACTCACTACCAAAATTCACAAATAAGTAGTCTACCTTGAAACCAAATAACTTCATTTTCACAGAGAAATTCTTATCAGGCTTTATAAAAATACAGTTGAGAGTGAACTGCCCACACTTCATCCCTGGCGTAAAGACAGCTGGCTGAACTGCCACCCCTACCCAGCCAAACCCACAAAGCAGGGCTGCAAGAGGTGCTGGTTGAGAAGCCTATTTACCATTAACATTTTAAAAATTACTATTTCATGTGTAACTTGGAAGATTTCTTTTTTTGTTTAAGTGTAGAAAGATTTATCATGAAAACCAATGTCATTATAAGCATCTCTGTTTCCTGAAGGGTTTTGATCGGCTCTTGTGAACAATGCTAAGGTGAGGATGATGAAGTAGGGTGAAACATCCACCTCCTTCCCACAGGAGCAGGAAGGAGGTGTCTGGCCAGGCTGGGAAACAGCCAAGGGATCTGAAGAGCTCTCCTGACACAAGCAGCCTTGGTTGTGCTGTGCAAAATACCCTTTTGCTGACCTGCATGTTCTCCACACTCCCCCCCAAATCCTCATTCTGGCGTCACTGTATCACTAAAGGCCCTGGCTTATTGTTTTGTTGCACTGAGGTAGCCCAGACTTCTATAGACTTCTACTCAGTTTCTACCCTAAGAGATGACAGACATGAAAACAACCACAAGTCTCTGCTAAAAATCTGTGCCCACTATTTCAAAACTAATGTCTGCTCCCTTTAAACTTTCTTTTTCATTAACATCTTGGTATTTATAAAATATGACAACTATAATCTCCATTTCAGTAGTGCACATTTTTTTATCTTGTAGATCTGCTTTTAAAGGCAAGGGGAAAAAAATCAGCTGCCTAGGTTTGGGATGATGCCTTTCTGGGAAGTGTCTTGCAGCCAGTCTGTTCCCTACAGCAAAGCACTGCTGTCTCCCCACAGGAATATCCAACCAGTTGTGAGGTGGTCAAGTGTGTATTTAAAAATAACAAGTTACCCCAAAGGAGAGACCAAAATAAAAAGCACAAATATACACAGAATTGTAATTTTAGCACAAGCACACAGAGGTTGAGCCCAGAAGACATCACGCCCCCAGCTCAGGGCAGGCTCTGCAGCATTTCCCCACTAAATAACTCAGCTGCAGCACTGGGATTATGCTGCTCCTGGCTGACCCTGTGCTCACTCTCTGTCTGTCACACCAGTTCCCCCACCTTTGGCACCTGCCTTGTGGTCTCCATCAGCTTCCACGACCACGCCCTGAGCACCTGGCCAGACCCCAGTGCTCTCTGGGTGAGGCCACGTTCTCACTGCCATTGCCAAAGGTCTTCTCAGTCTCAGGTGTGAAAACTTGACATTGCTTGTGTCTGACTGCAAGACAGGTATGTGACCCACTGACATCGGTAAGGCGTTACACTGTCACATAAAGGAAGGTCCCATCATTACCTAGAGACATGACTAGAGATGCTCAGATCTTTCTGATATTCATTATCCTTAGAAAGTTCTGGTCAAACTATTAATTGTAACTTGTTCACAAACATTTTACGCTATCATTATGTAAGGCTTGAAAACATAATCAGTTACAAAAGGAAATAGTATCAATTTCTCTTTCAGTTAATAGAATCATATTCAGTGGAGTCAGCTCCAAAATAAAGATGCCAGCTCTATTTCTAATTTATAATTTATCTGAAAAACTAATCTGCAATATGAAATTGCATGACTGGTTTGCAGTAAATATGATGCAGCAAGTTACCTTCTAAATATAGACAAAGGTTTAAGTTTCATCTTACCATAATCAAGGAATATTAGAAACATTCATGGCAACGAAGACTCTATAACTAAAAGAATCAAATTCTCAAGAAACCTGGAAAGAAAATTGTGGGATTTATTCATGTAACATAATAAAATCTAAAGTAACTGCTGTGCAAAGCTATTTTGGACTTCTGCTGCCAATTAAATCTTAAGAATTCCTACTCAAGGTGCTGCACATCAGATTAGCCTGTGCTGTGTATGGGAGTCCTTAAGCACAGGCATCCCAGCTCCCACTTAAATGGGACATGGGCAATCACACTATACCAGCACACACCCCAACCTCTCCAAATCTACACCAGGCAGGTGTAATGTGGTGCAGCACAGCTCAGAAAAGCTTGGAGTGCTTTAGAATGGCTGCAGACACAGGGAACTGAGCAGTTCTAGGACACAGCCAAAGGGAATTTATTTAAGGTTTGCACATTGTGGGCCAGACCAGACCCCTGATGCTCCTCTGCCCCTCAGATGAGAGGTGCTCTACACTAAAAGCTGTAGATTCCATGTCTCTTCTTGGAAGCTTCAGTGGTGGAAGTTTTGACAAAACCTCTCTTGCATAAAGTGTTTTATGCAGTCCAGCTTCCCGGAGAGCGAGCTCAACACGAAGCCTGGGGTCAGAAATCACCTGTTAAAAAAACCACAGCAACAATCAATAGAAGCCAAAAAGTACTGCCCTGAGGAGCTGCTGCCTTCCCTCATGTTCTCCGTGCACACAGCCTCAAGTGCAGCACAGACTCCAATTTCCTCCTGGATGTTCCTATAGAATCCAAGTGCTTCAAATGCCTGTATGATTTTTCTCACAGTGTCACCTTGTGCTTACATGCCAGTGCTGCTTCCGTTTGTTAGAACAACAATTAATCCCAGGGAAATTACTTCTGAAATTTGTCAAAAGTTTATCTGACAAAATTTGTAAGCCTGTTTCCAATCCCTCTTCCATGGTCTGCAGTGGCACTGCACTGGAAGTACAAGGAAGAGCAACACGTTGCTTCCAGTTCCAGCATCACCTCCCCAGTACCCAGAGCTGCTGGAGACCAGCACTGGGAACATGATCCACAGCCCCTGCAGCACTGGGAAGGAGCACGGGGATGTGCTGGGCAGGGATCACATGCTGCAGCCTGAGCAGCACCAAACCTGTCTGGAGTTGAAATAGAAAGAGCATGCTGAGAATTAAGGCATAGGCCCCAAATACACACGTTCAGAGCATGTTTAAGTCAAGACTTATCAGGACCTTGTACATTGGTCAGACTTGGGGAATTTTAACAACCAAACAAAACCCACATCTTTCCATTACCAAACTGAGAAGCTTTAAAATGTCTTAAAAAGGGAAATGCTGGACAACTTTAGCTATAGACATTGTTAAATTAAATCTTATTCAGTGTCAAAAGAAAGCTTTTACACCATAGAATTGTACCATAGCTCTTCTCTTTTGGAAACAAAATTTTCAGATTCCAGAGTGGGAATAATTGTAAATGTATGGACTGACAGATAAGGAACAGTGAGGGAATCCAAAAATCTCAAGATGTTCCTTAATTGCATTTGAAATTGAGGGAGCACCCTCCTCTGCAAGCTGAGTGACCTGAAACGCAAGTACAGTTAGTTCAGTTCCTGATTAATTTTCACTTCACTGGTTTATTTTCCTTTAGCCCCTGCAGATCACATCCCAACAGAGCTTCTATCCAGCAATAGTGTAAAGATGGTCAAGACACTGATTTTCAGCTTGTGAAGAGATTTGTGCTATGCATAAACTTTCAAGAAAAAAGCATAGCCCATAGTTGATTACCACAGCCCTTTTGTACAGTGGAAGAGCTTTCACTGACTGGGGCAGGTGAAAAGGAAGCACTCTTGTAAATAGATGCATAAGAATGTAAAATAGGTGAACTTTAAATTGCAAAGATTTCAAACAGATTGGTAAAAATGCCTAGCAAGCACCAGAACTGCCCAACAGTGCAGTTAGCCCAGCGTTCTCTCTCCAGTGGTGGCAATGGAAGAAGCTCTTCTGAAGAGCCAGGAGTCCCACACTGAACCTGAACGGACCTTTGGGGTTCTCCTCTTGAGCTCCTGCAACGCCTGTGCTGGGTCAGAGGGATTGCCCCACCTGTCACCCCTAACATTTTTGTCTCACACACATTATAGTCTATATTCTACTGCTAATGCAGCTCTTTAGGATATACAATTAATGTTACTGTCCTATGTCACTACTAAGACATAAGAGCACACAGTAACCCACCCAGCAGGATCACAGCCCCGTTACCTGTTCTTCACTGTATGTGTGCAACCTGAACAGTGGCTGCTGCAGCTCAAACTCGTCATTGGTTCCAATGCCCAGCCGAGCTCTTGACGCCACCGTATCAGCCACTGCTCTGGCTGGATCTAATTTTGCAACAACAGCAACCTAAAGACACAATACGAAAATAACAATTACTCTGTCTATGTAGAGCTAAGGTGAGAGCAGGTCATTATCAATAACACACCCTTCCAGAACACAATTATTCATTGTCTTTGCAGCATAACAGCAGCGCAGGGTCCCAGCTGCAGAGACGGCCTGGGCACAACAAGGATGTGTGAGAGAGAAGCAACAGCACCCTGAGCTCTCCAACAGACACTGACATGAGCTCCAGTGTCCAGCCCAGTCTCCACAAGGATCCAGCAGCCTCATAATTCTGCAATACCCAAAATTCCTGGAAGTCCAAACTTTCTTCTTTTTCTTCCAATGGAAACAAAGGTGTTCAGGGTGATAGTTCACAATTTTTAGAGAGTCACGGACAACAACATCGAGTGATACGCCCCAAATAACACAACTCTGTCTTTTTTCTAAAGCATCTGCTTTAACTGTGCAATTTCCTGTGGCTAGATCAGTATCAAAGTCTCCCAGACACTGTATTGTGCCAGAGTTAATCTTTTTTCATTGTTTACTTTCTTTGTGTTAAAATATTCAGACACAGGCTAATACTACTTTGGAAAAACACAGAAAGATGCATGAGCAAACTAACTAAAGTCACAAGCCCATATGATGAATGGCTAAAACCAGAAAAAAAATACTTTAAATTGCACACAGTAATTTTTTCACCCATCTCTTTAATAAAATGTCACCTTGTATTTACAGGCTGCCCAAATCTACAGGCTGAATGACTTTACTAAAGATCTTTTTTTCCCCTATACAAACAATATACGTACTTTATAAAGCAGAATTTCATTAGTGTGAAACAGAGAATAAACGTTGGTCAGAGAAGTATAATGAAGTGGGAACATCACCCCAGGCAAAGGCCCTTCTAGAAGCATTTTCTACTCCGGCAAGAGAATTGAGTCAGTGGGAAGAGCTCAACAGATCATGACTACTAACCAGCCTCTTTAGAGGAAAAAACAAGGAGATTACATACAGAAACGTAAATTAAGGCAAAATTACTCTTTCAAAAGTCAGCAGTAGAAAAAAAATAACCCTAGCACTGCTCTTACTATGACATTAGCAAGCATTAGTAAGCATTTTATGGTTGTCCTTTTAAAAGTAATATGCAAAAGTTTCAGAGTCAAATATCTCTGAAGAAAAGTCATCTAAGATGTGCAAGTTTTCAGAATTTAAAAAGAACATAAATTACTCATAAATCTTGCCTAAGATTCAAGGCAGACTTAAGGTTATTAAAACAAACAAAACCCAGAAAAAAAATCACAGAAGAAAAATCACATCCAACCTAGAAAAACCTTCTCTATCTCCTTTCAGATATCAACAGCTCCTACAGTACAATTTAATGCCATAATGTTCCTGTTGTCAGAGCTACAAAGCACATAGGATTTATAATATGACAGAATTACTGCTAGTCAGACCAAGAGTGCCTTTTACCTTGTTCATTTATTTGCTTTTGAGAGATTGTTCTTTTTATCTTTCCCTGCCTCGGCAGTCTGTGTTTGTATGAGTGTGCATGTGAAATCCCTGCAGCCAGGGCCCAGCCCACCTGCTGTCGGAGCACTTCCAGGCGCTTCTCCTTCTCCTCCTCCTGCCGGGCCTGGAGCAGGGCCAGCTCCTTCTTCTCCAGTAAGCGCTTCTCCAGCAGCGCTCGTCGGAACTGCACCCTGCCGAGCACACACAGGGAAACTCTGGGCAGTGCCACTTTTACATTTCTGTGTTACCATTTCAGTGCAAAAACTACTCTGATGTTTTCTGTATCCACCTTAGGATGCTGTGGTGGTTCATCAAAGCACCTCAGAAAGGCAAAGATGCTTTTTCATTTGAACGTGTCCTTTTTGTTGGAGTTTTTTGGTTTGGGTTTTTTGGGGAAGGGAAGTTTGGGGAGTTGTGCTTTTTGATTTGTTTTTCAGTGGGTTTTGGTTGCTCAGTTGTTCTTTTAAACAACTTGGCTAACCTTTCAGATTCCATGCCTAGACCACAGATTTTCTCTAGCATGCTTTATATAGCCCTGGTACTCTTTTTTCTCCCCCATTTTCTTTGCCAAGAAGAAATGTTCTCTCACATCTGTGTATGGCAGAAGAAATCTTTCCTATAACCCTTTCCGAAACACCTCACTCCCAGTCTTATCACTGAAAAAAGGGAAAAAACTTGAGACTCACACCCTTCTTCCAAAGGAAAAAGCTGGAGGTTCACACCAGTATCTCCAGCACTTTATCCACAGCACTATTGTGCTGCTCCATCTTTCACTGCAAGCATTTATAGACTATTGTGCAGAGTCTGTTCCTTATGGAGCTGTAGATATTTGTTGGTATGTCACTTTTAGTCCTTGTACAGGAGCTGCCAATGCCATGCTTTGAATTTGGAGAATTACCCTCCTTTTGCCCTTCAAATTTGAACTTGCCTTTAGAGAAATTGAGATGAGACAGCTGCTACAACTACAATAAAACATGTATTGTTATTTTTTTACTCTCTAAATTTTAGTAAGCTCAAAGGAGTATATGACTTGTGCCATAAACTGCAAAAATCAGAACTAAACCTACAGTTCTGCTGGTAGCTAGCAAAGACTTCTGTGTCAATAACCCAATCACAATTAGCAGGACAATTTTATCTTAAGAGAGTGGTACAAGGCTGCCTGAGAGTACCCCAGAGAGGCTTCCAGTTTCTCACAATGTCCACTGTAGTTTAGGCAGAGAAATGCTGCAGCAGTAGTGCTCAGGGGTCATTCTGTACCAGGGAAAAAGCCTGATCTGCTTTTTACATGGAGAACATTTAATAAAAACAGATTTTTTTTTTTTTTTTTTTTGCAAAATGACAAAAATTATGTTATACTGAAACCCTTTCACTCTGCTTGAGCTGACTGTTGTGATACATGTTTTAAAATACTCCAGAGTTATCAAACATGAAATTCAATACTGTGGAAGCTTCTGCGCAAAGCCAAGAAGGAAGACTGGGGGGCACTGGGCCAGGCCTAACTTCAAACACTTTGTCTCGCCCATGGCAGTTTTCCTGCACAGGGGAATACAAAGCAGTGCTAAACTGAAGCATTTTGTGGCCTTTCCATACCCAGTTTGAACAGTCCAGGTGATCCTGACTGATTGCCAAAAAGCAGCCAGGGAGAGGGGGGTGGAGCCGGGGCACGGTGCCGCAGCGATCGCTGCTCCTGCGGAGGGTCACGTTTTCATGGCTGTGTTATCATCCCCCACAGGCTGGAGAGAGCATGGCCAGGATTAACAAAGATGAAGTGTCATTGTCAGCAGGCAATGGCACAGCTATGAAATCCACACCCAGGGAAGGCAGACACCCTTGGAAATACATACTCAACTGCACATCATGTTCCTAAGTTGGAACGCCCTTACAATACTTTTTTATACTTGGCTTCCAAATGTTTACTCAAGCTTTGATTTCACCTTGTTCACATCTATATAAAGCTGTTCATTCTCTTTCACTCTTTTACACTTAGCAACATTTTAGCTACTATTTCTTCTAAGTAAGGTTAATTTTATAGAAAACCTCAAAATCAAAATGTCTTAATACTCAATTTTGCTTTTAAGCTCCACAGTAAGTAACAATTTTAATAAATCACCAGGTGATAAATGAGCATAACTGATCAGTTTCAGTAAAGGTACCTTTTGTAGCATTGCAGGTACACGTTTGTGTAATTTTTGATAAGCATATTTTCATTAAAACTCTGCTTTCAGACACTGTCTCATAAATATTCCATAGGAAATAATGAACTACTATGTCTGGAGAGACCAGGAGACTTTCAGGGGAGCATGTGAGAGCCCTGAGGTGGGATGAGAGAGGTGAGCCTGCACAGAGCTGCTGTGAGGGCTCGGGGGAGTTGCACTGGTGAACAGAACCCCATGGCAAACAGTTGCCATCGCTCTGTTCCTGGGGGTCAACCATATCAAATTCTGGCACAGAGCAAACCTTGCTTTCCCTTGGAATCCAGGGCCAGGCTGGCAGCAGTTCAGGTGCTGGGGTAGAACACGTGCAGGTGATTCCCACTCACTGCCTCCCTGGAGTGCAGGGCTGTGCTAACCCATTTCCCATAGGTAGTCAGTGCAAATATTTGCACAATTCCATGCCAATTTTATTTTCACCCTGCAAGAGTAATGCCATATCTATTGCTTTTGGGGGTAACATTCTTTTAGAATATGTGATGTATTTTCAAATCATTTCCTGCCTCAGGGACCTGACAGAGAGCCTGACTAAAACTCACTGCACAAATGAAAAAGGAGAAGTGGACTGGTAACAACAAACACTTGCGTTTTTGGATGCTAATTTTTGAAGCACAGTAAGAGTTAAATGCAGTTGGTAGTTGTTGATACCACATTAAAAGAGAGCTTATAATTTAGTGTTCTAAAGACACAGACACATAGAATGAAGACATTCAGAATATCTGAGTGTGTGATCCTGTGCACATATAAAGCAGGGACTGCAGCAGATGTACCTCCTTCCCAAAAGGCCCTGAAAATGTCTTGGATCAGAACTGTGGTAACCAGCCTGTGCCATGTTTCATGAGTGTTCTGCAAAGACTCAGATGCAGTTTCTGTGCTCTGACAGGTGGAACATGCCAGGACACTGTTAGTTTTGCAGTGCTGCACTGGGACATGACAATGCCACGTGTATACCCGAGCCTGTACAGTCAGTGTTTCACTTTGTACAGTAGGTCAGCTCTGAGTAACAGGATGCTGAGCATTTACTGACTTCTCATTGGCAATAGCCTGAAGGGGTGATTATTTCCTCCCTGCATTCCTCAACAAACTGTGCCATTTCCTTATAGTTTATTCTGCAATGTTTATTAACATAAGAAGAAGATTCCCAGCAGAATGGCAGAGTGCAGTACACAGGTTTAAAGAAAAGTCAGTTTTTCCTGATCAGTTCTACTGAAAATTCAGTAATTCAAATACATGTGTTCCTTCTCCTATGAGCTAAAACCACTGCAGGCATGTTTAAGGGAAGATAGATATATCTGTAGCATAATGACATAGACATTCAAAGTAAGTTGTCGGCAAGGTGTCCTAACAAAAATAATACTCGAGTAGTGTTTCCCACAGAATGCTTAATACCAAGTTTAATATTCTAATGCCAATGACACATTAATCCTATTTTAATTGCATTTCTGGTCCACACAATTTGATGGTTTCCTCTATGTAAAAAGAGTCACCCTATGCTTTGAGAGCAGCTATTAGCAGACTACGTGCAGGGGTTTTATGTTCTTCTGACAGAGGGATTCCTCTATGAAATCCCGTATTTCTTCAACAGGCCATGAAAGGCCATATTGTGCAACAAAGACTTGGCAATTCAAGCCTGAGCAGGCTTAAGTCCTAAATCCCATCAAACAGGTGAAGAGCATCTACAACTAGATGAGCAATTTAGGACTCTCTAAGATAACAATAAATATCTTTGAGTCTGTTAAGTGCTTTCACTTGCCCCTCAAACAAACCAAACCTGATTATAAAACATTTTGCAAAGTGAAATATAGAAGGTCTTATTACTCAGCTACAATTTATGACAGTTTAGTGCTTACAATGGTCTGAAATTTTGATGGATGTGAATTAATTCAAACTGAAATAAATTGCATCTAGGATACAATCACCTAGGATGCAACCTTACTATATAGTTTGAAGCATTTGCCAAACAGGATGGAAAAAAAATACTTATCCTCAATTTATTCTAAATAAGAAAGTCAGGAGATCAAAGCAAATTAGATTATAAGAAGCTCCTATTGATACCATAGGTATTCACATTTAATTTCTTTTACCTTTCTCTGTCTTTGGCTGCTTGTTCAGCCATTAATTTTCTCAATTCCTCCAGATGTTGTAGATCTCTCTCCTCCTGTTCTTGCCACTTGAGCTCTTTCTCAGCCCAGTATTTTTTCAGCTAGAGTTTGAACAAATACAGCAAACAAATTAACACTCATTCCAAAGCCCAGGCAGTGAGAACAAAGCAAGTAAGAAAAGCATTAAGTTAGAGATTCCAATTTTGATCCTTTTAGAATAAAATTTCTATTTTAGACCACTACAAGCTAACAGAATATTTGCTAGGAGAGCAAGAGGGTGTGGAGCCCCCACAACAAAAGTAGTAAAATCAGACTGTGAACATGGAATTTGAATATATTTTTCCACCACAATCTGAAGACTACCACTTCCATTTGTTCCTTGCTTTCCTACTCTGCCATCAAACCTTTCAACTGTGCTGCTCAGAAGAGTGAATGTTCCTCGAGTTGAACTATCCTGGGTCATCTCAAAGGGCTGGATCCAGCCCAGCCCAGCTCATTGTGCTGAGGTGCAGAGTCTGCTGAAGAAGCACAGGAGTGTTCCTCACAGAAGTACAAAGATTTTCCAAAGCTGAGTGAGAAAGAAAGACCTCAAGGAAGACCGAAACCTGAGCAGGAAAGCTTATCTGGAAAGATGAGAGGTTTGGGATGCAGAAGGAGGAATAGTCAAGTAAATATTGCTGAAGTGAAACTCTGAATTCTTCATATGAATGAATTCTACAGGATCCTGTTCCATAAACTAGGACAGTTCTTCAGAAACAACTGGTGAAATTTATAGCAAGCTTGTAATTCCTATCTTGCAGTGACATATGTTGCAAAACACAGAATCATTCACATTGGAAAAGATCTTCAAGTCCAACCAATAACCCAGCACTGCCAATAGAATATCTAGTATCTTCCCAGTATCCTATCTGACCCTGACCACTGTCAGTGGGAAATCATTCCCCTTTTTCCTGGTACTCCAGTCTCCATCCCTTTCCCAAGTCCCTCTCCAGCCCTCCTGGAGCCCCTTTAGGCACTGGAAGGGGCTCTGAGCTCTCCCTGGAGCCTTCCCTACTCCAGGTGAACACCCCCAGCTTTCCCAGCCTGGCTCCAGAGGGGCTCCAGCCCTGGCAGCAGCTCTGTGGCCTCCTCTGGACTCTCTCCAGCAGCTCCATGTCCTGCTGTTGGCCCCAGGGCTGGAGGAGCTCTGCAGGTGGGGTCTCACCTGAGCACAGGGGCAGAGGGGCCCCCCCATCCCTGCTGCCCACGCTGGGGATCAGCCCAGGGCACAGGGGGTTCTGGGTGCCAGTGGCCGGGGCACACACAGCTTCTCACCCACCAGCACCTCCAGTTCCTTCTCCCCAAGGCTGCTCCCCGTCCCATCCCTTCTCCACCCAGTCTGTGCTTGTGCCTGGGACTGCCCCAACCCATGTGCAGCACATTGCACAGAATGTTTGACTTTGTGCAGAGAAACCTTTCACAATTGTGATTCACACCTAAAATAGGTCTTCCAATCAGTGCTTATGTTTCAGGAGTCCCAACCTTTAAGCCAATCATTTCTGTATACAGGGCATTTTTAACATGTGAAGGTCAGGAAACAAGGGTGGCTATAACCGTATTTCTTAGAATACTTTTATTTCATGTTTGGAATCCTTAAATTTATGAAATAAAACTTTCTCTTTGCAATTATTCCCCTTTTGTATTCCCTTTGCCTGAAGTCTTTCTTATAAACTCTAATTAGAGACCAGCGGATATTTTTGAAATTCCGTATTTAAGTACACAGGAAAATTTCTGATCTACAATCTAAGAGAGCAACTGTAGTATTGGTATTTAGAATTAATGGCATTTTACCTATTCCCAGGTTTGGAATTGCTGGGCATACCTTACCTAGGTTACAGTAGGTAGTGTGGTCATTCCTTTTACACTACTCGTGGGTATTTTAAATATTCTGCTTGCTTTCCCCAGAAAAGCAGCTGCAGTATAAGGTTAGCAGCCCTTTTAAGGATCTAGGATGTAAAATACTCCAATGAAACATATGACTGCTGACCCCAAACAGCTGCTATTCCATCTGTGCATAGGCAGAGGACTGCTCTATATAGGCATTACACACAGCAAGAGAGAAGTTTGCACAACCAGAATATTTACAGATAAAATGAATATTGGTGGTGGTTGGGTCAGCACTGCCTCCCTAAGCCTCTTCTTTGCCTGTGGTTTCAGAGCCACCTGCCACTACAAACGTTGTGTGTACAAAGGCAAATACACAGAACAAGCTGGACAAAAAAGAGAAGCAGCAGCAAAGCTACTCATGACCTGAGCAGCAAACCCTCACTACATGTCCCTCTCTGTGCCACTGGACTCAGAGGCAAAATCTCAGTGAAACAACCACATGGATTTTTGCCACATCACTTAAGTAAAAAGGCCAACACAAATACTTGTGACACAGCTTGATTTTCTAAAGCATTACATTCACAACAGTGCATTTCTGAGTTTCTATTAAGTTGCATCCAAGCCATTTCCCAAGGAGTCAGCACACAAGTACTGAGAATACTGTCCCCCAGAAGTGTCCCCACAGCCCCGTGCTATCCTGCAGGCACTGTGCTATCAGGCTCCTCTGCTGCATTGCAGCACACAGCTGCAGCACTGGGAGCTTCCTGAGGCTGCCATGCTGCTCAAAGGCACAGACCTGTGGAGTCAAACCCAGCCGTGCCTCTGTGCTCATTCTGTGACATACAGACACAGTGACTTGCTGAGGCTTTTTTTTTTTAAGAAATGCAATAGAGTAACACAACTGGTGTGTCAGAGCAGGCAGCTTTAGAGCTAAAATGGACAGGAGCAAAACCATTTGCCCATCTCTACATCAGTGCATAATACTTTACAAGAATACATGTGCTATGACATCAGTTATAGATTTAGAAGCAATGGTACACATGAATATATGCAAAAATGTATAAAAGTTTCTCATACTTTCTCTTTATCCTGAGCTCTACGAACGGTTTCCTGTTCTCTCTGTAGCCTTTCTCTCTCATCTTCCTTTTTTTTTCTTCTGGCAGCTACAGCAGCTTCTAGTTTAGCAGCTTCTTCCTGCTGTGCTTTCCACTGTAGAACCTGGAAGAAACAGTTGAAGAGACAGTCCTGCAGCAGACTGTGTAACACTGATCCTGCCAAGATGAGACTGGGAAGGAAAGTCGTGTAATCTGCTTACAAAGTATGATTTATAATCTTATCAACAACACAATCGTTTAGCAAGCACCATCTTTCTGCATGTTCATGTGCAGTTCCCAACTGATGGCATAATACGCAATAAAATCACATATGAAAAGGTTTTAGGCAAAATTGCTAAAACCATCTTAGAAATTCACATCTCCCTTCGGCACGTAGAACCTATGAAGGGATGGAGACCAAGAGTCACAGAGCAGAGTCCATTCGCAGCCTTTAGCACAGGCAGCTCTGGAACAGCACCGTGCTTCCAACCAGGGCTCACTCCAGTGACGGCGACTTCACCTTCTGTCAGCTTACAGATGGTGCAGCCCAGTCCAGGACCCCAGCCCCTGCTCAGACCCTGTGGGGGTCCTGCATGCCTGACATCCCACTCCTCTGTGGGAAGAGAGGCAGCAGCTGCCTGGCAGAGCAGGACAGGCTCCCGCTCCCCCACACCCCTTGCTGCAGGGCCTGCCACACTTCCTAACGAAAATTCTTGGGAGTGGGATGGACCAGCCAGCCCAGCGTGCCAAAAATCCATTCCTGACACGATCCTGACTGTGTTGGTTAAAGAAGACAACTTGTCCCTGTACCTGGCCATGGGCAGTGACTCATCTCCGGCGTCCCCAGCCAGCGTGGGCCCCAATTTACCTCTGTGCTGTCAAAAGCAGTTGTGTGCTCATCTGTTTCACGCTGGTTTCAACAGGATTAATGATGTCTCCTTTTTGTTGGCCTGCCAGCTCTTTTTGTAATGGTTTTGTCAAGCACTAACAGAACTCTGCATTCTTCTAAGGAACAAGCATTGCAGCCATTTTTCAGCTGGCTTTCTAGTGCTTTAATACAAAGATATGAAAATGCTTATTGTTTTTCCACCTCTACTGCATTTCACTGGCTGTGTGTGCAGATTATTAACTCCTCTGGTTTGTGCTTATAAAAGATGTTCTGTTTAGAAATCCAGCACTCCCCATGGTCCAAGGTTCTCAGAGAGCTGCATCTCTGAACGATGCCGTGCTTGCCCTGCTTCTTGCTAAAATAACAATTATACTTTGTTCTTTGCAATACTTTGAACAATGTTGTGACTTCTCATGGAATGCAGGCAAAGTAATAACATGAAAATAACCTGAAAATGCAGAGGGTGCAAAGAGGACAGAGCCAGGCTCTTCCAGATGTGCCCAGTGACAGGAGGGGAAACAACAGGCACAGACTGAAACACCTGAAATTCCAATCCATTCATCACTTCCCTACTGAGAGGCTGGATGAACACTAGAACATGTTGGCCAGGGAGGCTGTGGAGCTGTTTAAACCTGGATTCAACATGGTCCTGGGTCACCAGCTGTACCTGACCCTGCTTGGGCAGGGGGTGACCTCGGGGTCTGGAGAGGTACCTTCAGCCTCATCTGCAACACCCGAATTAAGCTTCCCACACACTTGAAACTTGTAACACCAGGGCTGTCTGAATTGAAAGCTTCATGTAGCAATTTTGCCAGCAGCCTGCTCACGCAGTTTAAGACTCTAAAATAAAATGCTACATTGTTTCAGTTACCCTTCACTTGCCACGCTAATGAACTCAAAGACAAATGCTTTGAAAATGAGTTAGAAGGACATGCAATCCTTTCTACCTTTCTTTTGAAACAGACCAAAGCAAAACCATATATAGAAAGATTTAAATCCAATAACAAGCAAACACTGAATGAAATCTGCTAAAAGCATACTCAGATTGGAGCTGGGATAAGCTGCAGGAGCATTTGAAGGAGCTTTACACTTCTGTAATAACATCACAGATTTTCTCAACTGATATGAGGTAACAGTCAGATTATGTAACAAAAAAATTGCTTTTTTTAAGGTTGGATTTTCCTACATCCTGCTTCTCCTTTCAAATGCTCTCCAGTACTGAGGTTGATGCCGTCAGGCGCAGTTCATGGTGCAGCTACAGTTCCCTCCATGTCTGAGAACTCTCCTGATCCTCTAGTGGTCTTCTCTGGGTATTAATTTAGCTGTTAACCAGGGACTTGTTTGGTCGTTTGATTGCAGTCATTAGTATGGCGAGGCCATTAAATTGGTCTCAACAAAAGTTGCATTCCCCTGATACTTCAGGGGAACCACTGCCTGGAAATGGCCGTGGAGAACGGACCGAACCCGGCAGGGAGTCTGGGATGGTGACAACTGAGTGAAGGAAGCAAACCACACTGAAGCAGTGAGCAGATACAGACACTAATCTGTCCTGAAATCATCTCAAGCCCCCTTATTAATCCATTCTTATTAGCAGCAGTTTGCATGGCATATGTGACATCCCAGCCTTGTGACATGCCACGATCACCTTCTCTGGTTGTTTCCATGTAGCTCTTCTGTTACAGCCTTTTGATCCAAGTCAGAAATCAATATTGGGGCACAATCTAGGTTTTTCACAGGTTATGTACAAACAAATTAGCATAACCAAGCATCAAATTCAGAACTTCACTCAGCTGACAAAGCATTAATCACAGAACAGTGTTCCCCAGACAGAAGTGATAGGCCAATAACTCGGTGTGTATCTCCACTCCTACAATGCTCCCTACTCTGCCCTAAATCACTACTAACACACACATTTACTCAGGGGGTAGAACATGCTTTCCATTTTTTAAATTTCAATTTTTAATCTACTTTTTCATTTTTTAGTTAGGATTTTAAATGTATGAGCCCAATGCCAATCAGGAAAATGGGTAACAAGGCTACCAGAGGAGAGTTTTACTGTACCATACTTGTTCACAATACCCAGTTATTATTTTCTGTATCCAGCATATGAAATTAGTTTAGATTATCCCTGCTCCCTCCCACGTTTGTCTAATCCATGCCTTTTCATTAGGGCAAAAGAAGAATAATTTTCTTTAAAAACAATTTATAGTTGTGACAAAAAAAGGAAATAATTGCAACAACAAAAGCAAACAAAATACCCAAAAATAAAACAAAGAAAGGAACATTGGTAAAAGCCAGAAAAGCAATGCTTGCAAAATATGTACAAAATGTGATTGCGATTCTGTAGGCTGGCCTTATGCCATAGCTTTTCCCACAAGAACAGTTGAAATCATATAGGATAAAATGTTCTTAACAGAGCAGAGGTAGAGTGAAGTGTAAGAAGTAACAAAAATTAGACATTAACCAGGTGATTCAAATACCAGTATGTTTCCCTTTTTAAACAACATTTAAACATTAAAATCCTCTGTGCTAGAGAGCAGTTCTAGTCTCACAGCCTCAACTCCCTGTGGGCCAAGCAGGGGAACACCTCCTGATATCTACATCCACAGGAAGTGGCAGGAGAGACTCCCAAACCAGTCCTGTCCATGTGGTCAAAGGTTAAAAAATGAGGAGCTGGACTAGCACTCGTGGTGCCAAAGGACAGAGTGGACAGCCCTCGTTTCCCGGCACTGCGCGGTCCCGCACGCGGCACAGGCGGAGCCGCTCGTGCCCGAGAGCCTCTGGCACTGCTGCCAAGCGCTGCTGGGCAGGCAGGGCACGGAGCAGAAGCGCTGAGGAATCTCTGCAGAGTGCACTTCCTGGCTTTTAGCGTTCTGCTGTTCAAAAGTGACCACCTGATGCTGAATTGCCAGCATTCCTACAATTGAAGCATGCCAAGAAAGCCTGCTGCATTCATCAGGCTTTTATTTCCAGAGGCAGGATAGTACAGGTCTGGAGAACAAAAAACCTCCCAAACAATAATTCTGCTTCACTACAGCAGCAATCTGGGACCACAGACTGCACAAAAAAAATTAACGTGGTCTTGATTGCATTCTTCCATTCCTACGAGTTCAAAAATCAGAAGGGTATATTTTACTGTGCCAACAGTAAATGTTTTATTTAATTATTAAAAAAAATCCTAGTAGTTAAACTAATATTGAAAATACACTGAAACCTGGCTCCCCCATTGCCTGTTCCACAAAACAGTTTTCATTTTAGCAGTACAAGCACTGCCAACATTAAGTTCTGAAAGTTTTTAATTACAATTGGCATTTCAAGTACATTTCACAGTTAATGTATTATTAGAGGAGGTTTTGTCAAGTAAATTATTAAATTGCTGTGCTGAACAGAATGCATACACACCCTTTTTCAGTTCATTATTTCAATATTGCATATTAAATAATATAAAGTACACTACAAACTAATTAAAATAATAAATTAGTTCTTTCACTCTAACATCTGAATAGTAATAATGCATTGATCATTCACTTAATGCTTTTAAAGACAGAACAATTTTTGAGAGTCTTTCCTTGGGAACTCCCATTAAATTAGCACATGGTAACACAGCACCATGTAAGGTTTTCTCCTCAAGCAGCAATGACTTATTTATTATAAACAAACCTTGAAGCTGCCTATGGTGACACAAGAGGTGGCATCAAGCTCCTTAGCTGGGTACACCGGAGCACAGGGCAGGTGCCTGGAGTGAGGAGGGTCTGCACGCCAAAGGTCGAGCAGGGAGCAACATCAGCCTTTGGAAACGGAAGAAAATGTGCACTAGGAACCAACAGGACGTAAAATCCTGGGAGGAACAGTGCCACAAATGACTACCCAGAGCTCAGATCACTGTGTGCCACACAGACACGCTAAGCTTCTAGAATCCAAATTCTAAGCAAAAATTCCAAATAATTGCGCGATAAAGCCAGTACTGTTTGTCATAACTGGAGGCATAAAAGGAAAATCCTCTGAGATCCCCACTCTGATGTTTTCTAGCTCGCTTTTTCAACCTTATAAAATGACACAATCTAAATACCCTTCTAGAATCTCCCAGAGTTTTATTAATCTCTGAAACACATCTGCTCATCTTTCCTTATTTTTCTTATGGTTTGCAAGTTGCTTTTTCTTCTTCAGACTGTTCACAACTGATTCTAAGAATCCCTGGGAAAAAAAAATAGCAGGTCTCTTCAAGAAAAATAACTTCACAAGTGAAGATTCTACATGGCAAAAGAAGAACTACAAAATTTGGCCAGCCATGAAACCCCACGTCAGAACAGAACCAGCCTGTTCATGGTGGGGTCACAGGAGCACAACAACTGCAGGTCAGGGCTGCATGGTCACAAACAGCAAAATTGGATTACGAGACAACAAGAGATTCAAACACTATTAAGGAATTCAGCATTTTAAAAATCCCATGCATAAAAAACCACCACACAATGTGTCTCCCCACGTTTGTCCCACAGGCTGTTGTACAAGGCAGGTGGGAAATCCCAGTGAGCAAGAGTCATGAAGCACCATTTCACGTTTCACAGTGGGGCAGCACAGGCTACCTGAGCTCAGTGTTAGATTGTGCATCTCATCTGCACCAAAAATCGGTACAAGTACCAATGAAATTGCTATTGGGCGGCAAAGCTCCCTGTCAGGCTACTGAAGGTACCCTTGGACCACAGAACAAGTCCAGCAGCTTTTTGGTCAGTCCAGACAGAGCCCAAGCAGTCACTGAGAACCATGAAATAAGCTCTGGGAAGGATGAGCTCCGCGTTGCACGAGACACAGCATCAGCTGCCCTCCCACAGCACTCTTCAGTCATCTCAGACTTTCCTACAGCTGCTTACATTGTGCTCACATGGAGCACAATGGAGAGAGAGAGAGAGAAAGCTGGGAACCAGTAGAGTCCAAAACTACATTGAGAAACCTGCATGCTCAGATAACCACAGTGATCTGCTGCCCAAACCAGCTCTAACCCTCTCCCCTCCTTCCCAGCCTCCCTGCATCATCACCATCTCCTCTGCTCAGGGTCTTGCTGAATATAGAATGAGAGTTATCCCACTTATGGCAAGTCAGAGATACCTCTTGATTCTTCCAGATGGAAGCCACACGGCACAGAGGGGGAAAAAAGGTCTCTCAATTGCAAATTTGGATTTAAAACCACGTCAACTATGACATTTTTCCTTCACATTTTTAAAATAAGGGCTGCAGCCTCAGAACAAGTTGGTGACTAAAGGAATTCTGTTTATAGAGAAAAGGCCCTTTTAGAGCTATGCCTTTCTAGCCTGTTCTGAAAAACAGAAAAAAGCAAAGCAGATGTAAAACGTGATTAAGTGATAAGAAGTTATGTGCTAAAGAAATAACAGGATTGCAACACCAGCCCTTCAGTAAGGATATTGCTTTCAGTTCAGTTCCTAACGGACACATCATCTAACAAGGAAGATGATTTTTTTTAATTTGGCAAGCTTTTTATTTCCCCACACAAGGCCATAGCTTTCTATCTCCCCTAGAACTGGCCAAACTGAGATCACTACAAGATTAACATGCAAAACTCATTAAAAGGTGACGTTCATTGCCAGCAGTGTGGTCTCTTCACTTGCAAGATAGCTCAGTCATTCATACTTCAGATGAAAGCAGCACATGCTGATCTGTGTCTCCTGCCTGAGCAACTCCCTGCCATTCTAGGGTACACAAAAAAAAGAAAATCTTTTTAAGAAACGAGGAGGGAAATGTAGAAGAAAAAAAAGGTAAAGACCCAGTTTTCCATAGAAGAGTAAGGATTCACTCAATTTCTCTCAAGAGTAATAGAAGCACATAAATTCCACTTGGGTTAATGAGATAATAAATCCCTTGAATTTAAGTATTTTACAAATTAAACAGGACTATAGAAGTCTGTGTCACAAAGCTAACCATTTTTTCTAAGTCACTAACTGCATGGAAATGTCTATTCAATGACTACTAAAAAGTCGTGCATTTCTTTTGGAAAAAAAAGAGATTTTTTCAAACATACTTGCATTTATCCACAGTTTCTCAATACAAACTCTAGTTCAACTACTCAAATTCTTCACTGCCTGCCAGGATGAGAGAGAAGGTAAGGGATGGATGCTGTACCCATTCACATCTGCAGGACAGAGATGCTGCAGCTGGTCCTGGACAAAGCACGACCCTGCCAGGATCCGCACAGCCCCAACAGTCGCAGGCAGCAATGCTGGATACACATACAGGGTTTGGGCATGCACGGAAAATACGGGATTTGTGAGCCACTGGACCTGCTGGTAGCAGATGCTGGTGCAGGAGCTCCAGCAGCTGTAGACACGCAGCATTCCCAGCACAGGCACCGGCGAGGTTCTGCGCTGCGCAAGGGGCGCCTCGCAGATTTCTACATCTCCAGGTAGTCACTTGCTTGCCAAGATGTTAGAAGTCACAAGCAAACTGTGCCCCAACAAAGCTGACATTGCCAAGGAAACCGGGATGTATAGGAGACCTGCTACTGTGATGTGTAATTGTACCAACTGATAATAATAAAAAAAGACTTGCACTATTCAAAGCCACCACACACTGACATAAAATATTAACAGTGTTATTCCTGGACATACAATAAGAATAGGAAGTATATGTATGTATTCCTAAATGGAAAGCTAATGAGATGGGTGCCTCAGGGTGTGAATACTAGAGCTTATAGAAAGGAAAAAATTAAAGTGTATATTAAGAACAGTTCCCTGGAGCCTGAAATATTACAGGACAGGGAGAGTTTGCCCAAACAATATGAAAAAGCCATCAATTTTTAAATTTAGAGAGTGCTTTTTTATGAGCATGGTATGTACCATTTTTCTTTTCTCAGGTGTCAGTAACCTCCGAACTGCCACAAAGGTTTTAAATAGCCAATATGTCAGGGACTGCAGAAGGAGGTGGGAGAAGTTCAGATTTGCACAGGGGCTCCATATTGCATATCCCCATCAAGCAGCACCACTCAGCAAGAACCATTTCTGTTCACATGTTTTTTTCAGAAGCTGATGGCAGAGGCCCAGAGATGTCCTGCTGCCTGTGCTCTGTGGTTCAACGCATAAAATTCTGGGGTCCATTATATTCACAGCATTCAAAACCCATGTGAACACCTAGTAGTAAATAGAAACCCCCAACCTCCCCATGACAGGGGCTATAGGGCAGCAACTACTCAAACAGCTGGTCAGCAGAGAGAAGGATGCTGCCTCTCCCTGGGAACACAACTGAGCTCTCCTGTCCCAGCAGAGAACTAGTCTGTGTTACTGGACAGAGTCCTGAGACCACACAGCCACGTGTGAAGTTCTGACACTGCAGATATCAACATCCTCATGTTGTCAACAACAACCTAGTGTGGTATTAACAGGTGGTGGTCTGAAGTCTCCAGTAACTTTCAGCTCTATCTGACCCAAAATACACAATATGTCAATACTGTGCTGACCCCAGACTATTAAATCTAAGTTTAGTACATTTGGATTAAAAACTTACTACTGAGTCAGACCTTGCTCATCTTTGATGAATGTTAGAGTCTTAGACACTTGCTCACATCCATTTTGGAGAAATACTATAGCATCCTACAGCTCTTCAGTTCACCACAAACATGAGTAGCTATATCTAAAATTTAGGTTATTATAACTTCCTTGTATTTTTTATGTCCAACAAATGAATGGGTCAACTCAGTGGTGAATAGACAACACTTCTGAAAAAGAAAACCATTTTTTAAAGCAGCTCACTATTCAAATATTTATTCTCTTAAAAAGTTTCCTTCGAAATGATCCGATTATAGTCAAAGCACTAGATGTGATACCTCTGCGGATTTTTTTAACATTCAGTTGTAATACTTCAATGTTAATCTCCTCTGATAGTCACAGCATTTAAATCAATGACTTGACTACATGCTCAATAGGGAAACGTTTTTTTTCCCCTGAGTTTACTGTCACATCCTTTCTTACAATACTGGAAAGGAGCAGGTAAGCAGTCTGTAAGATGCTTTATACAATTTGCAATGCCCCTGTTAATTCCACCTAATGCTTTTCTTTTTGAAATTAATTTATCTTAGTTTCTGCCAGGATAAGAAATGCAAGAGCCGCTCTCCCAAAATTCACAATGTGTTGCAAGAGATTTTAGCGTTGGAGTGGGGATTAATCCTAGACCACAAAACGAGGGAGAGATGAGATTTAAAGGCAAGCAGGCACACAGCTTTGTGCTGAGGAAGAAAAAGCCCCCCCTTGGCAGCACACACAGGAGATCCAACTGTCCTAATGTCTGCTGTTGTAGGTCTTCCCTTGGGTCTTTTTAAAAAATTGTTTTATGAGAAGATGGAAAGTACCAGAATACAAATAGTTTAAGATAGATTCAATAGAAAAATAATGTTTGGAATGCATGCACATGTCAACTGAATTTGTGATGTAATACAGCAAGTACTTCAAACCCCAGCTGTGAGGCAGCACCTCCTAATCCTCTGAAAAGATCACTCCTCACTTCATGCCTTACCTACCTTGAGACGTGGAAAAATTTGCTTCTCTGTGTTGCTAAGAAAAAGGAATTTTACACAGAATTTGTTTTACACAGTGTCTGCTCCAGAACTCTGGAGGGATCAGATTCGCACAGCACAAAGCACACCAGATCTGAGTGACTCTTGATCACTCATCAAAGTGTAACACCTCAGGGTTTGTTTTGTTTACTTTCCCATAGCAAACAGGGGTGTTAAAGATATTTACCAGGCACATTTCCTCTTTAAGAATGTACAGTGTATCATCTCCAGCCTTATCCATTTCACACTTTATTTCCTTCAGATGACTACCATATGGTTCTCATGATTTATTTTACCTGAGCTTCTTGATTTGTTCCAAAATTCCTCCTTAGGGACTCTGATTTCTGTTAAGGACACGCATTGATCTTCCATGAGATGGAACATGGAATAAAAATTTGAAAGCCCTTTCCCCAAGTAAAAGCTGATACAAATATTAATTTAACTTCTCTGCTGCTTTACTTTTTAATTATCCCTCCTATCAGTCACAAGGCCTAGAGTGTCATCAATGGCGTAGGTGCTTCTAGTGCATTTAAAACAGCTTTAAATCATGTACTCTTTAGTGAGTTTGCTGCACCTTTGGTTTGTCGTTGACAGAGGAAGAGAACTATATAAAAGTTGGGTGATATGGTGTGGTTACTGCAGTAACTAAACCAGTGCACAACCTGTCAGATATTACATTTCTTTCCGTGTGTGTGCCATCACTTCTGTTCACACATGGGATCAACACGCACACAAATGCTGCAGCTCTCTGAAACCTGCTGCTGTAATGAAGGAGATCTCTGTCCCTCTCTGTCAGATACAACCTCCTCACAAGCATATCTAGGTTTTACCCACAGGTAAATCATCATAGCAACTACACTGCCCCTCTGGCAAAGGGATACAAGTAAGATCTCCTGATGTGAAACTTACTGAAATGCAGAATGTTAAGTCAATCAATAGCCAAAAAGAAAAGGTGGAAGAACAGCCCTAATCCCCGATTTCCAGTTCCACACTCTTTCCCTCAATAGATAGATTCACTTTTCACCCATCTTACAGATCCCTGTTGGGATGGGTTTTCCCTGTGTAAATTAGCTCACTGATATATATAATATAATATTAATGGATAGAATAAAAGGGACTGAGTTCCCTTTTATTTGCCAGCAGCTGCTTTCCATGTCCAACACTCTGTAGCTGTAAAGTTCAGAAGTGTGGAAAGAAAAATCTGTAAAATGAACTATAACTGGGCAAACTATGAGTTTTCAAATGCATATCCCCATCAAACCAAAACAGAAGCCATGGATACGCTGAGAATCATTTCTCTGAAAATGAGTGAGCTCTGTGCCCAATCTCAGTTTCCGTCTTCCAGCCCTTTCAGTTGTGGAGCTGATCAAAACAAGGTCACAATGATATCCTTCTTTAATGAAAGAAATGTTCCTTTTTCATTCCTCTTTTCTGGGGAACAGGTGAGTTGGTTTTGTTCAAACATTCAACATTTTAACAGAGATCCCTTTGAAGGCCACCCTTGAAAAGTGTCGTTCTAATAGGTTTAAGTTTCAAACAGTTCCTGGAAACAGGAGGTCAGAATCCAAAAAACTTTCAGACACTGTTCAGTGCATCTGTGAGAATCTTAAACTATGTGGAAACAACAAAGTACTCCAAAATCAGCTTGTTACTTCTTGTGCAGAAGAAAAATAAAAGAAACAAAGGAAAAAAAAGTGACTCAAATTCAAAGTTCTGGAATAACTGGCCCTTCTATCTCTGGTTATGCAGGTAAGATATACACAGGCATTCCAGAAAGGAAGGCCTAGGTAAAAAATCACCAAACATCCCCTCAACTCCAGAGAACCACTCCTTCCTGCCCCTGGCTCAAGGGAAGGCTGACACAGGAGTCAGAACAGGGTACTCCCCACTTAGTCATGCCCAGACAGTTTCTAACCCTAAACTGTTTAGATTCAAACCTTCCTATGCCAGACAGTTCCAGAACACAAGACAGAAGGGCTTTTGTGTTATTGCTAACTAAAAACTAGATCAACATCAAAATCCTGCCTCACAGAACAGGTTTTACTGTGCCTTCCTTCTTGTAGAAAACCTAAATCAAGTGTTTAGTATTTCACTGAAAAGTGAGGGCTCAGCAGAGAGAATATCAGTAAAGTGAGAATAACACATCATGCATGCTCTCAGATGTTCATCTCTGTGCAACTCAAAAATCACAGAGAGCAGTTTAAACAAATCTTAACATGCCTCTCATGCCCAGAAATGGGATTCCTCCTACAAACACCTTAGGCATGAACATCACAACATCTTCCTCTTGTGTCCAAGCCTCCTCCCACTTTATTCTATTCACTTACCAAAACCACACAGGTATTTTTATCTTTTTTTACTTCTTTTCACAGTAAATCAGAATATTGTGAACCTTCTATAACAAGGGCAAACAAGTTATGGGATCCATTGTTTCAGGTCTTAGAAAGCATTCTTAAAAATAAACAGAAGGGCAGACAGATATCCATTATTTATCTGAAAACAGGTTAGTGTTAATCTAAAGAACTTCATTTTGAATGTATCTGTTAGATACAGATTTGGTGACGGATTTATAACCAAACGTACCTTTGCTTTCAGATCAGCACAGATCTCCAGCTGCTTTTGCCTGGAATCAGCCAGCACCACTTCTGCCTCATGAGCAGCAGCAGCTTCAGCAGCAGTCGCCACTGCCCTAAGGACAAAGGCTTTCCTGGCCTGAGCCCAGTTTAACAGCAAGACTCTGCGCTGATTCCTAATGGAATGGCAATGATCCCAAGCCTTCTCATGAACAACCTGAAAGAGGAAAGCATTTCAGAAAGGCTTAAAAACTATTCATTAATAAAATTAAAATTCTAGACATTTTTGCAAACCTCGCATATAATTGATTGAGTTACTGTATCACCAATATTCCCATGGAATCCACAGCACAGGGCCAGTGCACTCTGCCAGGTGCCAGGGCTGCCACCGTCTCCCAGAGTCCTGGGCAGTGACACCCCTCCAGCATGGCCCTCTCTGCCAGCACCACAGCATCCTCCTGGCCCACTGCTCTTTGTTCAGCTATGCTTTTGCAAAGGGAATAAATGAAATGCAATGGTCCCTCTCTATCCTGAAGGACACAGCATATAAGTAGGTCCTTCCAATACGTCTCCAGAGATATCAAGCACTTCCAGCAAGATGAGGCTTTTCCTAGCAAATTCTGATCTGCAGAGAAACAGGGCACCAATAACAGCAATTGCACAGAAGCAGTACAGGGGGGAATCAGCTTCACTTCTTCCTAGCAGGAAATTTGGAAGTAGAATCTTAGTTTGCCAAGCAGCACAGTGCTACCATCAGTGTCAGCACCTAGCAAAAACGGGGAGGGTTTAATCCGAAATCCGCTTGCTTTGGCCTAATTCAGTGAGGTTCATGAGGATATTCAAGGTTCAAGACTTTGATGGAAGCAGTATCAGGAAAGGCTGCAGAGAATGAGGCAGTAGAGTCTTGAACCTGTCTTATATCCCCAAAATATATAGGGATGAACAAGATTCTAGAGATGGCTGGCTGCTCACAGCTGTCAAGGGGACCATTCCAGACGCTAATTCCAGGCTTCTGGCAGGGGAGCAGGGGATGCTGACTCACCTGCTGCCTGACTCACAGATATTCCTATCAGCTTGTGGCTGGCTGAAGGTGCACCTCGAGCTTCCCTGTGTCCAAACCACAGGCACTCTGCCTCAGCAGCTCCCACTGCCCAGGCTGCTGACCCAGACTCACAGGCTCCTGAGCCAAGACACTCCTAAGCAAGGCAGGGGCTGGAGAGTTTGCTCTTCCAAACACAGACCTCTCAGACGAGCTGCTCTGGGATCAGGAGCTGAGTGCCTGTCCACTGACCACTGTGCACAGAGGGAAGGAAGCCAGGAAGGCTCTTGGGCTGGTGTTCCAATGTGACACACATGTTTTAAGAATAGATTCTTAGCAGTGTTTTAACATTTCCATAGTTGTCATGCTAATACACATCCCAAGAGACATCAGTTCAATGTAGAATTAGGAGTTTTAAATTTAGTGGTTTTAAATTTTAAATGAACTTTCAAAGAAGCAGGGAGACCCATTAATAGTGGCTGTGCTTAAAACATACCTCCATTGTCCAAAGCTTGTGTCTATTCAGCCCTATTCAGTCCAAGGAAAAATTTCTGAAATCCACAAGAACTTTATCTTTAGTGAAACTCTGGCTAATTATCAGTATCACTTCACTGTCACTCCTTTGCACTAGACACTCCTCAAACACAGGGAAGTAGATGGTCTAAAAATACAGAGATAAAAAAAGCCTCCTACTTTCCTTATGACATCCTGAAGTGTTCTAGCCTTGAAATGGGTTTCTCAATTAGCTGCTATGTGCTTATTCACTGTGGAGTGCAAGAGGAATCAGCAATCAATTTGAAAGGCATTATGTATATAAAAATAGCCTCTCCCTTAGAGCAGGAGATAACTTTCCACTCTTCCTGCTACATATGTGCCATGGAACAATTAAAATAACTATTCCTAGACAGTGCCACAAGGCTGTATATCCTCATGAAAAATAAAAACACCAAGAGAACCAGAGTGGCATAACATAGCTATAAAATTGTACAGCAGAAGCAATGCTAACAAATTATTTTTGTGAGTTTGGCTGTAAGACTATGTGGGACTATAAAATCTGCCCAGGACTTGTTTTGAAGAGACTGTAGGTTTTTAAATTCCTGCATTTTGAACCAGGGATGTTTCTTCTTTACTGTGCAGAATAACATTTATAATTAAGACATTTTAAAATGAAAAAACTTCAATAAACATTCTTTAATACAACTGTTCACTACATAGTTTAAGAACTTGTATAATTGAATGAATATGTAAATCAACACTGACCAGCTCCTGCCTGGATTTGTGGGGAAGATATCTCTGCAGCATATCCAGGTACAAAGTCCTCCTCCTCTGAAGATCACTTGGGTACTGATTGATAACAGTCTGGAAAACCCACTGATCTTCTTCCTTCCAGTCACTGCTCCTACAGGAATGCAAAACAATCTGTCCCAGTATAACTTAAACACTGAAAAGGAGGAGTTTGGTTCTGGACAGCCCAGCCTTGAGTGGACTCACAGTCCTGATGCTGTAAACTGGATGTTGGGTCAGAGGTGACAAAATCAGATTTAATGAAATAAAGCAAACACACATTGCTTTGCTGATATGACACTTATTGTGTCATCATTTGAGTGAATTGTCCTGTATCTAATCTGGCTTTTTATTGGGGAATGTCACTGTGTTTCTCAAACATGCCACATTAATGGATAATCAGTGACCCCACAGGGAAAATACAAAAACGGAAACAAGGAAAAAGGAACAAGATGATCAGACTCTACCACTGAGCACTAAATAAATGATCAAAAGGGAATGAATGAAGTGACAATCCTTGCACGCAGTTAAATGAGGATCTAGTTTACCAAACTTCTAATAGCCATAAACTCATCAGCAAGGTATAAGATTCACCGATTTTAGAATCGGAGCTGTAGTAATCAGCCTGCATGCATCTGTCTCAGACAAAGAGAGCAGCAAGAAGTAACATCCATCTAAAACAGTACCAGGGGTGGTGATGCAGATTTTACCCTCAGTCTGAACTCTTGGCCCTGAAGGGATTAATGTCAGGCTGTCATTGTCAGCATTAACATCCAAGCAGCAACACTGAGTCAGACCAAAAGGTCTCTCTAGCCCAGTGACCTGGTTTCAGAAGTGACTAAGAGCCCAGGGATAATTAAAAGAAGGTAATCATGAGACTCTATCCACCCCCCCCCCCCCCCAAATTCCTGTTGCCTCCAGCTGCTGCAGTTCCTGGGCTCCCCAGGCCAGCAGCACTGCCTCGATATTCCACAGCACTGCATCCAGTGAGGTGTTGGAATGGCCTTATCCTTATGCAGGCAGAAAGAACAGGTACTTCAAAATGGGAATTTTTGTGAGAAGCTCACATGTAATTAATATTAAACTAGACTCATGAGGTAGCATTATCTCTGAAGAGAAAACAGTAAACATTAGTATTAAGAAATTATTTGCTGTAACCCATTTTAACACAACTTGTCTGTAGAACATTGTGCAGTGAACCTGCGGTGCATTTTCCCCCCTGACAGCACTCGAGACACTGAGGGGGACATGGGAAACACCCCCACACCCCTCAGCTTTATAGAGGGAAAACTTTGCCTACAAACACATCTAAGAATGCAAAGACAACATTGCATTTTAACAAACCATTTCTAAGCAACATCCTGTCAGGCAAGAGACCCAATCTCTCCATGACATGCGTTTCACTTTCCTCCCTCCTGGCCCTTTCCCTGCTGCCTGTTTTGCCAGGAAGCTGCCCCAAATTTGGACAGAGGCCCTCTTATCTTCACCTACCTAAGGCATTCATTTTACTTTCTTCAGGCAGAATAGTGGGGTTGTGTGTTTACCCATATGGCCTTAGAAGGAATTAACCCTCACCCATCTTTCTGGAAACAGAAGATCTCTCCTTTATGCTTCAATTCTTTTTCCTCTGATTTCATAAAAAAAAAAAAAAGAATCTTAGCTTACTATACCATTTTCAGCAAAGAATCATTATTCCTGGATCAGAATGGTGGCAACTGAATGCTAACCAAATACAAGGAAACACTCAAATTACTATTCTCTGGTACAAACACCTTGCTTCTGGCACTCTATGTGTACTTTTTCTGGTTTGATTTTTTTTCCCCCCTCTTTGAACACATGTTAAAAGTTACCCTTGTCTTTTATGTAAAGAGCATCACAATGAGGATGGGCCGGTGAGGAGAGATCACGTGCAATGCACTCCAATAACACTATCATGGCCATTAGTGCTACAAACACATCAAAATAGAGAGCTCTGCAGTAACAATGTGTGTATTGTGCACAGAGATTCCAGGCACAAAAACGGGTTTTATGAGAAAATAAGAATCCCTAACTCTAACCTGGGCTCTCACATAGTGCTTTTGAGTAGTTGATCTGATTATATACGGAGCAAAATGAAAGTGACACATAGAAAGTGGACTTCAAAAGAGACAGAAGTGCCCACAGGCAGCAGATCCTGGCACTGGACAGAGAACACACACTGACACTTTACCCTCTGCTTTGCACCAAGAGAAGGTTCACAGTCTGCATTTGCTGACAGCGCTGGAACAACTCACAAAACAGAGTCAACAAACCCCAGGATTAAACAGCAATCCAGTTTCTGGTGAAGAGAGCCCCCAGCAGCCCCATCACAGCTGGCACTGCCTGCGGTGCCACCCCACACCTTAGCGGGCAGCCCAGGGACCTCCCCACCCACCCCACCCCACCACTGGGCTTCGAGCCCTGGCTGTATGGGGCTGCGTCACAGTGCAGCAGCACCGGCTCCAACAGAACGCTCCCGACCACGAGTGCACACACAGGGGCAGGACTAGCAATGCAACAGTGATGAACCTGACTTGAAGACTCAGCAGGAGCTAAAATGAATAAAGTTGTGGAAGGAAACAACCTTCCTGATACAAGCTTCCATGAGATAGGAAAATAAGTGAAACTTTCTCTTCCTTTGAACTGTATGAAATATCCGACAAACTATTTCTAGGAGCCAGGAATTTGCTACTAAGCCCAGTCCTCATGAAAAGAAATGGAAGCAGCCTCAAAACAAGGGAGAGCACCAATCCTGCTCCTGCAAAAATTTCATTTGCAGCAACTGACAACTACCAAGCAAAGGCTGGAGACAACCTAGCGAGTGAAATTACGTGAGCCACAGCAGAACAGCAGTGAAAATGTTTCTTTATAGGTGATTGTTGACTTTCCCAGACAAACAAGGAATATAAATATCTGAGCTGGGTGGGTTTCATTCACTAAAGCAAAAGCAGTGCCCCAGAAGGAAAAGGGGGCTAAGGAATCCTTCAAAGAGGGAATGGTGCTGTAACATCCCATAACCCTCACACTGCAGGCCTGGAACAGCAGGCACAGCTCCCAGAGACAGTCCCTGAGCTTGGTCACTGAGGTGGTATTGGAAAGATGTGCTATTTCTGCAGCATTTACTGCCCCTAACAATAATGTCCAGCAACTGGTGCTCAGGAATTAATGTTTTAAACTTCTCCCTTTTCTCTAGAGGCAGCTTTTCTATGAAATCAGTTTGGTTTTTAATTTTAGAATCTCTGTGTCATGATTTGATATTCTAAAGCACAGGTTTCCTGAAGAATGAACAAATTTATTATTCTTTTCTCTGATTTCAATCTCTTTCACTGCAACTGCTCCTACTGATCTGACCTAAGTGAGTACCAAAATATTTTTTTTTCTTTAGGTAACACCTAGAATTCTTGTCTTTCCAGCCCCACCACTTCATTCATTTGTTTATGAGAAGAATCACCCAAAAAACCCTTGTGGCCCTCCCTTGGAGAGAGTACCAGGGGTTAGGGTTTTCTTGGTTTTGGGTTGGATCACTATCTCTTGTAATTTCTGAAAGAAATCAATAATCCTCCTCTGTGAGTCCCGACACACCTCAGTATGGTGACATCTGAATATATCACTTTAGTGACAGTAGCGAGACAGTTCTAAGAGCTGAGATATGGTTTTGTAACATTTTACCTTGGATATTTCTGCCCATGCAGGTTGGTGAACAAATAAAGGTCTTCTGCCTACAAAGATGAGCAAGGCAGAGTAAGATATATCTTAGGGAGCATTACACCATGAACTTGAGAGCAGGGAACAGCAGAGACACTGCAGCCCCATGGCCAGTCTGGCCACCTCCTCTGCCTCCAGCACATGGGGCAGATGCACCTCTGTCAAGTTCCCTCCAATTTATATTCCTCTAACGGGCAGCTAACCATGAATCTGTGCACTGCTCACAACAAGAAGGAGAAATTTTTGTGGAAGATCCTTCGGGAAGCAATCAGCTGGAGCGGGAGCTACAAGTAGTTTATTGTAAGTGGGGAGACAAACTGACTGCCAATGCCTTGGTTTGTCAGCTGTGCCAAAATTTGTCAGCTGTGCTGAGATTTTGTCAGCTGCTCGTAGACAAATAGTGAAAAAAAGAAAAAACCAGCATGACCCAGCCCAGCATATTCATAGTCACCAGACACATGGAGAATTTCAACATATCCTGCTGAGTGAATCTGAGATGTCACCTCACACTTCTGTAAAATTCCAGAAAGGAACATCTCATTTAAAACAAGTCTGAAAATTGCCAACACATTTGACATGAATATTTAAGGTATTATCAGGTTTCTACAGTGTCAAGATATTGACAAACATTTGCCAGGCTGAATGCATGACCCAGATTTTAAATGTAGTGCTTGCTTTCCTTGTATGCAGCATTGTACCAGAGCACAGCACAATCTTTATTTTGTTTCAGAGCTGAAACACAGCAATTGTCTTATATGCAACAGCCCTGAGGCAGCTGCTTCCTTTGAAACAGATTTACCCAGCATTAATCCCTGGCTTTACACACTCTAAAGAATACAAACAACTCCGAGGGGAAGCTCCCTGTCCCCGCTGTAATCCCCACAGATCCCTTGCAATAGCAGCGGGTACCGGCACCGCTGTCGCGGCGGATCTGCAGACACACACTGTGCCACAATGCCTCCGAGTGAGACATCAACCCCCTGCTATTAATTATGTCACTGCCCATTGTTGCACCAGAAACACCCCAGTAACAGGCCTGGGAAGAGGAGCTAAATTTACTCGACTCTGTCCTACTCTCCCATTCCTTTGAAAAGATGCTGCAGAGGATGCAGTGCTGAATCTGCTATATTCCATTCATCCTTCAGTGATTTAAATAATTCAGACATCCTTGGAAATTGGGGAAAAAATATAATAGTGCTTAGAGAATCATTATAACACACATCAGTCCAAGTCCACAATTTGTGGGATAGCTCAGGACCTGGGTGTTTCCCAAACACAAAAATTTGTGTTTTAGCAACAGCAGAAGAAATTAGATTATAAAATATTATAATCTAATTATAATTATAATGTATAAGGCTTGAAAAAAAACCCCAAGCTCTTCTTCAATTTTTAAAAGCAATGACTACTGCAATGTGCATTCTAGTGGGATTGAAAATCACATAGAATAGACCAGACCAGAATATTACCTTATTCTAAATTTTCTTTTTTGAACATTCTATGTACATTTTCCAAATTCTCTGTTCCAGACAGTCCAAACTGTTAAAAAATGGGATAGGCAATGCCAGAGTAGTACTAACTGAAGGCTTCTTTACTGTACATTCAACATATGATGAGAGAAGAAGTGAAGTGGCCAAGTGATCCAGCTGAAGCAACCAAGTTATTGTGTTATCATAGAACCATGTACTACTGAGCAACTTCTCAAGTCACAAAAATGAGAAAAAAAATGTATTGCAGAAGGATGTTTGGTCTCTCCAGGTACAGAGCAATGACAGTGACTGCAAAGGCTTCATTAAGGCTGTCTTAATCAGTAGAGCACAGGGGATACACACCAAGGTCAAGGAGCTGTCACTCCATTTCTGACAGCATTATCTGTGTCAGTGGGATCACAGTTAGCATGATGAATTCTAGAATACTTCAATCACAAGGCTGCATCTTTGCAAACTCATAGAATAACTCCATGCAAATTAGCCAATATAAATGTAAGAAGTGAGCTGAGTCTTTTACAAACCCATATATTGGAAGGAAGCAATGCTACAAGAACAAAGTCTTTCTTTTTTTTAAAATTGAAAATTCGTTTTTAATGCTGTTGTGGATAAACTCATAGGAACATAAATGAGCAATACATTAAAGAATTGGAGACTAGAAGGCAAACAAAAATCCCCAAGGTCTAGTTTTAAATAAAATGCCTGAGATAATTACTGATGGTCCATTTCCAGTTCTCAGTACTGGCACTCTCTGGCCCAAACTGGGTACATGGCCCTATACCTCTTACAGCCCTCAGCAGATTCCTACCCTACCACCAGCATGTTCTCCAGCTACATCCACTGTGTTTTTCCCACCTAGAGATCACAACCTCCTTCCTTCAAAGTGCCTCACACGTGTTCAGGCTACAACTGAAATTCTTTCCCTTGCAAACATGGCATTTTCTCTTTAAATCCCAATATTATTTAATTATCAGTGCAAAATTAGCTCCAGACCTAAACTCACACCTGGCCTATGATCAGTGAAAATACTACAGCAGATTTTTCAACCATTTTCAGAGATTATGTTGTCTATACCGACATTTGTCTATTATTCAGGAGCACATATGCTGTGTGAGTCAGGGATTTTAAGTTAGGAATTTTCACCAAGACTGTGTTGATCATAAACTTTGACAAAATTTTGATTAAAACCACTAGAAAGACCTTGTACATATTTAGTGATTTAACATTTGTCACAGGTTTTCTCATTGAGGTTGTTAAAATTTCTTCTGTAAGAGAAACTGTAACAAAATATCAAAGAACAGCAAAAGAACTGCTTAAATTTGCCACTTGTGGCTTAATAAATGCTATAAATATGGGATAAATCAAAACAATTTTCAATAAGTATCGTGTTATAACAGCTAGGATGCTCCAGTAATAATATACAGGTTTCAGGTAACACAACAATAACATACAGAATATTTGTACAATTTGTACAAAAGATGAGTAGATCATGATATCCCTTTCTATGGCACCCAGCATCTTTAGCCTGTTTCAGCACACCAAACTAATTCAGCAGCAGGGACAGAACAAGTCCTGCACTTTATGTGTATATAGAAAACAGATTTGGAAGCAACATGCTATTGTTTCACCAAAGAAATTCGGGGACCTTCCTCTTCTCCCCAGTTTCTCCTGCCCAGGCTTCAAACCATTCCACTGGCCTCCCCTTTCTCAGTCTTTTGACAACCCAAAGCCATTCAAAGCCAGAGGAATATCAGGGGATGGCAAAAAGAAGTCAAAGGCCCTCCAATGTCTGCAACTCAGTATCTCCTGGACTCTAGACAGCTTCAGCAGAAAGGCTAAGCTTTATATTATTAATATATAGGTTTGTTACATTTCTAGATCTAGATTATAAATACCGTTCTTTCAATAAATATTTTCATTTACAGAAAAATTTCTCTTCCTTTCAGTTATCTGAATCAGAGCTATATACATCTTCTACATTTCTTTGTGATGACACTTATTGCAGTGATCCAAAATTTGTGAAAAGATTGGACCTTTTTATCTGCTTTATAGATAAAAGTGTTGGAGGTGTGTCTCAAAAAGACTGTACTTTTCTGTCATAATCTTGCTAGTGTAATTACCACAGAGAAGGAGTCATTTCCATTCCTGCAAGAGCATATGAAAAGGACATTTGATACACACCAGATTGTTGGTTCCTTAATCCACCAAACATGTTGCTTATTATTTCAGCTGAGAGCTCTTGCAAGGACAGGCTTCACTCTCAGCTGTGTAAACACCGACTGTCCAACCCCATGGCTGGGCGGTGCCTCCCCTGCTCTGCACAGAATAGAACAGATCGAGTGACAAAGCCAACTACAGCATCTACAGCTTACAAATCACATTACAGGTACACATTTCATCCCCAACAAAACACGTGCAGAGATGTGTCATTACCTAGATAAAGCTTCTAACTGCTGATCAATCTCCTGAAGCTTCGCCCGGTATCCACTGGCAAGCTCCTGGTACTCATCAATCACTAAGGTCTTCAAGTCAGGGTACGGGCATTCCAGAGACAGCAGCTCGGGAGGAACTTCAAGGAAAAGTCCATTCTTCTCTTCAGAAGAGTGCACTAATGCCTGCAATGAAGAAATGCTGCTCAGGACACTAGTCAGCATCATATTTACCCCCTCAAGAAATTTCTACTTGAATTTACAAGGAAAAGCTTACATTTTCTTTATACTCTTCGAGTTCTCTTTCCAAAGCCAGACTTTCAAGGATAAGACCTTCCAAAATTGCCTTCTGCTGCTTCTTCATAAATTTGATCTGTTTCATGAAACATGTTACTGTTACTTCTTCCTCTTGTTACAATATGAAAACTCTTACTTAGAGACAGAGTCGGAGCTCCAGCCCTACACTGCTACACTTTTACAGATGTGAACAGATTTATGCCACGGTAAGAAGGAGGGTTTATGGCACACCCTGCATGTGAGTTATAGTCTGAAAATTCAACATAAAAATAAATCAAAACGCTAAAAATATGGTGATAATAAATTGTAAAAATTTAGTTAAAATACCAACCTGCTGTAACACTTCAACTGAATTGATCTTGGGTTTCTGACAAGATTCTTTTGAGAGGTAACGCTGCATTTTAGCCAGCTTGAGTTTCAAATCCTCCTTTAGCTGCCAGACAGGAACTAAAGCATTTGTTTGATAAGTGTCTCGCTCCTTGGACAATTTCTGCTCTGTATGAAACATAAAGCTTTCTCAAACACACACAAAATGTTACATAGCACTGTGCTCTGTAAATCTAAACCTGTCCAGGCAGGAACTTAAAAACCCAATCAATCAATCAAGATAATGTTGATTATAAAAAAAAAATTAATAAAAAATTCTTACCTAAGTCGCTCAAATAAAAAAAAAAGTTGTTCTTATGGCTTTCTTCATTAAGAAAAGTCTTCATTTCTCCTTCTGCTTTTTGCCTGAAGGAAATGAACATGCATTTTGGAGAAGCTTTAATTTCTTATTCATTACATTTGCAAGAATGATGAGCCTCAAATACTCCAATAATTAAATAAAAAAGGGGTTTCTTTGCCTGGGTAGGTATGAAGTGAAGGACTTGGACACAAAGATGATAAAAGAAGCCACAAATGCTGTTGTTGAGTACACAGGGTAATAGACAAGGGTACTATTAATGTCCCCTGTTGCAACTGTGAACTCAACATACACGTCTAGAGACGGACACCAAAGGAATTAAAAAGTATCTGAAGACTTTTGATACTCCTACAAAGGCCCAGGCTTTGGATGCCACAGATCAAGTGAACAGCTACGAGCCCAGCACTGAGAGGTTCCGCGAGCAACATCCACTGTTCTCCCTGCCCTTAGGTGAGCTCTTCATGTCACAGACCCCTCTCCATCTAGATCACAAACCTTCATTCCCCACACAAAAATACCTTCAGATCAGGTATTTTAATCTTTTTTCTTCATGTACCTTGAATCAAGTGTGCCAGCCCAGAAACTCTGGCTACTAAAGTCTCTTTAGTAATCACTCATTCAGATTCCTCAGCCCTTACCTGCTCTCACTCAGTCTTTTATGCTCTTGCCACCACACCTGACGATGCTGTTTCAGCAGCCTTCGCTCTTTGCTAGTTTTTGAAACTTGCTCTGTTTTTTTAATCTGCAGGGAAAATTAAAGCTTGTGTTTTGAACATATCCAACAGCTTTATCAAATGCCTTCACATGGCAACTTTTAAATACAGACTGATGAACCTAATAGCTTTTTTTTAAACTGTGTTTTTCTAAAGAAAAATGGGCTCAAATGTAACCGATTTCCATGAAATGAGTTTGTTGCTTTTCAAATCACAATTAATGAGAGGAGAAAGTGAAAAAAAATGCAGTCCATTTTCCTCTTTTCTTTCCCATCCCTATTTCCCTGGAGGTAAAGGTGGGAAAAGACTAGCAGGAGAACAAATAATATACTTTCTTACAGGTGGGAAGATGAAAGAATTAAAGTATGCCAAGAAAAAGAATTTCAAAAACATATCACTAAAAAAGAGTGTTTTTACAAAATCTACCCAATTACAGAGGCTCTCAAACTGTCTGAGGGCTTTCCAAAAATATTGCTTCACACTTCAGATAAAATAGGACTACCTGCTTTCGAAACAGATGGAGTTCCTGCTTAAACCAAAGGAAAGTCTGCCAGGGGAAGGTTGCTGAAGTGGCAGCCAGATGACTCTGTCCAGCCAACAATGAAGGAAAAAGGATCAGAAGCCTGTGGCTGCCAGACTGCCTGAGAAGTGGTTTCTTCTCACCCTCCTGCCATTGTGACTGTCTCTGGCCTCTTGGTGCATACTGAGGACAAAGCTCCTTTCTAGTCTCTCTTTGTGCTGCCTTGCCATCAATTTCCTCCGGAACACCTGTCCGCATCCCAGAGGCTCCCACAACTCATGCACAGACCCTTTTTCCCCCTCCCCAGATCCCCCCTCCTGCAGATACATTGTTCTACAGCAAAATGGCAGTAAGACAAGAAAAATACATGGGAAAGTCTTGTCTTAGTTCATAAAAGGGAGAAATTAATCAAGATCTCACTCCACATCTAGTTCAGCAAAGAAATTACATTCTGAGTCAAAAATGCTGGGATTCCACTTGGCTCAGGTAGAAACAACCTGCAACTTACCTGCCCAGGGAAAAACTGCACACCACAACCCCTTCGTGTTCACATGCACAAGAGCACTGAGCCAACACACAGAGGCACACAAACACACAGAGACACACACACCCCCACAAACATGTCCCCAGCACGTTCCCACTCCTGCCCCAGCTGGCCTAGGAACACGAGTGGGAAAAGGTGTAGCAAGCATTGCTCTCTGCAGCACTCACAGACAAGGAAGGGCCTGAAAATTCTCCCATCACAGTCCCTCAGCCACCCACCAACAAAGCTAAAATCCTACTTGAGATATGAGAAACACATCTCAGATGAATCTGAGTTCAGTACCTCAGGCTGAAGTTCAGTACCTGGTTCCTAGTCAGTCACACAAGGAAGAACCCCGACTGGAATGTGGCTGGTCCTTTGTGCTTGGCACCAAACCTGCCTTAGGGCTGTTATTGGGGTAAGAAGCTGCAATAGGGGCTATGGAGAGATTATGTGCCTGGGAACGTGACACAAGGTGTTTACAGGAAGCCACATGTGGGACTGTACTAGAGCTTGAACACACGTGTTTCATGCTTTCAATCACCATGTTACAATACTTTTCAGTCAAAGATAATGTCTCACTTCTATTGCTTACATATTTTCACATTTAAAAAGTTACTTATAGTTTCCTCTTGATTACCATTAGGTGCTTGAAATCAGACTTAAGCAAACAGAATACTGTATTTAAAGCAATCTGAGTTACATCTTCAAACCAATTCTTAAACTGAGACAAAAGTCTAAGTACATTTGTATGTAAAGTTTAATATGCTCTTGAAATTATTTTATAGCAACAGCAATGCCATTTATGTATAACTGCTGCAATATTACCTATTTTTCCTATTGTGCTGTCTTTTTATTTCTTAAGCAGCCAACAACTGATTTACCATTTGTTTCTTTGGTTCTGCCTCAAAGGAAGAGTAACTCAGCTCTTCAAAATCTGAATGGCTTGAATCAGCAAGAAAAAGTAGTAGGTGGAATACATGCTAGTCTCTCTGGAGCTTTCACCAGATATATTTTACTACCTACTCAGTTGGAAAACACTTGAGAAGGTGAAAAAACGAAAGAAAGATGAAAAAATAAAGCTTGAATGAATTCAGTAGAATTTGGTATTGCCAACCCATGAAGCAATATCTGCCAGAATTTTTGATATATGATCCCTACATGCACTAAAGGAAGCAATACCATAAAGTATGTATTTTTTTCTCTCATTCACTAGTCACCCTTCTCTAGTATTAAATAAGGCTGCTGTTGTCTTTACCCCTTGAGATGTTCTGCACCAATTAACAGCTGTCTGCTCTACATGTACATTTTATGGCTACTAAACATTTTTAATCTTCTTTTTAAGATCTACCTTGGCTTTTGGAAATCCTCACTTCCTACCTTTTTGTTTAGCATTTTTTCCTGGATCAGCCTCCCCTTCCCAATTAATCCCACAAATTCTTCATTGCCTCCAGGATTATGTAATAAGTTTGGGTGAATTTCCTCAAAGAAGTAAAATACAAATTTTTCCCGCCTTTCGAGGAAGTAGAATCCACACATATTTTGTATCCCTGATTCAAAGAAAGTCCACACATTGACATGAACACATCCAAATCACAGTGTAGCTATGATGAACTTTCATATTTGACCCCCTCTGGCTGAACATTGTTACAATGCAATTTGTGATCCCTATTCGTTCTCAGATTCCTTGGGGCAGGGACAAGAAATATGACACTGAATTTCAAAAGCATTCACATTACAAATAAAACAAAAATCATACCTTTAACTGAGTTTTTGCAGAGGCCATTTTTGCCTCTGCAGCAAGTTCATACAGATGTTTGTAGTCAACAGGTTTGTACTTCCGGCTGCAAAGAGCATTTCTTGCAGGAATCACCAAATTGTCTAGTTATCATATAAAACACATAAGGTCATTTCAAATTCTTGAGAAATAAATTAAGTGCAAGTCATAAAATGAAAGCATGATAGATAGAAATCAGAACCAATGTTTTAAACACTAGAAGTTTTCATAATGCTGTTGTTACTTGGTGAATGAGAATTTGAAACAAATATAAACTTGTAGAAATTATATAATAAACACTAACCAGTTGTCTGATTACAAAAAGTTAATTTGAAAAGTATAGTTTACTTGTGAATTTAGTTATTAATTATTTTTAAACTGCATTTACTGGCATTGTAATAACTTCTAATACAGAAATACCTAAGTTTCAATAAATGCATTCTTCTTGCACTGATTGGAAAACTGCCTCAACGTTTATTGTAACCTATGGATTGAGCAACAGGAGTAGTTTTTTTCTAAAAGGTATAAAAACTACCAATCCCATGCAAGTGGAATGAGTTGCAGTTCCATTTCCCACTGAGTCTCCAGCCAAGGAGACCAGCAGTCACATCAGAACAAATCCAAAAAATCAAGAGTTAAAATCCTGTCTGAACAGGATTTGTCACCTGAACCTGAGCGAAGCCCACTGGAGGTAATCCCAGGTACAGAGGAGCCCAATCCTCATGGAGACCTTGCCCTGGCTCCCATCGGAGCAGAGGAGGCTCCTACCCCTCACCCCCGCAGCGGCACAGGCCAGCCCCATGCAGTGAGGACATGCCTCCTTCCTTCCCTCCCCCTCAGTCCTGCCTTCCTCACCCTCACCTGCTCCACACACTAGTTACTCCACCAAGTCAGCATTATGCTAACCGGGCTATTCGTTTGATCTTGTATTATAACCTTTTTTTATTCTCTATATACCTTACACAAGAAGTGTTCAGTAGCTTGAGCTACTAATTTCTTCCATTTTATCCCTCCTGTGAGCTTAGCACAAATAATTTCCTTTTCCCCAGATTTTAGATCTTTAGGCAGCTTTTTGTTAAGCCCCCCTTGTGGGCTGTTATTCCCATCCATCCAAATTTAAAGTTCTCATCCCTAAGTCAGCAAGACTCTATGTGAAGTTTTTTTCCTTCTTCCTGAGACTGCTTACAACACTGTCCAGCAGAGAACATGGAACATCATTCTGTGTTCAAAGAGGTAAAACTTTCAGAGTGAATTGTTCTGAAAAGCCCCTCACTCCATTTCTCCTCTTAAGCCCATTGCTGCTGCACTACAGCTCCCAGAGCCTTACTGATCTGCTAGGAGTTATGTCAGGCACTAACATCCCTGTCACACAAGCAACAATAGGGTCTATCTGTCTGAGATTAACTCCAAAATCAGGAGTGTGCATGCAGGATGCAAACCTTGTCTTTAAAAGGCAATGTATTTGCTGTGCCTTGTATTTTACAAGGGAAATAAATTATATATATATATATGTACACAAAAATATATGCACATATGAACAAAAATATAAAATACCAAACTTGCAAATTCTAAAATGTCTTTTCACAAATTTCTGTAAGATGTATTTTCTAAAACCTGAGGTACACTTACAATTGCAAAGGAACTACCTGAACTTTTGCCCTAGCACTGTGAAGCCCTCATGCACAGATACTCAGTCACTTTGCATAAGCTAGGAGGCTTCCAGGTATAAGGAATGGGCATTTCCTCACAACCTCTGCTTTAGTTTTCTTTAGTAGTGAAATTGGCCATTATGTTTCTGTATACCCTATTAAGCCCCGTGGCTGGAAGTGCTGTGTCTGACATGTGGTTTTGCAGAGGAGTAAAAGGTAAAATAAATCCTGCAGAGCCATTCCATGATGCTCCTTCAAGCCTCCCCCCAGGATTTTCATTTGCTACATGCCTACACAAAGCTTGACAATGCAGCTCCAGACGATGCCTCGATGGGGAAGGGTTTTTCCAAGTCCCCCTGCCGGGCAGTCCCCTGGGACAGCCAGAGACTGGGTACTGAATGGATGGGAGTAGCCCTGTGGAGAGCAACTTGGGAATCCTGCGAGCAAAAAATTGGGCATGAACTGGCAAGTTGCCTCTGCAGCCCAGAAAGCCAATCTGGGCCTGGCCTGCATGAGAGGCAGCGTGGGCAGGTGCCAAGGGAGGTGGTTCTGCCCCTCTGCACCTGGACCTACAGAGAACAACACCCAGCTCCCAGGTCCCTGGCACAGGAGGACAGAAACCTGGCCCAGAGGAGGCCATGGAAATGGTCAGAGGGCTGAAACATTTCTCCTGTGAAGACAGGCTGAGAGAGGTGGGGATGTTTGGCTAGAGGAGACTCCAGGGAGACTGCAGCCTCTCAACATATAAAGGGGGCTTATAGAGAAAAAGAAAGGCTCTTTACCATGATCTGTAAGTGACAGCATGGAGGGGGAACAGTTTTAACCTAAAGGGAAGGTGGATACAGACAGGAACTAAAGAAGGGATTTTCCCTGTGAGGGTGGGCAGGCCCTGGCACAGGTTGCCCAGAGAAGCTGTGGCTGCACCATCTCTGGAAGTGCCCAAGGCCAGGTTGGACAGGGCTTGGAGCACCCTGGGACAGCGGAAGGTGCCCCTGCCCATGGCAGGGGTAGAACTGGATGGGCTTTAAGGTCCCTTCCAACTCAAACCATAACCAGAGTGCTATAGCAGCTCCTATATGAGGCTATTAGTTGCAGAGTGTTTCATAAACAGTCGATAAAACAATTAAACATGATAGCATACATACCTCCACCACTAATCCTATGACCTGAAAAGAGTGCTCCATGGTCCAGTTCACCCATTTTTATTTTTTATGTGGTTTTTTATACCTGTTGAGAAACAAACAGATGTTTTGAGAATACCAACATTGTGGATGCAACCTGAAAACACTTTTTAAAATATCTATCGTTTTCTGAGGAGAGGTACATGTCACTAAAAATGTAATTAGACAGAAATTCCTCAAGTTCACCTTTCATTTTAAGAGAGACTTCATGTGCCTCATATCATTTAGCAGCCAAGAAAACAAAATATTATTTGCTTGATGAATCTGTAAGGCTGTGACATAGCTCATCTATTCTTTGCTTTGTGCCTTTCAAAATATGAGTCCCTCGATCCAAATGTAAGATCAGGTTTTGAGGCGTTCTTTGCTTTATAGAAATTAAGCCTGAAAAGATCACTCTTTTTTTATATTTCAAGACTGTCTAGGTTCCTTTAAACACCTCTGTAGTAACACCTGTGAAACCAGATCAGTTGTTCCAGCAGCAGTGGCTCAACTCTTGGTGAGCAGTGTGTATCAAGTACCCACATCATCATGGGACAAACGGGACGTTTCAGATGCAGTAAGTTACACAACACAGTAAAAAAACATCTTTTATGTCTCAAACCCCTTACTCTCACCATAATTAAACACGCATTGGTGTCACCCCAGGTCTTGCATAGAAATAAAAGCAATAGATCCACCTGAGGTGTTTCAGCTGAACTGAATCAACAGCTGAGTCACACCAGGGAAAAGTCATGTCCAACAGGGCTCCCCATGAACCCTGTCCCTCAAACCCAGCCATAACGTGCCACAATTCCATACACACAGAATTCCATCTCTTTGTCACATCTTTGACATATATACGGTCCCACAGCAAGCAGCAACACAGCAAATAGTAGAGGCAAAATTTGTTCATTTGTGGAGTTATTTCCTCACTGTTCTAGTGAGATGAACTAGTTTATCCCTACAAATTCCAAGGATAGCACAATGCAACAGGAAGGTGGGAAGGAAGAGCAGCAGAAGAAATGTAAAGGGAACTACTCTGACAGAGAGCTATTCACGTCAGTCAAATAAAAAGGTGAGACTGCAACCAAAGACAGTTTACAGTGTACTTTTCTGTGAGCTACATTTGATGTTCTGCATCACAGAATCATCAAAAGCAACTACAGTGTAAAAGTCCAGCTTAGATGGACAAGAGTTCAAGGAATGAGCTTCCAGTATTACTGCAAACACGAGGCAAGCACAGTTGAAATGACAGCCACATCCACACACACACACTGCTCCTGGGGTCAGCCAGGCAGATGAATCCTGTCCATAGGAACTATGCAAGTGACAAGGTAAAGACAACTCATGACCACCAGGCTTTGTACAGAGAATCCCCCATGACCAAATCTAGTACAAAACAGGGGAGTGCTCATTGCTGAAATGTGACATTGCTCAGTATTTCTTCATGCATATTCTCCAGTGTTATTAAGCAATGCTACAAGACTGTCCCTTGATAACACCTGTCTTCACCCAGTAGTGGCCATTTGTTAATAATAAAAGGATCTTTGCAAATCTGTCCTGAAAGTAATTGACAGTATCAATTGTTCAGAAGCTACATCAAATGTCATCATCTGATCACAAATATTGAAATTAAAGTTATATGAAAGTAAGAAAACAGGCAAGGAAGTCACTTCCCTTTTGAAATATCAACATGTGTTTTACAATCTAACGGTTACCTGCAAATAGATTCACAGTTCTGCCCCAAAATCGACACCTTCCTCAAAAGTTAAGGGAAAAAGAAAGGAAGGAAAATTCTAGCACATTCATACTGCTGATTCTGTTTTTTTTTCTGCTTGCAGCATTTACTTAGTTTCAATTTGTAACCATGCAACACTGCCAAATTCATCCAGATAAAGGAGGCAATTCTCCATATCAGAAGCAACTTTGGCCCATTTGTTATGCTAATGTTTTATCTATACATCAATTTATCTACATGTAATTTCCTAACTGCATGTATACTTTGGTTGGAATAGATTTTGTAAAAAAATCAAATTAATTATATATGTAAAGCTTTAAGGCAGGGATTTACATAACAGTAAAGTATGGGATTCACCTTACTTATTTCTTCAAGATGCACAAAGACCATTTAAATATTGCTTCTTTTCCCCCTAAAGAAAAAATATAATTTTCTGCTACTTAGAAAGGTCAGGTACACACAGGCTTGCCTTTCTGTTTCTTGGAGAAGTCACTGGAAATATAACTGAAATAAGAAATGCTCAATCACCAACACACAAATCTTTAAGCTATAGGCTGAGCAACTTCAAGAGGCATGTAAAGGAAATACTTCTTATTCAGGTTGTTTACAAGCCTGTAAATTAGGTTTAATTCAGTATCCCTGGTGTTATAATTCCCTTAGATTACCAGCCTCCAAAATCCTCTTCCTGGGAAGAGGGGAAAGTAGGCACGTCATGAAACTCTGTAGTTATAAAAGACAACAGGGGGAATCATAAAAAAAAAAAGTGAAACCCTGCCAGCTGACATAATTTCCCATGGAATTCTATAATATTCAGGACTTTCTGGAAAGTCCAGTGCAATTATGTGACAACATCCCACTGAATTTATAGCCATTAATGTTGAACAGGAAAATTTACAGCCCTAACAATAAAAGCTCAAATCCTTTGCTGAATTTTACCCTTCCCTTGAAGAATTTAGAGAAAAGGGAAAGCATCACAAGCATCATATTAAAATTCCTTATTTTAAAGCCTTTTTGATTGTTCAGTCTTTGTAGATCTCTTTCTTGGAAAAATCATAAGTCCTCACAATCCATAGGCTCAGTCAGGAAGATGTGAATATTCAGCTCTGGCTTGATACTTCTGTCACCCTACTGATATTGTCAGTCCCATTAGAGCAAAGAGTAGCTGCACCAAGTCCCTTCTTATCCCCTCAGGTACAGCCTGGAGCTACATGGGAACAAGACAACAAGGGCAGCATCCTCACCAGGATCCTGAACAGCTATGGCCATTCCTCAGCAGAGCCACTCAAGCTCTACACATCAGCAGCACCATTTTTAAACAACAGCAAGTTCTCTTGAGGGTTTTGTGTACTACAGCTAATATTTACACAGCAATGTTGATTTTCGTTAGCAGAGGTATCGGCAGGGCTACCATGTTCTGAGACTCTGCAAACAGAAATAAATATATCTGCATTGCATTTGCAGCAGATTGTCTGCACATGCTTTATGGAATCACGTGGACTTTTGAGATTTGTACCAGCCCAGGGGCAGCCACTTCAACCAAGCTGCCGAAATTCCTCAAATTAAAAGCAGGAAAATATGTCTACCAAGGGAAACACGTGGGATAGTCCTAAATACAGAGTGGGCCATCAAAGTTGCTAGCCAAGTCAAAAAGAGAGACTTGCACCAGTGAAACTGGCTTGGCTTTGCCTCCTACCACTTGCAGTTTGGGGCACCCAACTTCCCCATGCTTGAGCTGCAGAGGGAATTCAGTGGTATTCTTAAGTACAGCGGTACAAGACAAAAAATTTGCCTCAAAAGATTTTTTTGCTCTTTTCACATGGTTAGTCTTCAGAAAGGGCATTCAGACCTCTGCCTTCAGTGTCCCCCATCCTCTCTCCTGAGCTCCGTGCCACAGCAGCGACACTTCCCAGCCTGGGCAGCGCTCACAGAGCTCAGAGCTCCCAGCACCACTCGGAGGAAATCCCTCTGATCCCAGGCTCCCTGGCCAAGCAGGAGAACCGTGATTCAGCAATTTCACAGAACGTAAAATCTATGGTTTTTTTCCTTTCTTGAAGGCAAAACCCAGGGAAAATTGGATGTAGTGGATTTTTTTTCTACTTCTTGCATTTCCACTCTAGTTCATGGGAAGTGATGCAAATATTTCGGGAGGTATCTTAGTTTTTAAGGAAAGTCAGTAGATTTTACCCAGCAGTGCTTCTAATCACCTTCATCCTTTGCTCTTGAGGAGACCACTGGATTTCTGTATTTTATAACCTTAAAAGAGTAATTTCAAATATATCAATGCTCTCATTAAATTCTGAAAGCTATTAGTATTTCTCTTGGTTGTGGAGTCAGTATTACAAGAGGAAAGGAAAGTTTAGCGTGAGGCTTAGTATATTTACATCATAAAGACACTTTACAAAGATAGAATTATTTGTAGGTTTAAACCCAAGAAATTGAATTGGCAGGTGGTTCATTCTGGGGGTGCTTGCTCAACCCCTACCCTGCAAGCCCCCTGTCAGCTTCAATTGAAGTCTTGCACTGAATGAATACTACAGCTTACAAACCAGACTTAACATTCCCCATGAAAATTATTAATTTTTAAAGGTTTGCAGCTGCTTAAACAGAGCTAATAAGTTACAGCTAATGATTTTTTTTTTCATATACATTCCATGTGTTCTGGAATCTAAAATACTTAAAGAGTAGAAATTTCAGTAAGAGTTGAGCATTAAACATCTTTGCCTTCACAGAGTACAACAAAATAACTTAAATTTGCATAGCTCCTTTATAAAGGAAGATTATTCAGTAAGTAGTACTCCTTAGAACAAGAGTAACTTTCCTTGCCCTAGTACTCATAGTTGCCTTGGGAATAGGCTTGTTTCTGTATGGCTTTTAGTTTACAACCATCCATAAAATGCAGCTTGAACTAAACACACTATCACACACTTGGTCAATCCATTTATTATTTGTGACTAGAAAGATTGAGAAAATATTCTAGAAGATTGAAATCTTAGCATTTAAAACACTCTTTGGAACACAGCCACAAGAAAATCTGAGTACCATTCACAAGACAGGAAAGGACCATCCCTTCCTTAAAGTATTGTACCTCAGTGGTTAGAGATGAAGAGGCAGGAAGGAGGAAAATTTGGGTTTCCAATACCCCTTCTGAAGGGTCTCCTAAGCACTGGAATCACAAGGATTCCCACAGAGGGGATGTTGTCTTACCCATGCCAGTTAAGGGATAATCTACTCTGAAGGTTTTTGAATAATGCATACACCTCACATCCAAACACCCTAAACCAAAATGAGATTATGTCACGGGTGTTAAATCCAAACCACTTTATCCAATAACAAAAAACCAGATGGTCCACAGCAGCCAGGCCAGGTCACGCCTCAGCTGCTGATCCTGAGTGGGGCACATGGAGCTGTCTGTGCTTTGTGCCCTACAAGATCCCATCCTCCAGGAGGACACCTGGACAGCTGGCTGGCACATGTGGAGCTGGCCAGGCCACTGCTGGACACCAGCTCCAGCCCAGGCCAACAGGCAGCACAGGCTGAGCCCTTGCTCCCTCCACTCTGCTGTTGGCAAGGTGCTCCAAGGCCTGGGGGGAGGAAGCATGTGTGTGTCTCCAAATACAAGACAATGACGCTTAAACCCAGATTTTTTCTCAGGAACAAGAGGGACAGGCTGCAGCAGAGTTTCTGGGTACCTGAGAGCACTGAGTGCACAGGGAGTCCCTCCTGTCTCCATGGGCTCAGGAGCTGGAACGCACAGCGAAATCAGATCAGCTTCTCACAGCTGGGGAAGCATTTCCCTCCCACTTCCATGTGATAACCAGGGTGGCATTTCCAGTAAAGACACCACCACCGTCGAGTCCAGGCCTGGAGACTAAGCAGCAAGGGAAAGTCAAAAGAGCATTTTAGCTGGAGAACTGACAACTAGACAACTCAGCAGAGCTGGAGGAAGCTCTAAAAGAAGGAGGAAAAGAGCTGCATTAGGGAACTCTGCCAATCAGCATTACATGCTGCACAACTGCACAGGAGGATGCAAACTGCTTCTTTAAGTATCAGCAATACTTATCCAAGTTTGACAGAATGAGCAGTACCTTGCACAGATAAACCCAGACTTTCCCCAGTGTGATTTCCAGGCTGGCTTCTGGTTATTCTCCTGCCTTCCCCATCAGCTCACAGTACCTGTTCTAGTACCTGTTGATCATGGTCAAAAACAACAGCAAGGGATTTAAAAATAAATTAAAAGAAAACCAGATCGGGGTCAGAACCTTCAGCTGGATAAAGAGAAAGGGGGTACCACCTGACAGTTTCATCACTGCACCATACCTTTAGTAGGGTTAAGATTATTAGGTTAAATAAAACAAACCAGTGTGAAGAGACATTTCAAAATTATGAGTAATGTAAAAGCTAGATGAAACATCTGTCTTTAGAAAAATAACTACACAAGGAGTTGACAATCTGGTTTCTCACAAGCTTAAAAGAAATTCCAGTCCTCTGCTATAGACAGTCCGTCTTCCTCCTGCCTGCTTTTTTTGGTTTCTGACCATCTGAGCACTGCTTCTATTGATAAACTTGGGAAGGGAGTACTACAGTGACTGTCATCTACACCATATAATGAAGGCAAAAATAACATTGATGGAAAATTGGGAGTACTCAAAAGCTCTAAGAAGATTGGATCCATCACAGCCACTTCTCCCTATTAAAACCTTTTATTACTGCTCCCTGCGCAGCTGCCGCATCAGCGTCATTCTCCTGTATTACACATTTTGGGAACCATCATCCTAATCCGGGTCCATCTGGCCAGCTTTAAATTACAAGCTTCTAACACAAGAAACACTGTCCTTTTTGAAAAATAACTATGGATACTAGTAAGATTAGCAGCAGCAGAGGTACCCCTCTGGGTAATTTATTTATTTGTCCATTTGGCAAATTGTTAATATCTTTTCTTTCTACTGACATGTTTCTGATTTAACGTCAGTATTTGAACAAATCTTCACACATATTGACCTTAGCTTTACCTCCTTCCAAAAGAAACCAAGAGAATACACCCCAGGAACAGAACTGATGCAAAAAAAAACGATTACTGGCCATCTTCTGTAATTTTACGGCTACTGTATGTGATTAACCAAATCCTTATTCCCTTCTAGCCAACCCATTTCTCTCTTCCACAATGATGTCATACATTTGTATTTGATCTCAGCCTTTCACAGACGACATTTTCTGTTATCACAAATTCAATATTATGACCTCACTAAAACACTGAGAGTGAATGCTAAGATGGTTTTGGAAAAGGACAAGATCTATATAAACCTGCATTTTATCTTCAGTAACTAGCAAATGTACTAATCAAAATGATAAAAGCATTGCCAGTTAAATTTATTTCTGCTTTAATGCAGATATATCTAAAAACCTCTCCAACACTATAAAAGTCCATCTAAGCCTGAATTCCAATACTCTGCCTCAAAGCTTTTCTCAAATTTCATTGCAGGCTCTCGGCTGGGAGTCTTGATACATCTTAGAAAGAAAAAGTACAAAAGATCAACCAGCCACCAAGCAGAAGTCCCTGTACATAGAAATTTGTCCCCCAAGAATGCCAAGTCAGCTCTGCTTACAGCCAGCCACAGCTAAACCTTTTAGCAGCAGTAAAAAGCACAAGGTTTATCAATTCTCTTTTTCTGCTTCTTTGACAATTTAGTATTTCACTATTCAGTGAACTCTTTTAGGCAATAAAAACGTGATGTCTTAAAAGATTTCATCTCCAACCAAACTCTTCAGTGCATTCTTAATGTAAGCCCTTGCTGGTGCCTGAGGTATATGACCTATGTTTATTTGTACATATGGGAATAGCCAATATTGAGGCAGGATCCTCCGTCCTTTCATTTAAATAGAAATTAAACTCTCCAGTGTCAGTCAGCATTCCTGGAGGAAGCAAAGCCTGGTGCCTGCCACAGACTGCTCCTGGGGATGAGTCAGGTCCAGTCCAGGCCCAGTTCCACAAGCATAAGTGCCTCCAGTGAGTTTAACCAGTGATTTTAAAAGAGCCTAATTCCACTGTCTCACTTCAAGTTGTTTGCATACATAAATCTTTGCAGATTTGGGTCACCAGTGCCATTTTTTCCTCCCAGCTAAAGTGCTGCTCATCAACCAAGGGGCAGAAGGATTTCTGGCAGGGAGGCACAGTGCTTAATGACCCAGACATGCCTTTTGAAACAATTTCTTGTGCATGTTTTAAATCACTCACATTATTAAATGTAAAAATCAATAATATGAATCAAGTCTTCACAAAATACAACTTAATAGTATCACCAATGACAGTATAGCAGGGACTCTTCAGGTTTGTGCGAACAAAGGACACAGAATCCTGCGACAGCAGGTGTTGCAATCCTCTCAGTGGCTCACACAATGTACTACTGGGTGTACACCACTAGGAAATCAGGGCTGAACCATGGACTTACTGAAAGCTCGGAACACAGCATCAACAGGAACTTGGATTATACATAAGGACAGATGTTCCTAACAAATACGAGCTCAGAAAAAACTCCCAAATCCAGAAGTCCCTCATTCTCAGTGCTCTCTTTTGAATATCTGGCTATTTCTTGAATATTTTCTGGAAGGCTTTTTTTAAGATTTTAAAGTTTAATGGAAATGTTAATTGCTTAGCTACTGCGTGTTTTCATTTAAAGAAAAGGAATATTAACATGCAGTTGTTGAACCCTCTGATCCTAATTATTGTTAGGGAAAAGAGGCAAAGACTCACTCCCATTGTAGGGTGTGGAGTACAAACAACAAACAAATAATGAGCTTGATCCCTTAATAAGATCCTTTCTCTTCTAGTTGAACTAACTATCTGAAAATGGCACCCATCCAGAACGCGTTAATCTTGCAGCAGTCAATCCTTTCCCCAGGAAGAAAATACACAGTATAATATTTCTATCATTCGGTGTCAAAACAGTTGCTAGAAAAATCCCATTGTTTGATTGTAATTCAAATTTACATTCCCTTAAAGAAAGAATTACAGATCTCTTTGAAATAAAGTCAAGCCTCAGAAATGGTATGTTCCCAAAAGAGACATAGTCCTTTTTGTCTATGATAATCTCATTACTTCCTCATTAAGTAAAACTTAATCCAAAGTAGGAAGATCAATTTGAGTAACACTTATAACAATCAGCCTCATGGACTGCTCTGTCACACTACAGGGGCAGGGAATAGCTCATCTGCTTTCTTAGGATCTGTACATCACAAGAGAACTCTATTCCCCCTCCGTTCTTTGAATATTCTTAGAAAATCCAAGAGAAAAAAACTTCAGGAACACTTAAAAAAACCATTGAAACAAGCAGATAAAAGAAAGGAAGTAAATGTTTTAGATGTTGGTAAGCTGACATAAAAAGGGTAGGAAATGAAGTCACCCACATCATCTTGGATCAAGTGAGTCAGGTGGCACTTTATGTTGTTTTGAACAAAACATGCACAATCCATTTTCAGTAACCAAATGCAGTGGCCTGCTGCAGTCAGCACACCTGGCGATTGCAAGGTTTAAATGAAAGGATGAAAAGAGAAAATGCTCTGATGCTTTGAATAGTTAATCATCATAGAGCACTTGGGGTTGGATCTTAAAGCCCACCCAGTGCCACCCCCTGCCATGGGCAGGGGACACCCTCCACTATCCCAGGTTGCTCCAAGCCCTGGCCAGCCTGGCCTTGGACACTGCCAGGGATGGGACAGCCACAACTCCTTTGGGCAATTCCTGGCATGGACAGAAGTCCAGCTTTGCTGAGCTAAAGGCAAAAATTCTGAGGCATCATTTACAGACTTCTGTAACACAAGAAATTTGCAGAATTTTTTTATATGTTGTTTTTATTAATGTTCTATCTAGATTTCTATTTATTACCTCCATGTACAACAAAAGCTAGAAAACTAAACAATATACTTGCATATATGAAAGATTAACTGGAAGATGTGAGGCTGAGTTATCCATTATAAGACCCTACAGTTTTCTCCATTACTTGAGAAATGACAAACATTTAATTAAATTGACCTGTGGCTGCCTGGCGCACAAAGCATACCAGCTATTGGCTAGGCTACGTGGAAAGGGTTGTTTGGAATGGTGCAGCGAGCAACTCAACTCTCTGCTACTCTGCACCCATCAGATAAAACACTTCAATCTAAAGAATTCATTTAGCACAACAGAAGCAAAGATGCTGTAACACAAAACTGCAGAGAATCAACATTCCCTGCAATGCAACAAAGTACCTGGGCTTCGCACTTCTTATCAAGAGGCAGGATTTGCACTGTACCACAGGAATTTCAAAGATAGATTCCACGTATAACAACACTGGGCCAATGGAATAAGGATACAATTTTACAGGCAGGGTTAGTCAAGATGCTAGACTTCAAAAGGAGCTGCAGCAGAACAGTGTGTTCTGCAAGAACACATGCACTAACCGTCAGATACTGAAATAGTCAATACTAAGTAGTAGCAGAAGTTCAGTGGAAAACAGTTAAAGAAGCTCAGAGCAGGCAGAAGTCTTTGAGTCACTTTCAAAGAAAAAGAAAACAACAAAAACCTACTGAAGACTGGACTTTAAGAAATCTATGCAACATATCTGGATTCTGGTTGTTAAATCACAGCCCCATTGCTCTTCAGCTAAACCAACCAATGTGATTTTGTTTCCAGTGCTGCAAAAGGCACAATGGGAGATACGCAGTTTGGGAGTCATGATAGCTTCGTTTTCTATATCTAGCTAGATCTCAGATTTTCTCAAAGCAGGAAGGAAAACAAGAGTTCAGTTCCTTGTTTCATGGAACTAAAAAGGTAATTTTCAGTTTTCCTCGCCTTTCGCACATGCTTCTGTCCTTACTGTTGCCTTCTGTGTAGTATTTTTCATGAAAGCATTTCCACCTACCCCATTTTCATGGTAGCTTTTTCACTGATGTTTTTTACTTAATAAACCCAAATCTGTATGGAAGGGTTCCCTGCCCTACTGCTGGAGCCTCTTCCTCACAGCTCTGCTGACAGGCCAGTTTCTGCAAGCATTTCCTAATGAACTGCAGGCCGAAGTCAGCTGGCTTAGTTTATGTTGTTGGCAGTACAGTTTAACAGTGTTTCAAGAACATACGACTCCGCCTGACTAAGTCCAATTTCTCCTTAAGCCAAGATACTTCTCCCTGTTTTAGCCTATGAGAAGCTGTGGCTGTCTGGAGTTGCAGCCATTTGCACACTTATGGTTATACTTCAGAACAATTCTGCCTCTCACCTGCCCAAGTGCCACAGGTCACTGCCCACCCTGAGCTGCAGGTGGGACACACAGCCAGGGCAAACAGCCACAGGGCAGAGAGGACCTGGAGGGAGCAGGACCTTGTGAGGTAGTGCTGGCACCAAAGACTCTGTGTCACTGTCCTTTAAGCCCACCCAGATGATTTTTGTCTGAGTAGCGTAGCGGGAGTCAGAGCAGAACGTTTGTCTGCAGCCTATGAGAGACAAGCCAGAGGGACAGATAATTCATGTGATTTAGGAACCACTGCAGCTTATTTTGTCAGGAGCATCAGTACCATTTTGTATAGCTTTTGTCAGTTCTGCTAAGCCAAATTCCCAGAGTTACGTGCAAGGAAGCATTTGGCACAACTTCACCTTAAATTATTGCATAATGTTGTCTGATATCCTACTACAAAAAGCAACTCATCTTTGTCTGGGGCCTCTCAGTTACAGCCATTAGAAATGTACAGTCTGTAAACATGAATCAAATAATGTTTTTGCACATACATTTTCTTTGTTCTCTCCTTATTCAAAAGTATCTCTAGATTTCAGTCTGACATTGTGTATCCCTGGTCTGGTAAGAAAGATTACAATCTGGTTAATTTCTCAACATTTTTTCCAGCCTCATACACGAACTAGTTAGAAGATGGATAATATTTTGTTCAGCTTGGGAACTGTAGCAGTTGGTAGAAACTGCAAAGGATTTTAGCAGGCCTTCCCCTGTCCTGGAGCAGATATAAGTACCTGCATTGTCCAGAGCTGGGATGGTGAGGGTTTTTTTATTTCTTTGTGGGCTTTGGGGGAGTTGTTGTGGGCTTTGGTTGTTTTTTTTTTTTTTAAGGTTGTTTACACAACAATTACTTACAAGCTTAGGACCTGAAAAACCCACAGAACAGACCAACTGCTGATTACCTTGTCTTTACTGGACATCCCACTCGGCATTTCCTGCATCTTTTCCCCAAATTATCCACTTGGCTGTTGCCAGGTTGCCTGTTTATTTCCAGGTGCTGCAATATCCAAGAGCAACCCTGACTTACAGGTGCATACGTGTGATGAAACCTGATTTCACCATTGGTTGGCTTCAGCAGCACAGCTCACTTAAGGACATCCCTTTTCCTGCTACCCCAAACACAACACCATCACTCCACTCCTGGGGAAAAGGTTACTGAGCTTACACTACCAGTCAGCAAGTTGTTCTTCCTCAAACCTCCTCCATTTTGCTGAAACAGGTATCAGGGCTAAACATTTCCCATTCCTGCCAAAAGAGGAGGCCCCCCACTCCCGCTGTACATTGCTACTTGCACATTCCTTAGTGCAGGCATCACAGGCAGGAGCAGTGCGCTCGAGAAAATTGATCCAACTGGAAAAATAACAGCATATATGCTAGGGAGGTTTCTGGGGAAGCTGGATCAATTCTGTAATGCAGCTCCCTGCACAGTGGCAGGACCCTGTTGCTGGCACTGGGAAAGCTGGAAAGAGATATCATTATAGGGCAGCATTCTCCTTCCCATGGCAGCTGGGTTTGAGCCAGAGTACAGGGGCTCTGCAGTCAGAAGGCTGGTGGTCATGCTGAGCATTTTGCACGATCTATGATCAAATACTCCTACTTGATGCTTCAAAGCCATGCAAGAAAAAAAAAGAATGAAAGTGCAAACAATCTGGCAGTATCCAAACAATTTTCCTCAATATTTTGTTTTACCACAGGGAAAGAGTAATATCTATACATGGCAGAGCAGTAATTTTGAATGGCACTGTCTGAAAACAAAAGTTTCTATAAAAGCCCTCACTGAAAAAGCAAAATGTCAGCCCACCACTTTCCTCAGAAATACACAAGTTAGGTGCCTTACCTCCCCAGCTAAACAACAAAAAGCAGGAGAACATTTAGTGCTTTTTATACCAAATGAAATTACAGTTTCAAAACTACCCAAAATCAATTGTATTGTGATTGACTGAGTTGCTGTGACGTCAACACAATGGTTTGCAGTAACTTTTGAAATCAAATTGTAGCTTTTAATGAGAAGAAAAAGCCCCACACATCTAAGTAACTCCCCATGTGAGTACTAAACAGCTGCTTATGTGTTGTGTTAGCCTGCCATGAGCATCACTTTCTTCCCCAGGTATTTTTTTCCCAAACCTTCATAATTTCAGTATCTGGAAGAGATTACAGTTAAAGCAGGTAGCATTAAATAGCTTCCAGAAAAAATCAAGCCACAGCTCCCATGCCCCCAAAATAACCCCCCAAAACCAAACCAACCAAATTCACAAAACCAAAACAAAACAAAAAGGAAAAAAGAACAAAAACCAAGAAACAAAGCAACACTGGTTTTGTGGCTGATATTTATCACTAAAATTAAAAGATAGGCGTGTCAATGTTCTTCAAGGGTTGTGAACATCTGTGGAACACATATAAAAAGAAAGACTTGATTATGGATTAATTTCAGAATAGATTAAACAAAGCAAAAAAACCATATTAATGACTTGAAATGCTGAAGAAGCACAACAGCAGTAAAACAACTAGCAAATACCTGTTAACTACATTGCCATCTAAACCACTGGAAGATGAGCACAACCACTTTAAGAGGTCAGATTCAAGGCTCAAGAGAAACCAGTACGATTCCAAAGGAAAACATGAGACTAGGTTATTACGATTTGCAAGCATAGTGGAATCATGGCTTTCCAAACGACACTGAGAATGAAACAGACCATCTTACTTGCAAGTCACATCCAGAGGAAGGCGAAAAAAAAGAAACTGTACTTGCTTGTTGCTGATTCTAAAAATGATGTAAGAATTAAAATGTATATTTGACAAAGGCCACTATCAGCTAATGGAATAAGAAATCAAAGAATCACACTTCATGCAGCTCTTTGCATTGGAAAGTTAAAAAGGGGTGCCTTTCCATAGCCTGTGCTGTCCCTGTTGGACAGGATTGCTGCACTGGGACACACAACAGTCAATTAGATAATGTATTGGCTGCTCAGGGTGCCAAAACAAATAAACCAGCTATGAGGGTATGACTAATACCATATAGAATTAAATAGCTTTTCTTCACTGACAGTCATTCAACATATTTCCAAATCTGACAGGACTTCAAAATGTTCCTTTCAATTCTTTCTACTTCTATTGTGCCAAAACAAACCGGCTCAAGATCCCTTTCTCCTTCTCAACAGTATTTCTTACCCTTTCCTGTCTCACCCCAATGGGAAACTCTAAAACACAGCTAGACCGTGCAATGCATGGCTCTGCAGGGATGCAGGGCACTTAGAACAGCCTGTTCCTGATCATTCTGGCAGTTACAGTCATCCACCTGGAACCACCTAGCACCAGGAAGGCCTGGAGATGGCATTGTGCCACCTCCCGTGTCCTGCCCATAGCCTGTGCCTTCCATAGCCCCCACAATGACATTCAGGAATAGTTCCATTTACTGGGGGGCAAGTAAGCTTCCTCATTTCCCAAAAGCTATTACCAACAAAAGCCAAGCCAGCAAAACAACACCCAAATTACAGGTGAAAACCAGTTGAGACTGATTTGAAGCTAATTTAATTAAACCTTTGGTAGAAGCAACCTTGCAACTAACAAAGTTCACAGCTCTCACACATCCTGCACTTTCTCCCCCCTTTATTCTAGATCTAGTTACTTCACATTTTATCTTTCCTTTACTCCAGCTCTCCACTCTCATTTGACCCTTCCCCAACTTATTTTATTTCACACCTGTTACTCTTTATTTTACTAAGTTCCTACTGTTATTCCCCTCAGCTCCTGTTTCCCATTTCATAGACAGAGACCACTATTCTGGTTTGGTAATATTTTATATGTAGTTCACATGGTATGAATCGTGAGAATTTTCAGAGCAGTAAGGACTCAATACTCCTGTTTATAGCTGCCAAGCATTTTCCATGTGGATATCCTCATAATATAGGAGTTCCTACTGTGTTATTCAATATAAAAATAATTATACAAATAGCAACAAGTACCTCAGAGATTAAATATCTTACCAATAGCCTACACGGTTTCCATGTAGGAGATTACATTCCAAGTGGGAAATTCAGAAAAGGGACTATATATAGAGGTTAAAGGTGACTCTCCATGTTCAGCTACCTCCTACTTGTTACCTGCAGTTCCTTCCTAAGCAAAGGATAATGAAGGACATAGTTCTAGCTGCAGCACTTGCACAAATTAAACCACATCACAAGTTCATGTGTCCTGATGCCTAAAATAAAACCATGATCCACCCCGTCAAACACTAAACCGAAAAACTGACCTGGATGGAAAAAAGACACAAGTTAAAATGTGGATACTTTTATCATGTTCCTTTACAGCAGGCTTTCTACACCATCTGCATCAATACAACAGGGGAAGTGTTGCAGTGGGGATAAAAGATACCTTCCACAGGGAAGGGGGGGAATAAAACAACCTCTTGGGACAGCAAGAGCTGCTGATTCAAGTGGCCCTTTGGTTTTGGCTCCTTTTAGCCATTTACAGTGTCATCACTGTACTAGTCAGCGAAGTGGAGAGTGTCTATCACTATCGCACCTGCACGGTGGAAGGAGAGAAATAAGTAAATGGAAAACCAGTCACACCTGGGATACACCGGGGCAGTCTGTTCGGGAGGCTGGAAGGAGAGGAATGGCACCACTCAGCCCCCCAAGACACACTGGGATGGCGAGTTCAGGACAGGCATGCGATGCAAAAAGTTGATCAAGCATTTAATACACCCAAAGCCTGTTATTGAAATGTTTTACAGCGGTTTTAGGGATACTAGCTTTTCTTTTTTACATCTATAATTCTTACACTCCATCAAGAGAGTTCGGCTGCTACTAGAAGCTTAAAATGGTGGGAAGTTAAAACGCTAAGGAAAGCGTTTTCCCATCTTTCCCAAACGCCTGGACTTGGTCCGTCGTGTCTGAGCAGCGCCGCGGGCTGTGCGTTCTGCCGGCACGGCGGCTCACAGGCGCCCGGGACGCGCCAGGTCGGGCGGGACCTCGGGGGCCCAGCCGGTGCAAGCTCCCTGCCCAGGCAGGCTCAGCCCGGAGCACGCGGCACAGGGTCGTGGGCAGACGGGTCCGGCTCGGCAAAGCCCCTGGAGCTCCGGGCTGCTCCCTGCTCCGCTCCTGCGGCGGTTCCTTCGGCGGGGCAGGAGGCGGCCGGCACCGAGGGACGGGCACCTCCGGCCATCGCGAGCACCCCCGCACCGGCCATTCTGCAACCGGTTACTCCATCCACGCGCACACCGCTCGCCCCCGCCGCACTCGGACACTCACCGCGACGGGCCCGGCGGGTGGCACCGGAGGAGCCTCCCGTCCCCACAGGCTCGCCTAGCGGAGCCGCCTCGGGCACAGCGCGGGTCCTGTCAGGCCACTCCCGGCAGAGTCGCCCCAGACACGGATTAGGCTGGGCTGGGTTGGGTTGGGTTGAGTCGAGCCGGGTCCCGTCCCGTCCCGTCCCGTCCGCGCCGTCTCCCCCTCACAGCATCGGTAACCACGGCAACCTCAAGTCGAGCCGCCATTGGAGGGTTTAACGAGGGGCAGCAGCCAATGGAACGCCGCCCCAGGCCGCGCCTGGCCAATGGAGGTGGGCGCCGGGGCGGGCGGTGCGTGACGCGCCGCGCGGGCGGGGCGGGGCTGGCGGAGCGGGCGGCGGGGCCGCCACCATGGAGACCCCGGGGTAGGGCGGGCGCGCCCGGCGGGGCCGCGGGGCTGCTCCGCGCGGTGAGTGCGGGTTACGGGGGAGGCCGCGGGCTGGGACCGCCGCGCGGGAGAAGCGAGGTGCGGCGAGGAGGGCGGCGCGGGAGGCGAGGCGGCGGACCCCGGCGGGGCATCGTGGCCGAAGAGCCGTCGTCTCGGGCGGACCCGCGGGCGGAGCAACGCGCGATCTCCGTGCCCGCGGGGCCGCCCGGAGCCCGGTGGAGCCGCCCGGAGGGGCCCTGCGGACGGAGGTGCCGCCGCCTGGCCCCTGCCCCAGGCGCTGCGCGGCACCGGGCGGGAGTGCGGAGCCCGGGCCCGCCGGTGTCCGCGGTCGCGCCGTATGCGTGGGGTGTGCGCGGCGCTGCGCCGGGAGCTGCGAGCCGAGCGGAGCCGCAGCGGGCAGGGCCACCGGGCCTCACCGCGCCTGCAGCGCCGCACGGCCCCGGGTGGCGGGGCCGGGTGGGGACACGGCGGGTGGTGCGAGGGATGGCGGGGTCGGCGGAGCGGGCGGGGTGAGCCGGCAGCGCCGGGCCCTGCACGCCCGGTGTGCCCGCACGGGGCGGCCGCGGGCCCCGGCTGCCGTCCCGCTGTTCCCGGGTGCCCCAGGCTTCGGCTGCCGTCCTGCTGTTCCCGGGGGTCCCTGACCCCGCTGCTGTCGCGGCGTTCTCTGCACGGGATTTAAATACGGATTTTTCACCCTTCGTGTGACCGCAGAACGAGCCGCGCTCCCGTCGCCGGGTACTGAGGAGCCGGGGAGCATCCTCGGCCCGCGCACCGGGAGCATGGCTCTTGGGGCTCTAGTAACTTTTTGCGGTGTTTCCTCGCCCTCTCCGATCAAAGACGAGGAGCTGGGAGCGGAGGAGCACGTGCAGGGTTCGGGCGCGGCGCGGGGAGCCGCGGCCCGCGGGGACAGGTGCCCGCGCTGCTCGTGGCGGTGCCGCCGGCCGGCCGTGCCTCGGGCACGCTGCAGTGTGTGCGAGAACAGAAAGTGCTCTGCAGGTGCCGCTTACCGAGTGCGACTGCCGTGGCTTGGGCTGGGAGAGCTGGGAAATGGAGTCTCGCCGTGATAAAATAAATGCTGATGCTGAACCCAGGCTGTTTCAGCACAGAAAAGTCAGAGTTGATGACTCGAGCCCCCTCTGGTTCATTTCTCCTCCCGGCTGACGCTCAGGAGGCATGGGCAGTTCACGGACAGAGAACTGAGTGTTTCTGAAGTGCCTCTGTTTGCCCCATAGACCTTTGTACTTTTTTCTTTTTTTTTTTTTCTAAATAGCCTCCCGCTCCCTGTTAATTTTACATTAGTCATTGCTTCCAGATTCGACTGTTTGAAGGAAAAGGTGTGGTTGGACTGGGAGCACTAGTGTTGCATGAACTGGCTTTACAGTTTTTTCAGCATTGTCATTTTTTGATAAATTGGAGTTTAGAGATTAGGAGATGACAAGGATGATAACTTTTTCCCTTTAACTAATAACTGTATTTTTGAGGTCAACACCAAATAATGTGTTCACAGTGATAAAAACATCGGAACCTACTTAATGTACTTGTTTAGTTTAGGAAGAGACAGTAATTTGGTCTTGTTCATCATGTTTCAAGTGGGGGATGTGTTTTGGGGGCAAAAGCTTTTTGTTGGCATTTACATGCTGTAATGTTTCTGTTAAACATTACAATGTTATATGCAAATAAATGTAACCTGTCTGTGGAAAGATAGATTGCAGTAACTTTCTCCTTCTGTTGAAATTGCTTCTGAAGTGCTCTATTGCTGCTGAAATAAGATGCTATTAATATTTTTAATTAAGGTAGAACAGCTGATAGGCCCTTTCCAGTAAAAACTGTCTTTTTCCCTTTTATCTTGTTAGATGTTCAGCATTAATAGCAGTACTGATAATAGAAGTTCTCTTTAAAACACAGTTGGAGAAAGTTTTGTGAGAGTCATCTTCTATGAGAGGGGAGGATTTGTTTTAATTTTTCTTAGAATGTCAACACGGTAACACCTTTTGGAGTTTGCTTTTTTCAATAGTAATGCAGGATCCTTTTATAATGAACAGTTGAATTCAGTCACACAATGTAAACAGGGAAAGTGATAGGATACATTACCTTTTTATGGAAGCTTCTTGTAATAGCTAAATATCATCTAGTGCATTTTTAGGTATTTTTCATAGTCAGTGATAGTATATGCTATGTACAAGTAATAGTAATCTTAATTAGTAATGTGTGTCTGGTGTTTAGTGTAGAAATGTGCACTGAATCTGAATCCCTGGAGAAAAACTGCATTTTAAATAAACAGGAAACATAAATAAGAACTTCATGTACTTTTCCTTCACCTTATGCAGATTATTTCAATACATTTAGTACAGATGAAGAGCTAAAGCAGTTCTGAAAGATAGGACTGTGTGAGTAATGTCTTAATTTTGTTATGGGGATTTTTTTTTTTCTTAATTGTGATGCTGAAAATAATCAAGTCCTGCAACATTTGGTTATTTGTTTGGTCCAGGAAAGTAGTGACTAGTTCAGGGAGTTCAGTGAGCTTAACAAAATTTTTGTGAGTGTAATTAAGAGTAGTTTGCTTTAGTACCAGGACATACTCAGTGTAATATGGTACAGAAAAGATCCCTAAAAAGGCAAGCAGAACTCGTGATACTTGTCTGGAAAAGCATAGCTATGAGCCTGTTGTTGGCCATAGTCTGTATTGCTCTCAGTTACTTTTCTGTCATTTTCAGTCAAATCAGTGAGTCTGGATAGGTTACATGGAATTGCTCTGGATGAGCAGCTGTGCTCTTTTTCAGAGGTAGTTGAGCAGAGCAGTCCCCAGGAGCAGAGAGCTTTTCTGAGCTCCTAGGGGCAGCCCGCCAGTGCCTCCTGCTCCGGAGCGCTCAGCCTGGAGCTGCGGGTGTGCAGGAGGTGGCTGGGAGGCTGCCCCGCTTGGGAACAGCAACTCCATGTGCCAGGATTGCGTGGGACACCACTGGCAAGAGTTGCTACAGGAAGAACGTGTTTTGCTACCTTGTACAACAAGCGTGTGGACATCTCCCAAGGAACCTGTGTTGGTGTGGGTCAGAATTCTGGAATTTTCAGCATTTTTGCTTAGGTTTGGTGGGGTTTTTTTTTCTCAAGCGAAAATAAGATGGCAAATCCATATGAATATGGCATGTACTGTCAGTCCAAAATTAAACCAGTTCCAACTTTAGTAATTAGGTGGGAAAAAGAGAAAGGCCTGGTATAGCTTTATGTGCGAGTGACCGGAAAGCCAGATGTGAAATTGGGCTGTTGGGAATGGCCAGTAGCTATCACTTGCTACTGCCTCCGCCTTGATTGCAATGTTGCTGACAAGAAGGCAGTTCAAATGCTAGTGAAGATGGAGAGTAAACACATAACCGCAGCCAAGCCCAGAACCAGGGCCTGTGGAAATGGCCCTTCCCGAGGAGCAGGCTGTGCTGGCTCTGGCAGCAGAACTTGGGAGTGGAGCTGGAGGGGCTGATGGCACCAGGCGGTCTCTGGGCATGCTTGGGAGCTTTGCTGATTCTCAGCTGCTTTCCCTAAGGCCTGCGAGATGTCCTAGTTCATTGGACAACTTCTCATGTTCTTTTACCCGAACAGAATACTCATTTTTTCTGCTTGGGGGAGGTTTGCAGAGGGGGGGGAGGAGGTGGATAAAGACAGACAAAAACTGCCTCTGGTGGCCTTCCCAAAGCTTTTTCTTGCACGGAAGAAGATCCCAATGTCTTGTCAGTTAAATCTCTGCAGCTGGCAGCAGTGTTCAGACCTTTGCTCCTCTCCCCCTTGCTGCCCTTAGTACCTCGCTCCTTTATTTCAAGGCAGACGAGAGAGGCCTGGATTTCAGGGGGAAGAAAGGAGTCCATCACTTTCACAGGAGATCAATGTTTTTCTTTTCTGATAGTGGGATCCCCGAGTCTGTCGTTAGAAGGGGAGGCTGGAGGAGAAGGGTCTGTGGGTGGTGTCTCTCAGCGGCTCGGCTGGGCCGTGGGAGGCCGGAGGACTCCGCCGTGGAGCCGCCGTGCGCTCCAGGGTCAGGGAGGTGACTCCGGCACAGGCTTGTCCTCCTTTCAGGATCGGCTGCGTGAGTCAGCGCTCGCTTCCTGAAGAGCGAGAGGTGTCTGGCTGCGAGGGCAGCACGCGGGAACCAGCCCGGCCAGTTCGCTGCTGCCTCTCCTTGCCTTTCCTCCCCGCGAAGACAAAGGCAGAGCCTTTGGCTGACGGGATCCGTGGAGAATGTCTGGGGCTGGCTTCAACTTTCTGGTCCTCTTCGTTGCATCCCACTCTTACAGGCAGACAAAGCTTCGGAAAGTTGGGGAAAATGTGTGCTTTGTGTATGGTATCTTTAAACAAGGCACCATTTTAACAGAATTTTTTTTAAAGGCATACTTTAGTGATACATGTGTTTTCCTACTGTTATTGCAATTTTAAGATATTAAGAAAAAGAAATTGATATTTTTCTCCAAAATGTCTCCATGACCATCTCTTACAGATCTTCCCCCCCTTTTTTTTTTTACTTTGCAAAGCATTTTAGAGATTTCTTACCTAGCACTAGGAATTGAAGACCAGTCAACTTCCTGTTTAATTGCTTTTAAAAAGAATTTTAAATATGTCTTTATTTTAGTGGAGAAAATTAAACTGGGAGTTGTTACTTTATTTGAGAGTCATTAAACCATTATTCAAGAAATAAGTAAAATTACCCCCCCCATGTAGTGTTCTAACTACAATGAAATGTAGTGTGTTTTTGTGAACCTTAAATTGACATTATAGCTGATCTAATGTTTTGATTGGTATTGTGATGAATTCATTATTAAAGAGGAGAAAGGAATCTATTGTAAATTCTTTGAAGGTGTACAAGTTGAAACTTGCTTTCTGCATCACAGCTCAGTGGGGGGATTTTTAATGTATTTACTGTTTGTGCCATGGGTTGATGGTTGTGGGCAGTGAATGAAATTCCCCTGTGGCTGTGGGATCTATGCGACGTGTGAGGCAGGTGGTTCACAGCCTCTGTGCAGGCTGTGGGATGAACTGCCCTTCAGGGTTTGCTGAGTTTGTGCAGAGGAGTTTAGGGCACCAGGTTGCCATTCCCTGATGAGTGAGGTACATCTTGGAGCATTGCATGGGGAAGCTCTGTTGGGATTTGCTTGTCTTGGGGTACCTTTGCTGGCTGGCAGTAGGGGTAGCTCTGGATCGGGTTGGTCCAAGAGATGCCCTTAGACTGACTGGGGCCACCTCCAGAGGCAGCAGCAGCAAGAGGGAGAATGTCCTGGGAGTAGGTGGAGGGACTGAAGGCAGGAAGGTAGGGGCAGTTTTTCTAGTGTCAGGTAGGGCAAGGGAGTAGCAGAGATCTGTGAGCAAGTGAGGAAAAGAAGGAGCTGTGGTGTGATGCCAAATATTGCCTTTTGTCCCATGAGGTCCAGCTCTAAGGAGCAAAGAAGAAGCATTTAAAAAATTCAGGATTTCTGTTTGTCTGGGTGCCAAAAACTTTTCCTGTCTTTATCTTCTTATCAAAAGCTCCTCATGTTCTGTACGTGGTATGGCAAGCCAAAGGCTATCATCTGGGCTATGCTTTTAACCTGTTTTTATAAGTGTACTCAAAAGCATTTGCATTACACATGTCCAAATAGGAAGCACCTAATCTATCCCTTAGTTTGCTTTATATGATCTTACTTAATGCCATCTGTGCTAGAAATCTGATGTGAACAGGAGATTACCAGTTTGTGGTGGATTTCTGTCCTCTTCCCCAGGAAGGCAGCAACAGGTAATGCATCCTAGGTGCTCTGAAAAGAAACCTTTTCAATTCCAAACCCATGTTCTTCACTGTCTTGCCTTGGCAGAACTTCCTGTTATGTAGCCTGGGAATTAACTATTGGCACGTTTGTTATCATAGAGGTAAATTTGATTGGTGAAAACTAAAACCAAAGAAATTCACCTATCTCTGAAATTATTTCAGACAAATGATAAGTCCTTAACTTCCACGTCAGTGTGACAGGCTTAAAGCTGAAGCATTTCTTTTGCAAAATAAGCCCCAGGTGGTGTGTGTAATGTAACTAATTTCAGGGATGCCTGGACAGGTGGAGCACTGACTGTTAATTGGAGACATTCTGTGTGCAGGTGTTTTTGTGTCATAGTGTTCAACAGTTGTCTTCTGCTAATTCATGCTGAAGTCTTGTGTGGTATCTAAAGATACATTGGGAGACAGATCTCAGAAAGAGTTAGTATTTTCATCATGTTTTTATTTAAAAACAAAATTACCATATATTCTTATTGAGAAATAATGCAGCAGTATTATAGCATATTGTGAAAGGAGATTTAATTTGTATCATACCTGTGTCTAAACTCCAAATTGACGTGGCCCTCTATGAAGTAGAGGGAAGTCCATGCTCCACAGAGCTTACAGACAGAAAGACAAAACTTAAACTGATGAAACAATTGGAGAAGATACCAAGAGCATGTTTTTATAACACATGCCTTATCCAGGGTTCTTGTGATCCAGTACTACACCTGGGCTGGGGGGCTGTGGAATTTGATTCAGCCTTAATCAAAGATACACTGATAGAACTTGCCACTTGTTGCTGCTCCATAGCCTTCATATGCAGCTTTGTCCTCATAACTAATGTGATGAAAATACCCAGTTCCATATTTCAGCTGAAACTGAAAATATTGGCAGTGAGATGACTGATACAATGCATCACTTGTTCCTGGGAGCGTGTTTGTATTTCGGATGGGAGATTAAAAGGCATTGAACCCAGAAATCTCAGATTGGCTTGTAGACTTGTGAGATGTGCCTGTTTGCTCTGTGTTATTTGGATTATCACATAAAGAAAGAAAATTGTGAGTTGCTATTGTTTCTTAATGTAATATGTAGCAACAGGATACACTGAGATTTAGGAAATTTCATTGTCATTAAATACATTCTTTTCCAGAAGATACTTTAAAAAAAAATCGTAGTTTAGAGTTCTTTAGAGAATAGATGGGCAGAAAAACTTCTGTGGTTCAAGAACTTGACACTTCTTAAGGAAGTTCTGAAGTTCTGGTAGAGAGCACTGCCTGTTTTGGGATGCTTTTTGTTCAGGCTGATGTAGTCAGTCGTTCAACACTCAGAGTTTTTTAATTTAGTTGTGGAACACAGGTTATTTTTAAGCAGCAAAAAAATTCACCAAGTCACGTACTGACACTGAGATAAAATCAAAAAACTACAACGACAAAGGACCCAAATCCCAAAACAAAAGCAACCACCCTGAAAATATGCAGTAATTAAAAAAGTGGTGAGTTAGCAAGGAACACTGAATCCAGGAATTGGATTTGTCTGATGAGCTACTGAGTTTTATTTTGGCTGACTTGAGTGCTCTGAAAGGAACCACCCACTGTCCATCGGGAGCTGCTGCTGCATTGATCTAGTCTGGAAATGTATTCACACAGTGGAGGAGGATAACAGTTTTTATTAAACTTAATGCATTTATTGCTGTTCATAGTGAGTAGATTTTAAGTATCTTTTTTAGTGTAGTAGATACGAAAGAATATATCCTGAATCACAACTTCCTGCTTTTAGGAAGTGTGGAGTGCATTAGATGTAGGACATTTTGCCTTGTTACAATTCCAGCAAACGCTGTTTTAGTGATACAGTTCATTGTATTAGTTAATATTGTATTATTGAATTGTTTTGCATTACTAGTATATTGATTTAATCTATAATATAAATATTAATATATTTCAGACAAATTTGAAATGCTAAAGGAAAATACTTTGTTTTAGATAGCAAAGATAATTCAAGTTAATGCAACTTTTCCAGTATTTTCATTTGTTTTCTCTGCATCTCAATGCATCACAGGTGTCGTATTGCAACAGAACAAAAATGTTTTACTATGGCAATATTCCAGATTTTTTTTTAAAAAGTTGAAAAAATATGCTTTATGTGCAGGAGTGCAAGCTATGGGATGATATTTTCACTTGGTCAAGTGTTACCAGTTCAAATGTGACCGTGTGCAGAGCAGTGCGTTGATTAGTCAGGCTGTGTGCACATCTCACCGGTAGAGCAGCTGTGGAACTTCCAGCTCGGCACGCCAATGACCGTGCATGAAAGCCCAAGTCAGTCTGCACCAACCCAAATAATAAACCTGGGCTCTGCAGCACCCTGCTGGGGTTGCTGTAGGAACACCTGGAATCCTCAGCTTTCCATTGAGCATTGGGGCTGTTTTCCCAGAGTTTACTGAATCCTGTCACTCTAAACTGATTGTTCTCCAACTTGGTGTTGTGATTGAGCATTGTGAAAGCAAAGGATTCTGCTGTGCAGACACTTTCTGTGTTTTGAAATATAAACATGACCTTTTTCCTTGTGCATGGAAGCTGATTTATCACGCTTTAGAGCAATGTCCTGGTGTGAAAAGTTCAGACAGCCCTTCCTTCAGCTGTGCAACACTCAGGAAGGCCTCATTCCACAGGCCAGCAGCTGCCTTCTACTTGTATGGAATATCCTTACAAAATGAAGGACTGCTAACTCTGAGCAGGTCACTTCAAGAGTAGCTCATGCTTCTCTTGGAGCTGATAATTGGTTCATCCTTCCCCCAGGTTCCCTGACACAAGCAGGCCTTTGGAGGAACTTATTACTGTTGTCTGTGCAGCAAACAGCCACCTGCCTGTGAGGGTTTTCTTTCCAAATATTTGATGTGTCTGTCTCGCTTCCAAGTCTTTAGTGGGCAAACTTAAACATGTTGGAGGAAGGGGAGACAGGATGTGCTGCTGCATGGATTGCGTTCGGCTGTTTCCCTCCTTGCACAGGATCTTGTGGAGGCTGCCTTAGCTTTGATCTCCGAACTTAAAACTATCCTCTAGCTGACTGAAATGGTTTGCATCTTGCACAGAATTATAGCCAGAATAGAGATTTTTATCTTAGAAGCAAAAATACCTTGTAAGTCCAGAAATTCAAGGGTGGTGTGTCCTTTTCCCCAGTACAAACATAAATACTACATGTGAAAGCTCTGCTATGTCATGCTGCTGATGCCCAGGAACTCACAACCAGCCCCGGAGCCTCTGCTCTGGCAACTTATAACAGCCTGAAGCAGGAGGAGAGCAGGGATGTACTTGTGATGTCTAAACAGGCTTCTTAACTTTCTTAATTTTTACAACATTTATTTTATCAACCCTCCCATTGTACTGCTGTCTTTTGGATTTATGCTTGATCAATGGATTTTATTCTTTCTTACACTACGGTATGAGGTGAAAATCCTTATAGAAGAGTTTAGTTTGTTGAAATTCAAAACTGTTAAGCTTGCTTGACCTGTACTTCAGAACCAAGTTTTGGTTCTAGACAACAGATGAATAGCCACTGTTCTGCAATGTCTCTTGTTGCAAGAATCACTTGTACTTAGAGCTTTTAAAAGGAGATTCCTTACAGAATACGGGGAAAAAACTTCCGGGAAACAGCTAATATTTGGTGTTTCTTCAAAGTATTTATCCATTTTACAGAACTTGTAAAAAGATACGGTAAGTTGGGATTTATCTCCTTTACAATTACATCCCCATAATTTAGCTGAATCTAGTAATTCTAGACTGGAGGATGCTGTGTTTGTGCAGCCAACTCATTTCCTTGTGGAGGCTGGGAGAGAGCCCTGGGGTACAGAACACCCACTGCTCAGGTCCCCGTCAGTCGGGATTAGCCGGAGGGATCTCTGCTCTGCTGCACTGGAGCTGTTTCGAAGGGTTTGTGGATGGCTGGGTTTACCATGTGCTTGTGATATTTGGACCTTTTCAGTCTCTAAAATGGCACAGTTCAATGGGAAGACAATGCTTGTCACTGAGGATATGCTATTTTTTGAAACACAGTGCTTGTTAATGCATTCGCTCATCTCTCACAGTGCATGGAGTGAGCAGCTCTCTGTTCAGTAGTGTCAGGGGCTTAGTTTGCCTTTCAAAGGCCCTTACTGATGGACAGCCTTGTATGCTCTGAAGTTTAGACTTCTTGCCAGTGTACTTTTTCAATATGAATGTGAAGCAGTTTGTGTGTGACGTGTTAAATTTGTGAGACTTGCGACTCCATTATGAGCACTAATGGCACCCTTTCAGTTTTAGGTGTGCGTTAGTTTTTTACCCCGTTTTCCTTGAAACAAAAGTTGGTGTTTGATATGAATAATCTTGTCCAGGATACTGGCAGTGGGCCTGGTGAAACTGACTGATGTGGTGCTAATCCCTGGCTTTATTTCTGTTTTGCCTTTTTTGTCTCATAAGTGTGTGTTAGGAGATGCAGTGACTGTGCCTCTCACCTGGCTAACGTTGACCATTTCTTCTTCTAGATGAAAGAACACATCTGTCAAACTTCCTGAAGTATAGGATTTGTGTGGGTTTGCATGGCAGATTCAAAGAGAATGGTGACTTGTGTGTGCAGAGTGACTTGGGTAGGGGACATTCTGCATCTCCCTCAAGTTATTGTTTATCATGGCACAGCTACAACTGTGATACTCGTTTGGGTGGGTTAGAGCAGCTGTGGCCTTGACTTGATCTACACTGGACAGACAGGATCAGATCCCTCTTTATCCCAAGTGAACTGAAACTAAGATGTGAAGTCTTGACACAGTAATAGAGAGGGGAGACAAAGTGGCTTGAGCTAATGGTTTTCACATGCCAACTTGTACTATAAATGAGGTGGAACCTGAATGTGTGATTTTGTGGGTATGCAGATGCACCTGGCGTTGCTGCAGTGCTGTGGGTAGGTGCTAAATGCAGTAATAGCTTTGGTTATTAGTTAGTTGAGCTACTGTATGAGGATCTAGGTGTCTATTTTATTCAAGAGCCCTAACTGAAATGGCCCTACCACAGGAGGAAAGCCAGCAAATCACCTTGATTTGACCTTAACATTTTCCAGTTGCAGAGATGCCAGCAGAATGTGAATCAAAGCAGTACTGCCTGTAAACACATCCCAGAGGAGCCAGCTACTTTCTGCTGGTTTAACTCAGATTGAAGGAGTTTGACTCCCCTTAAGGTAGATATGATTTTATTTGTACAAGTAAGAAAAAATAAGTCAGAGGTACCAGTATGATAGGAATCCTCCCTATGGATCCTAACAGTGCAATTACAACAGTGGAGAAAATAGCCACCAGTAATTTTGTTCTCAGATGATATATTCACTATACCTTTCTTTGCTTTTCTGAAATGTTCAATTCACTGGGAAATTTCCTAATTTGTAGTTACCGTGATAAATTTCCTTATGGTCATTTAAGATCTGTTTGGTCTTCTCTCAAATGTTTCCTTATCCTTATTTTTATACCCAAGTATTCATAGAAAACAGTGTCTTCTCAGTTTCTGTTTCAAAAGGTTTCTGGTGATAAAAAAAGGAGGGCTTGGTTTCTTTATCATCATGACAGCCTTTGAATTCAGGCAGACCAGCAGAATCAGCTGCAAATGTGAGGAACGGGGCCTGTGCCAGGTGCTGAGTTAACTTCCATTTCATTCTAATGGGAGCAACACTTCAGATTCTCTGCTGAAGTGTGTTTTTGATGCACTCTACAACAGCATGTTCCATCACTGTGGCCATCTCACGGGAGCAGCTGTGTTATTCTCTCCAGTTACTTCTTGGTGATGACCTTGCTGTCTGTCACAGAAACTTTCTTTGGTGACTGTCTGTGACTTGGGTAAAGAGCATTGACAAGATCAATGCTCCATGCCCTTCTTGCCGACCAAACCCCCCCCCAAATTTGGAAGATGTGAAGGCCAGTTGTTTTGCTGGTGTTAAATGTGATCAATCACAAAGGAATTCCTAGTGGAGAAACCTCTCTCCAGATGGAGCTTTGTGTTAATGCTACTTTTTTCTCTTCCTTCCCTTAAGCAGGCTGCATACATAATCATGGTCATTCGACAGCAGACTGTGTTTACCTTATTCTGACTGAGGTACCTGCTGGGGTATTACCTGGCTGTGTTTTCTCTGCAGACAGATGTTTCTGTCATTCATAGTTCCTGTGCTGCTTTAGTGAGCCCTGGTTGGCTTGCTTTTCTCTAGCATTCTCATAACTCCATTACTATTTGACTTGGAAAACAGCAGCAGACAGGTAGATTTCTCCTCTCCCCTTAGGCTAGGAAGGGAACATCAACCTTCTTTTGCATTTCTATCTCTTTTAAAAGTAGGTATGCTTCACAGATAAGGAATCCTCTATTAGCTTAGATGTACAACTGCATGCCTCCGTGTGTCATCCCTTCCACTGCTTTGGATAGATATGGATTTGTTTGGGAGCAGGAGCATCAGACAGCTCTGCTGGGCTCAGCTGGTTCACGTTACCACATTGTTTTCTATTTCGTAAGACTTGGTTCTTCTCAAATCCACCACTAAAGTTACAGTTATGCCTACTTGAATTATCTTTCCGTTTAGAAAATTTTATCAGTCCATAATAATGTGCTCCATGGCGATTTTGGCAACTGATTTTTTTCTGTTCTGTCTTTTAGGTTTGAATTAGTTGAGTAATCTTTTTTATTTGACTGCTTTTTTTGTCACCATATCCATTAAATGAATAGCTGTGCCCCACCACTGTGCTGATTATTCATGCCTCCATTGATGTCTAGAGCAGCTGGGTCTTACAGGACCAAGATTCCAGTGGTATCTGTTTCTAATAGAGCTTCTACCCCAAAGTGTGAGTGGCCACTGCTAGCAGCTCTCTCTTCTCTGCTGTTGGAGATTGACTGAACAGCGTTAATGGTTATGCTGTAACTTCTATCCTTTGTCATGTGAAGGAACTCCAGTTACAAAACTGAATAGCCTCCAGAGAGATAACTTCTTTGACTTCTTTTGGTGACATGACTGTTCCTACCCTTTGATTTTGCTTTGGTCAGTGGGTCGTACAATTCACCTATGGATTAAGATTGTAAGTAATAAATTGCGAATATGACAGAAGTCTGTTGTGAAGACAGTGAATTGATAGTTTATTAAGAAAGCCTTTTTTTTTCTGTTGAAAGTTGGTCGCTCTGAGCATGCTGTACTTTGCACCAGTGCAAGTTTTTCCATCTTTTGCTAAGAGGTTGTCGGTGAGGTTGGGTCATCAGTTCTTCAGAATTCAATGTGAAACCTGCAGTTCATATTGCCATTCCAGTAAATAGTTTCACTCTCATGAAGACTGACTTGAGGATAATGGAGTCTGAAGACTTGTCCCACCCCTGCATGGTGTTTGTTGGTGACAGGTATGGAACAAGTAACCAGCCTTGTGTCAGAGCTTTGTCCTGTGCCAGCTCTACCACCTTTTCCTTTCTTTAAATGCTTTAATTTCTTGTTCCTATGGAGGACAGGGGTAGTGATGGTAGTGATGTTGGTTTTGAAAGGATATCAGACTGGCTTCACCAAGATAAGGGCTGGCTCCCTGGCACTGCTTCTGGCCTTGGAGACAGGCCTGACCCCAGAGGCACAGGCGTGCCATGCAGTGCCATGGTCCTCGCACCATCCCTGGTGCTGGGACCACAACAGCAGTGTGTGGGCAGGACAGTACTCCCAGCAGGAAGCCTGAGTTGGTCTGTGCTGGATTATCAACCTGGCATGGTTCTGCTCAGCCCTCGTGCTGTGTTTGGGTAGTGGCTGCCCTGCCTCGAGTGAGCTGTGCTGGGGTCCCCAAGTGCCCAAGGACAGCAGCTCTCCAGGATGGCATGAGCAGCGTACTCTGTCAGTTCAGTTTAAGTAAATGCTGTCTTTGAAGGTGACCATAAATGACAAGGGATTTCTTGCTTGTTCCTGGGCATATCCTTCCTGTGGTTCACCAAGAGGATATTGACAGGCAGCAGCAGCATGAGTATTAAAAACAGATAAAAATGGGACAAGGTAGTGTGTGTGCATGTTTACCCTGCTCTAGGTGAATGTGTTGATCTGAAGTCTGCATTAATAACCTTGCTGAGGGCTACTTTTAAAACATAAAAAAAAAAGATTTTGACAGTATTCATCAGAAGATGTGCTGAGTGTTATTTGGAATTAACCGGCAGCATTACTGTAGAGAAACAACTTACGAAATGTATTTGCCATTTTAAAGAAGCAACTTCTTTAAAAATCTTATTTGAAGAAATAATTATGTGCATACTATATATATATATATATATATATATATATATTTATGTATGACATTTTTCCTTAAATTTTTATTGTGCTTTAGTTTGACAAAAGAAGTGAGGTGTTACACACTTCTTTTAAACACAGTACATGTAAGGTAGATCTTTGAGCCTACTTTTGCCCCTCCTTGCTGGGCATGTTCACAATTGCTCTGGTATTTGCAGCTTTACCTCTCGGGTCGTATGGGAACTGAAGTAACAGAGAATGTCCTATATTGAGTTAAAAAGAACCTAACAGTTTGAACCCTCTATTTGTTTGTGCTATTGCTGAAAAGCTCCATTTTAAATGTTTTGTATTTGAAGTGGTCTCTCACAAATGGACAGAAAATGCAATTAGGTGGATATGCATTCTGTTACCATCTGTAATTTATCCTGCTGTGATATTGAAAAGATAACTAGCAGCTGCCTTGGAGCACCTTACTGAAATGGTTCATTTTAGGTGGCATAAATGGTTTGTGTGCCAAGTATTTTCAATTTCTGCAATACAGTAATTTGGGTGTTTGCGGATTCCTCCCTTCCCAACAGGCCTGGATTCGGGCATTGCCTGGCTTGGGGCCCGTTCCTGCCCGGTGCTCCACTGCTTCCTCTGCTGTACTTTACAGTGCTTAGAAAGTACAGTTCAATAGGAGCTATCTGAAATTGTGTATATTTTTATGAAGCTGAAGTAAGACATTCTAAAAATGGAAAGATATGCCTCTAACTACTCTAACAATTACTCCGTAAGCATTACATAAAAGAGCAATAAAGAGCAATCTCGAAAGCGGTGGAAGTGCATTCTTTTCTGCTGGTGTCATCCAGGAGTGTATTTCCTGAGTTGTTGTGTTGACTTCTCCTGGACTTGCAGAGAGCAAGCAAGAGCAGGCTTTCTCAGGTTTGAAAGTGGAAATCCCCTAAAACGCTAATTAATTGTTGTATTTTTTTAAGACTTAAAATTGTGTAATTTTCCAACTCCCTCCTTGTTACTGAGAGGCTTTGCTTTTGATTGCTGCCTTTTAAACCCTTCATCCTGAGATTTGTGTTACAGCACAGTGAAAATAGCTGGTTGAGTTTGTATCTTCACTGTTGGTAGAGTTGCTTATTTAAATATATCAGTATTAATTGTCAGGCGTATCTAAATCCTAAGAGTGAACATTTAATTTTTTCTATTATCTGTAGTTGTGAAATAATCTAAAAAGTCATGTTTGAATTTGGAAGGGCAGAAGAGAACCCCAATATTCCATTTAGAGGAGACAACAACACTTAAATAAATAATGTCATTTATATTGTCTGATACTGGCAAGAAGGTAGCTGTAGCTCTTAAATATTATCCTTGATTATTGTTTTGTCTTTCCTGCAGCGACGTCAGTATTTCAGCTATTACTGCTTTTCCCAAAAGTCTCTGCTTTATATCCAAACACAGGCAACTTCTGCATAAAATTTGCATTGCTTTGGTTGCTTTCTTCTGACTTTTCAATTGATCCAGCTTGAAGCTGGGTGCACAAAACTTCAGTGAAGTAGTCTGGGAAGATTGTGCATTTTCAATGCAGTGCAAAATGGAAAATAAGCAGGAGGGGTCAATGAGGTATCTTTTTTTTCTTTTCCCTCTCTTTTCTTTGCCGTGGGAAAATGCTTTGATTACAGGCATCCCAGCTCTGTGTTTTCCTCAGAGCTGTTGTTTTGCTGTTTGTATCTGCTTCGATGCAGGACTTTGTTCTCTGTGTCACTTGAATCACCTGGAGTGTGGGTGAGGCGGGGTTATGTGTGGGAAGTGGTACAAAATTGGGTATCACTGGGGTCGATGAACAAACTTCAGTGTTTGGTGTGAGTTGTGATCAGCTGGTTTTGAGTTTGCTGTTTGTTTTAAGGCTGGATTCTGCTGTAGTTCCTGACCTCTGCGTGCTGGCCCACTGCTCCATGCTCTGTGTGTCCCCTGCCCCAGCCATGCACTGCGGAATGCCTGCAGGTGCCAGCTCCCGTTGCTGTCCCAGGGAGCCCAGGCAGAGCTGTGACAGAGCCCACTCCCGAGCTGCCTTTCCATGCTAGTGAACTGCTGCTTTGGTTGCAGCTTCCTGAAGAGTTACCCTGGTCACCCCTCTTTTCCCCAGTTCTTTCACCTAGGTTTGCTTGGTTGCATCTCACAAAGCCACCGTGGCAGTGTCAAGACTTTACACAAAATGTGTTTCTCTAGTGCTCTTGTCATAGAACAAAATTAGGTAGATTTGATATAACAAACCCACGCTCTTTCCTAACACTTGCAGTTCTAGTGCCTGTTACTGGTTTTGGTGTACTTAATTGCCCTGCTCAGGAATTAGCATGTGACTAGAATATGGGGCAGGGAATTAAAAGGTAGAAATAAGATTCATGTTGTTGTGATGACTATTTGAGATTCCTTTGATGTTAGCTTTTAAAATATGTTTGAGTCATACTTTCAGTCTTTCGGGAACTGAGGCAGGAAAGCTATCTAAATTGCATCTCCAACTGGTAAACTTTGATGCAAAATGTTGCCGTCTCATGACAAAATTACATGCCTTTACTAGATTTTACAGGAAGAAGTCTTTTTCACTGTGAGAAGAAAATCACATCTTAGGATCTTGTAGTGCTGCATAAAGATGCAGTTCTGCCACGCTGAAGAATGCCTGTGAATGCTGTTCTTAAAGTTTCTCCTTGTTTTAACTGAGCATCAGCAAAGAACCTGAACCGTATGCCTTCATTCAGGATTTGTTTCGCTTCTTGACCATTTCCACACTCAACATGTAGTTTTTTGTCCCTCTGAATTTTTTTGCTGCTGTATGCTGGATTGCCTACATTTTGCACTGTGGATGTCTGTTCTGAAGTGTGGTTACAACTACTGACATTATTTAATGTACGATTGACCTGACTTTTTTCCCCCTCTGGCACTTCTGCAAGAGGTCTCCCTGCCTAGCCAGACACTTTAACCTGAGTCTGCCTAATTTTGTAGCTGTGTTTCTGTCACCTACCCCTGCTACGGGAAGGCATATGGGTCACTTGGATGCGAACAGTTTGTGATTTTGTGTTTAGCAGCATTGGCTCCTTCATCTATCTTTGTGGTTTTCCTCAAATTACTCAATTGTCCTTGATCTTTTCTAACTGCGATATCATTTGTAAATTTTGGTGTTCACAACTTTTCATTTCTTCATAAAATATTAGTAGAAATACTAAATTCTCTGTAGAGTTGTGTAATCCTACTACCAGTACTTTCAATTTTGAAGGGTGAACAAAATCAAATACACCTCAGAAAAATAATACCAGTCTTTGGGATATTGAAGAACTGATGGAAGCATTCATAATTGTGGCCTTAAAAGCCACATGTTTGTTGTCTAATCCTTATATTTTGCTTCTACATTCAAGGGGTTTTATTAGCTTCTAGATTGGAGAGCAGAAGAGGAGAGAGCTTCATTTGCTTACATGTAAAAGTTTGCAGGTAGAGTGTTCTTGGCAGCAAACAGAGTTTTGCTGTGCAGGTCAATGTCAGGGCAAAAGGAGGAGTAAACTGCAGTCTAGTAATTGATAAAACTTCATTTTAATAAAACCTTTTGCTAATCCATAGCCATGTTTATTGGAGAGCAGTGGTATTCCACAATCTATTTTTATGGCATTGAAGAATGTGACATTTTTGTGGTAGTCATTTGATCAGGAACATCCACAGGTAGCACTGAAGAACTCATAAATGTATCCTGAATAGTGGTGTTTCAGCATCATCAGTTTCTCAATTTTGCAGGGGCATAGTTGGGTTGTTGTCCTTGCCACTGCTGGTTGGTTGCTTGTTCCTGAGCCACGGCTCTCCCTGCAAATGCAGAGTGTGGTGTCAGTGAACACACACAGCTGTCAAAGGGGAATCACTGCTTGCAGCTGGTTGGTTTCTAAAGGCAGGATATGACTGGGGTTGGTAGTGTCCCGCTCCAGACCATCTCAGGGATACATGTTACACCACATCACTCAAAACCTGGCATTGTCAAATCAGGGGGAGGTGTGGAAGTCTGTAACTCTCCAGCTGTCTTTTGTAGTGGGAGTTACAGCTGCTAATTTTTATCATTGAGAAAATTCTTTGTATAATAATTTTTTTCCGAATATGCTATATGACAAAATTGAGAAGCATGCTTTTATAAAGGCATATAACATAGGTTTGGGTTGCTAATACTTCCAGCTGAGGAATGTCTGCCTGCAGGTAGTGAGCATTATCTCTAGCAATAACACTTCAGCAATAATTTTGCTAGGAGAAAGTACAAGTAGAAATTGAATAGCAGCTGCAGCCATTGTTGTGGTTGGTAGTGGCTATATCTGTTCTTGCAGCCATTCTCATTTAACTGCTGTTTGCTTGTTTGTAGGAGTTTTCAGGTGGGAGATGGCACAGGTATCAGTTTGGAGCTGGGGCACAGGGCAGCAGTGCTGTCAGCACAGCACACTTGTGGATGCAGGTTCTCCAGCTGTCAGTTTGCAAGTTATGTTGTTCTGTGATATTCATTCTGAAGGACTTCATACCTACATTGATTGCATCTATTCCAACACCAAACTGAGAGTTTATCCTATGCGTGGTTGACTGAATAATTGATGAATGTCCTTTTCACCTGACAGTCTGTTTGGAAAACCTAAAATCCTTCTGGGATGCTGCATGTCCCTCCTCCCCCTCAGTCTGCGATAGAAGAGAGGCTGAACTTTATCCCTTGAGATCAATCTGCTGTCTGTTTGCTAGTCTGCAGAGCTGACTTTGAGCACTGTGCTCTGATGAAGCTGTGTTCCATGGCAGTGGATTTGGATACCTCAGCAGAGCGGAGCAATACAGATGTGGAGCGGCCCAAAGGGAAGGTTCGGATTTGGAGTCCCTTGTTTCTTATAAGTCATGGAGCCTTGTTGACTTAGACTACTGAAAACTCTGTTTATTGCCATTTAGCTTCTGGTACTTCATATGCTTGCAAAGTGTAAATGCTCTCCAGACATCTGTCACATGACAAAGAGGCTTCTTTTCAGGTGAGCTACAGACAGCGCCTCAGGCCTTGAAGGACGTGGTTGTAAATATGTCTTTATTCAAAATGGTTGTCTTGCTGTACCTGTCTGATACCTTCTGGTGAATGGTTAGTTTGAAAGTTATAAAAGACATTAGTCTCGTGAGCATGTTACAACTAGACATTTGTGGATGTAGAATCTTGCCTGCTCACTGGCGTGGAGTTAAAGTATGTAGCCATCAGCCAAAAAAAAAAAGAGACTGTCTTTTCCTAGAGACAAAAATATGTTTATCGAAAAGCTGGGGTAATGCATATTTTAGGATTTTAAAAGGCCATAGTACCAAATGGTTTTTGAACCTGCATGTATTTAAGTGAAAAACAAAAAAAGTGGGAAAAATATATCTTTTAAAGAAAAAGGGATTAGGAAGAGGCTACATTTAGTGGTAAGTCAGTTAAACACATCTCCCACATTTCTCAGGCAGCAGGTCAGGTGTGTATAGGTTTCCTTTTCAACTAGTCAAAAGGGACTCAGTCTGCACAATTGTGCAGGTGGTTTTTATCCTGACATTACTGAAGTCAGTTTCTTCCATGTTTTCATAGAAGATAATGTATTTATTTTCCTGGTTTCATCCTTAGGTCTTCATGAACTTGTGCACTACTAATGTCCATAAAGAAAATATATCTCTGAACACAGTGGTTAGCCTGTAGTGGGATGTTTGGAGTATCTTCACTTACTGCATCTGGAAATTTCAGACCCTGCTTTTTATGTAAATGTTGGAGCCATCTTTCACAGAATTCATTTTTAGTTGCTTGCATCATCTTTGCAAGTGGGTAAGTTGTCATCTGCTGCCTCTCCATCCAAACACATTCCGCAGGCTGGCAGACAGAACGCAGAGTGTGGTTCAGTCATTTGGCTGCAAGAACCTTGAGCATGTAAATCCCAGCCTGGTTCTTAGGTGAGCAGCACTCTGGCCTTGCAGCAGGATGGAACCAAAGGGAGCTATTCCTACGTGGAAGTGTACTGACAGCTCTGTGAAGGAACTTGAAAACAGATAAATTTTAATCAAATCTTCCTGTAAAAACTAGAAATGTAGTACATCTTGCTTAGGTTTTGACTTTTCATGCACACTGTAAAGGATGAGAAGAGCAGAGTCTTTGACCAAGAGCTGAGATGTGCCTTGTTGCTCTAAGTGTAGATATACAAGAATAACTTCGTCATGTAGTAAAATAACATTAGTGTCCCAGCAAGTTGATTTTAGGTTATAGGAGCTTTCCCCCTCTGTACTAATGAGTGATTTACTCTTGTTGCTTGAGTTACCCTTGTGGCTAGATAAATATGAGGATTTTCAGTGACGAGATGTTGCCTATTGTTTTTCTTATGTTGCCCTCCTGAAACAAATCCAGCCCATCCTATCCTAGCTGACAGAGTTGGTAAGAATTGTATTCCCTCTTCAGCGTGGATTGCGCTGGTGGCTCTTCTTACTGGCTGCAGTGGGAGGCTCGGAAACAGGGAACATAGGTAAAGAACAAATTTGGAGGAATAACCAATGTAAGGAAGGCAGGAGGAATACACAGGGAAGGGATGAGGAAGTTGTGAAAAAGAACCACTTCTGTGTGGCATCAATCTTCAAAAGGTCTGGCTTTTTCTTGGGCCTGCACTAAAAGAAGTGTGATTATTCAGTACTGACAAAGCTGTCTGGATATGTCTAAGAAAACAACAAGAGGAGCACAGGGAATAGAGACTAATGAGAATGAAAACTTAAAGCATGGTTTACTACACTTGGCTTAGTGATTTCTCATATTTCTTCTCTTCTTCTCAGTTGTATATTCTTCCTTGTGTCAGTGATTACTTGGCTGCAAGATTGGCTGGCTCAGGAAAATACACCCCCATCTCGTCCCCAAAAGCATGGCTGTGTCAGATGAACTCACTGAACATGCTGGCTTTGCAGCTGTTTGACCAGTCGTTCAGACACAAAAGAAAGTATTTCCCACGTTCCTTCCCTGTATGCTGAGAGCAGTGTGAGGGCCCGGAGTGGCCTGCTGCTGAAGCCAGCTGGTGACTCTGCCCAGCGCAGTGCTGGGGTGCTGGGGCTCTGCAGAAGGAGAAGGGCTGGGAGGCTTCAGGAGTTGGTGTGAGCCACATGAGCAGAACAGGGTGTGCACGGTGGAGGCAGCACTATCCTCTGAAGGGGCAGTTTTGGGGCTGTTTAGGGGGTGTTTGCTTAAGCAAATCTCACAATTGCCCAAGGTGATGGTCCCTGCCAAACCCTCACTGGATGTAAAGCTGAGTCTTTATGGTGGCTTGGTTTGCTCTGCTGTGATTTACTGTGTGGTTTCATAAAGCCACGTGAGTGAGCCTCTACAGCAGAGGCTGAGAAAGCCACTGTTCTCAAAATTGTTTTAGGGAATTTCAAACTGGAGGCTTCAAATAGAACAGCTCTGTCTTCCTTGCACACTTGATCTGGACTTGCCAGCCTGGAGATAGGTTGGCACTGCTTTTGGCCTTTACTTCTAAATAGAGAATTTCAAAATTCAGAATAGGTGTTAAGGATTTTCTTGGACTTATGCTACAAGATGAACTATTTAAGTATTTTCCTGAAAAATTATCCAAGTGATTGAAAGACATTATTTTTATCACAGACTGAAACGCACAGCAAATTCTCACTGTCCTCCATGTTTCCAAGCTTCTCACATTGTGCTCTTGAGCTGCATTAGAGCCATTTACACCATGCACAAATCTGTATTCTGCAACATCCACCAAAAGATCATTCCAGAACATTTAAATCTTCCAGTTCTCATGTATTCTTTACTCTAGCAGAGAATCTAGCGTGCAAACTTTGATGTTCAGTGATTTTAAGATGCAGTCGGTTGTGCTGAAATGCACTGGACAGAGCTATAAACAGTGAAATACATTTTCTGAGTTTTCATTGTGGCTACAGAGATCCTGGATTTTCAATGTGCAGGAGCAGTTTGAGAATTAAAAGAGCTGGAATACAGGGAAGCATTAAGGTGCATTTCTGATGGTTCCTGTGTGTACTGCCTGATCCGTTAGTGCCCAGGGCTTGCAGAGAGCAGCCCAGGGCAGGACTTAGGAAACTGCAGCATTGGGCTGTGGGGGATGAGGGTTTGGACAGCCTGGGAAAGATGTAGGAGCAGTCTCCTGTTCTGAGTGATGTCTGACTGCTCGGCCACGAGACCAGATACAGGCAAAATAACTATGAATCTAATTTTTTTGGGGGGATGAAATCTGGTTGCTAGTTTTCCAATAATGAATCAGTTATCCATACCCGAATGAGTGAGTAGCACAAGTCCAAAGAGTATCTTGAGCAGATAAATCCCAGTCCTGTGAAAGGAAGAAAGAGGATTTTTTATTAACTCCTCTCAACTTCTCACTCATATCAGATTTTAAGGCTCTCACAAAACCTGCTCTTGCTATTTCCTGTTCCTGTAAGGTGAAGATGACTTGACCTTGTAAGTTCCTGTCTTTAAGCAGCATCCCTAGACAGAGCTGCGGTGGTGGGGACTGGGCCCTGGAGAGCTTCTCCCACTCCCTTACTCTCCTGTGCTGTCACCTGGGTCATGGGCCTGGCACAAGGGCGAGGTTGGGTGAGCAGACTTGTTTATTAGCTCAAGTGTGTACCTAAGTGTTTGTAGGATCAGAGCCAACAGTTGCTTAATGTTGAAATCAAGATTAAAAAAATCAGTAACTTTGCCAGGAAATGTGTTAATTGAAGGAACATCAGTTAAAACAACTGCCTGTGTGAAAGGGTGTAGGTCTCTGATTACATCTCTTAACATTGAGATAGATGCACGTTTAACACTGACACCTTCACTAATAATTAATTTGATTGGTTTTTATCTGGATGTTTTTATTAGATACTCAATACTGGGTATATTTTCTGTTCCAATGAATTAGCACACCTTCCAGCCAGCTCAGAGGGATGTTTTCTGGACTGGTTTGTTTCAGAAATCTACTACAGGTAGGTTGAGAAGTTATTCATGGTGTTGGAGTGAGAAGAGAGAAAACTATGGAAAAAACAAATCAAGATTGAGCACAGCAGTAAAACATTATGGTTTTGTAGTTTTTAGTTGGTCCAGTTAACCATTCATTTAGGCAACATACTTTCAAAGTGATCACTTATGCAGAATCAGCACTGCATTTTTGTGGAATATAGTATATTTTTGGCTTTGTGGCACATTATGGAAGCTTGAAAAAATCAAGTGCTTTTTTTAAAGTAAGTAGCAAAATAAAGGTGCTTTGCTTTCTCTTAAGTCTTAAAGAAAACTAAAAACTCTCTTACGTTTAATGGAATAAATACTGCAGTGATTTCAGTGTTTTAAGACATAACTTATCTATTGTAAACTGTAGTTGGAGCTTTGGGAAGAGAAGTATGACCATAATGGCACATGGTACTGGCTTTGGCTGGGGTGGAGTTTATTTTTTTCACAGTAGCTGGTAAGGGGCTGTGTCTGGGCCTTGTGCCCAAGGCAGAGCTGGTAGTGCAGGGCTGTGTCAGTCCCTGCTGAGCAGCACCTGCCCAGCACTAGGACTGTGCTGCCCCTCACCTGTCCTTCAGCCGGCAAGGGAGGAGGCACAGCTGGACAGCTGACCTCACTGACCGAAGGGCCATCCCAGCCCAGAGGGCATTGTGTCCAGCAGTAGAAGCTGGTGGAAGGAGGAGGAAGGTGGACCTTTGGAATGATGGCATTTGCCTTTCCCAGCCACGCATGCTGGAGTCCTGCTCCAGGATGGCTGGGCACCTCCCTGCCCATGGGAAGCGGGGAATGAATTTCTTGCTTTGCCTTACTTGCCCATGGAGCTTTCCCTTTTTCTATTACACTGCTTTTATCTCAACTCAGGAGTTTTTGCACTTTTACCCTTCTATTCTCTCCCTATCCCGTGGGAAGAGGGGTGTGAGCGAGAGGCCCTGTGGGACTGAACTGCCCACTGGGTTTAAACCACAACACCTCTAAGTAGTTAATTGATTTAAAGCTGCAAACATGCATAACTGCATAATTGAGAATTCTATACTACTTTCTCTGTTACTTAAAAGCTTGTCTTTATTATTGTCCTGTATTTTGTACTTCTCTCCTGGAAATCCCAAACCATGGCAGGCACTGCCCTGTTACGTACAGGTGGAGACACAGTGGGATACATGGACCAACAAGCAGCCCCTTCTGGGAGAAGCGCATTTGTAACTTGTGAGTTTTTGAGACTTGTCCTTTTGATTGCTTAGCAGATGTTTCTAAATGAAGGAAAGGCTTGATTGGGTAGTTTTGTTACTTGATATGCTTGCAAATTTATCAGGTCTTTTAGAAACCTGAAACACTGAGTTACAGTCATAAAAGAACTATGGAAAGTGATATAAAAAATCAGACATGACACATGGAATTGTGACGTATTCTGTGCCTTGGGTTCTTACTGCTTGATTAAAGAGTTGGCTTGTAGACATAAAACTTTGAAGAAACCATTTTTATTTTCTAAAACCATAAAGTTGCACATTTGACTTTTCAAAATCCTATTATACAACTATTAGAGGTCATTTTTTATTCTGCTTGCTTAATTGCTGTTTAATGGGTTCTGTAGAAATGGTCCTTGAAGCTTTAGGTACAGCTTGTTACAGTCTCACACAGCAGGTGTGGCAGCCTTTGTATCTGCTAGCTGAAACCAGTAAAAATAGTGTTTCAAAAATATCCAGATATGTCTGGTTACTCATTTGTGGCACCTTGGAAATCAAGTAGCATTTAATGCCACTTTATTTGTTGAGAGTAAGTTCCATTCCAGTCGCAGAGTTCACTGTGGTCTTGCAGTCATGCACACCCACAGGCCTGGAGCTCGCATGAGGAACACCTGTGGGAGCTGCCTTGGGTGAGTAGGGAGGGCTTTGCCCTGCCCTGGGGTGCCCTGACTGTGCTGGGAGAGGAAGGGATGCTCACCATGGGCCGCAGGACTTGGAGATGAGGAGGACATTGTGGTGTGGTCCTTACCTTATGTGCCATATCTGTGGTGAGGGGAGATCTGTGTCTGTGGTGAGGGAAGGTGAGGGGAGATCTGTGTCTGTGGTGAGGGAAGGTGAGGGGAGATCTGTGTCTGTGGTGAGGGGAGATCTGTGTCTGTGGTGAGGGAAGGTGAGGGGAGATCTGTGTCTGTGGTGAGGGGAGGTGAGGGGAGATCTGTGTCTGTGGTGAGGGGAGGTGAGGGGAGATCTGTGTCTGTGGGAAGGGAAGGTGAGGGGAGATCTGTGTCTGTGGGAAGGGCAGAAGGCAGTGGAGTGGCTCCTGGTGTGGCTGGGCTAGCATGCTCAGGTGTCCTTGCACAGTCCTGACACCAGAAACCTGGCAGGGTTGGGTTTGCGCAGTTTCTTTTTCCATGTTCCAGAAGATAAATGTGTGGATGTATGGTAAGAGCATGCAGGTTCATTTCAGGGTATGGGGCAGCTTCCCTATGCTTCACCTGCAAGGTGCTGAGGGGAAAAGTCCTGCCCGGCTGAGTCTGAGTTGGGCTCCTTCTCTGATGTGTTTGGGAAACAGCTTTTCTTTCTCAGTTTGCCACGGTAGAAGCTGGTGGGTGACCAGGGTTCTGCACCACAGGTTGCCCCCATGACTGCTCCACTGCCTCTCATCACTTATCTCCCTTGAGTTTCCCTGAAACTGTTTGATTCCCTTAGTGGCTGATGTGAAACTGCACGTGAACCATGTCACCAGCCCTTTTAGCAGACCAGAACACTGTGGTTAATAAAGACCCCGTGCTAGCTTTGGAGAGCTCATGGGCCTGAACGGGAGCTGTTCCTCTCACCGCCCACATGCTGCTGTACACAGAGCAGAACAAAAGCGCTTGTTCTTACACCATCACCTCACCTCTACCCATAGCAGCAGCACAGTACTGCTCTGACAACACAGTGCTCTGCCTTTGCCTGGGCTCGGCGTACAAGCGCAAGGACAGAAACCTTCCAAGAGGCCAGGAATCCCAGGAGAGATCCCTCCAGGGTCGACTCAAGTCCCCCTTCAACACCATCAGAAACATGCAGCTCTGCAGCACAGGTGTGCACTGATCCTGTGGATTGCCCTGTGCTCATTCAGGTGTTCATGGCTAGTAGAACTCCAGACTGAGGGGTCTCACGGGTCTGTTCCTGGCCTTGGAGCCCCTTTGCAGCCTAAGCATCTCCTCACCCTTTGAGTAACGAACGGAACAGGGAAGGAATCTGTTCCTGTTTGTCTGCCCTAGGAATATTGAGTGAGTTTGTTCTGAAAATCTAAAATGAAATATGGGCTACTTCTAACATTAGACCTCGCAAGTTTTATTTTCTGAAGGAAATTAAAGCATGGTATCTGTGTAGAAGCTTTGTGAATGCTACCTACTTGCTGTTTCAAAGCGTTAAACACACTTCATAGCTATCTCTGTAATATTAGTTAATAGTGACTTTGATAATTGAACAAATTAATTGGTTTTTTCCATGGATTGGAATTGTTAGTGTGCTGCCTCTGCAATAACACATCTTGGGATTATTGGACGCTAATCCTGTCCTTTCCACACTATCCATAGCCGAGGGCAATTGCTTTAACTTTAGCATTTTAATTTCCTCTTTTGCAAAAAGAGCATTGGAAGCATTGCTCCCATTAAGCTTTTATTACCATAATTAGTCTCTTCCATAGTTTGTTCTTGACAGCAGAGCATTCTGCTGTTATGTGTCATTCTTCTGTGCTGAAGACTGTGTGTGGTAAACTTGTACTGATCCTGGGTGTTCTTAATAGTTAACACTGGTATTTTTCATGCATCTTGAAATTTGCTGGTTTTATTAACCACCACAAAATAGTGTTTTTAAAAATAATCTTGAACCATCATGCTGCCTTCTTGCTCCTGCCTAACCCTCGAATTGTGTAGGTGATTCTGGTCTCCATTTGCAAAGGTGAAACACTGTCACACGACATAGATTGAGATGAGTAATGCAAAGTTCTCTGCTAATTTAGTTAAGTTTGGAAAGCTTATAGAAAAAAATAAATATAAGTTATAATCCTGAAAACTTGGATTTTAAACATCACTGGCTGAAAATGTAAACTGTCTTAAAATCTTGTTATTGCAGGCAAAATGCCAGCCCCTGAGCAGACCTCAATGGTGGAGGAGGGGCTGCCACAGACAGCGCAGGAGACTTCCACGGGCCCAGGCATGGAACCAGAGACTACTGCCACAACCATTTTAGCTTCTGTAAAGGAACAGGTATCTGCCTCGTTTTCAGCAATTCATCAGTTCAGAGTGTGTGTGGAGTTAACTGCTGTCTCTTACAATGCTGGAGCAACCATTATTGTTTGTTTCTGTAGCATGTGACCCAGTGTCACTATAGTATATTTCGTGTATCAGTTTAAGAATCTAAATATAAGGGGTTCAGTTACCTGCATTAAACAGAAGCATCATTCTGGTATTCTGTATCCCTTGGAATGTCTGCACTGCTGTTGTAAGTTAGACTGGAAATGCAGGTTTAGTGTTAAGAAAGAAGAAAAGCTAGTGTAGAATTGATGCAACATTGGAATCAGTCCTTTTAAGTCCTGCAGAGCAAAGTGTTCAGTACACTGAAGTCCTGCACATACAGATTGACTATGATTAATTGTACTTTATTAAAAAATGGGCTTTAAACTCTGAGTTTGGTTTCAGTTACCAATACCAAGGTACTAATACATTTCAAATCTGCAGCACATTTATGGGTGTATATCTAAAGTGATAATTTCTATAGGAAAAATAAAATTGTGTTTGCAATCAAATTCAGCCTTAATTTGTAAAGATCATTGAAGTGGGAAAAATTGCAGTTCTACAAGGAAACACTCTAGTTAAAGTTTTTGTTCTTTTTTCTTTTTAAATTTAAAGAACACAAAGGGAGAAGGGATACTTTGGCTTTCATTGTATCATGAAATAACGATCATCTTTATTGACTTAATACACAAACCATAACATCTGAACTTCAGAATAAATCTGCTTTGCTGTCTCTGTTTTGGAACTTCCTTTAAGATGAATCAGGATTTAATTCAAGATGGTAGCCCTGAATGCAAACACTTGATATATTAGTTCTTATGTTGTCCCGTATTAGTATTTTTTTAAAAGGTGAGAATTAGGTTATATCTTCTTGAGATCAACAGTTTTCATACCCATAATACCTTTTGTTAAACAAAAATTTTCTGCAGGTTGATGAAATTTGAATCTTAATTTTCATGCCTAAATTAATAGTTTCAAAAGTAATTTAAGGTGACAATAGCAACCCTAACAATTTCTTAGTGGTGTTAAAATTAATATTCACATTTGCAGTGTGCAGGGTATCAATGCCAGAGGCTGTTGCAGTGTGAGAAGTCAGCCAGGAGTTACAGGAACCTTCAGTCCCTTCTCACCAAAGAGCAGTTTGCCTTGTGCCATCTTAACCTGTCACAAATGGCCATTAGGACTCACTTGCTTAAAGTATGTTTGTGGTGGCTTTTAGTTGGTCCATCTTATGTTGCAGTGCATAGAGAGTGTGCTCATGGTAGTGGCTGGTGAGCTGGTGAGCAGAGTGGTAAGTGTCAGAGCTGGGATCTCTAGGCAGGTATCCCACTGCCCAGGAAGGCTCTGTGCTGCCGCTGCAGCCGTGGTGGATCACATTGAGCGAGTGGTTGGGGCAGCGCTCTCTGAAACAGCTTCATACACTAGTGTGCAGTACAGGCATTTGTTAGTGTTCCTTTGCCTGCCCAAGCAATGCTTTTATCTTTTTATTAGTCCTAGAGAAAAAATGATAATGGAATATTTCTTTCTTTGGAAAAGGAGGTTAAAACCTCTTTCGCTTTCCGTTTATAAAAAGACTATTAAATATGTGGGCTATTGCATAACTAAATTCTGATGAAAGCTAAAAAAATTTTATTTGTCATTAATTGTTAGAGTTACACAAACTTCAGAACTGGAGCCTTACTGTGAAATGTACAGACACATAACATGAGTGCGAGGGGAGGAAGATGTAAATTGTCCTTCACTCTTGGAAGTGATAATATGAAAGAATTAAGAGCTGAACTGTTGCTTTCTGGTATTTTTTCTGTTGATAATAATTATGGACACTGACATGTTCAACACCCTTCCTGTGTGGCAGGAAGCCCAGAACAGAATATTTTCCAGTGAAGTTCTTTATTAAGCTTGAACAGAAACTGCTACACTGTTTGCTGTTTCCTTTGCTGCAGGAATTGCTGCGAGGTGCAGCAGGTCAGTGTTTGTAAAATAGAACTGCCACACCCTGGCCCAAGTACTTCAGAAACACTACAGTGAAAACACAATCAAGAAAAGCCTTTATTATTACTTGTCAAATTGGGCAAGATTTTAGCTTAATAAAAACTTCTAAAAATACTACAGTAGTTCTAAGATAGATAAATGTATTGAATTACTTTAAGCTTTCTGCCATGGCTGTGAGATGATAGTTACAATTATATAAAAAGTTGCACTAATTAGCCAATGAACCCTACAAGCTGCGTCTGAATAAACTTTCCATTTGCTTCCGCTTGTGTTCTTTTCCTAGGACAGCAAAACAGTTTAAAGCAACTATTTTACCAAACTGGAGTGTGTCCTCTGAAGTCTGATCAGTCTCTCATTGAGGCAGGTGTCAGTCAGCTGGGTCAATCTTCCTTGGTCATATTTTAGGAAATGAACACTTCGATTCACTCATAGTGTTATAGAATAACACAAGCAGAACAGGTGTAACCTGGGAAGAAATTTAGATCACTACAGCTTTTTGCTTTTGTGACAAAGATCAAGGTCTGTTCTAAAGTGAAAATATTTTTTGTTAGTATAAATCCCAACAGTGCCACCACAATTGGTTTTGGCTGGGCAGGGGGACAGTTCTGTCATGGTTTACTTTGAGTACTCTGTTTGTGGGAGCACAGGTGGGTGTGCTTTTGAATCATAATCAGGGAGGGACTGACTCATACTGGTATATGTTATATCTCTAGTTGGTGGCCTGCTGAGCCACTGAGGCATTCTCAAGTCCATGAGGCCAGATGGGATTCCCTGAGGGCACTGAGGGAGCTGCGGAATAGCTCACCCAACCACTCCCCATTATTTGTCATCAGTCCTGGCTCACTGGGAGGTTCCAGATGACCGAAGGTGCCAGTGTGATGCCCATCCATGCTCTTCCAAGAAGAGTTAGAAGGAGGATTTGGGGAATTACAGGCCTGTCAGCCTGACCTCAGTGCCCAGGAAGGTTATGGAACAGATCGTCTTGAGTGCGGTCACACGGCACATACAGGACAGCCAGGGGATGGGGCATAGCCAGAATGGGTTTAGGAAGAGCAGGTCCTGCTTGAGCAACCTGATCTCCTGCTATGGCAAGGTGAACCCACTCAGCAGATGAGGGGAAGGCTGTGGATGTGTCTGCCTGGAGTCCAGCAGAGCCTTTGATACTGTCTCCCACACCATTCTCCCGGAGCAAGAGGCAGCCCATGGCTTGGACAGGTGCACTGTTTGCTGGGTTCAGAACTGGCTGCGTGGCCAGGCCCAGAGGGTGTGGTGATGAATGGAATTCCTTCCAGCTAGGGTTGGCCACCAGTGGTGTCCCCAGGGCTCAGTATTGGGGCCAGTCCTGTTCAATATCTTTATCAGTGATTGGGATGAGGGGATTGAGTGCACCCTCAGTAAATTTGTGGATGACACCAAGTTGGGCGGGATTGTTGATCTGCTTGCAGGTAGGAAGGTTAGGAAGGCTGTGCAGAGGGCTCTGGACAGGCTGGATTGATGGGCCAAGGACAAGTAAATGAGGTTCAATAACGGGAAGTGCTGGGTCCTGCATTTGGATGACAACAACTCCCTGCAGTGCTCCAGGCTGGGGACAGAGCGGCTGGAAAGCTGCCTGGGAAAGTACCTGGGGTGACAGTGGCTGAACGTGAGCCCAAGTGAGCAAGAAGGCTGAGGGCACCTGGCCCATATCAAAACTTTGTGTGGCCATCAGGACTAGGGCAGTGCCCCATCCCCTGTGCTGGTACTGCTGAGGCATCTCCATTTCTGAGGTCAGTTTTGGGTGCCTCAACGTAAGAAAGACATTGAGGGCCTGGAGCATGTCCAGGGAAGGGAACGGAGCTGGGGAAGGGGCTGAAGCACCAGAAGCAGCTGAGGAAGCTAGGGGAGGCTCAGCCTGGAGCAAAGGAGGCTCAGGGGGGACCCTCGTGGCTCTGCACAAGTCCCTGACAGGAGGGGGCAGCCAGAGGGGATCAGGCTCATTCCCAGGGAACAGGGACAGGAGGAGAGGGAACAGCCTCAGGCTGGGCCGGGGGAGGTCAGGTTGGACATCAGGAGGAATATCCTCATGGAAAGGGTGGTCAGGCACTGGAAGGGGCTGCCAAGGGAGGTGATGGAGTCCCATCCCTGGAGGTGTCTGAGGAATTTCTGGACGTGGCACTCAGTGCTCTGGGCTGGTGACAAGATGGGGATTGGACACAGGCTGAACTCAATGGTCCTGGGGAGTTCTGAATCCTGCATAGAAGTTTAGTTGAGTTCTGTAGGGAGTCTCTTATCCACGTTAAAAGTAAATTGAGTATTTTCATACTAAAATAACAACTTGTTAAAAATTGTAGGGCCAGCATGGTAGCAGTAACTTTTGGGGGGGGGGTGGGGTTGGAATGTAGGGCAGCTAATTGCCAACTGCTCCTTGTAGGTTTATGGAATCACTGCTATTTTCTGTGTGAAACCGTATACTGCTGGATTTTGAATGAACTGCTGCTGAATTGACAAGATTAAATGGGATCATTTGGAATTGTGAATTTCATGCTTAGCACATTAGTTTTCAGTGGTTGGGCTGAGAAGAGGTCTTGCAGGAAAAGCCACTCATCAATGCAGTTTTCAGTAGTAACTGGAATATGCTGATGTTAATGTCTTTGCTAAGACAGAAGTATTTGCAGCAGTGGCTGTTTTTTTAGTTTGTTCTTTGGTCTAGCTGTTTGTGACACTCAGAGATGGGCAACTTTTCACCTTTCCTTTAGTAAATGGGTGGCAGAATAAGAACGATTGAATATGCTTTCAGATGGATAATAATACATCTCTTGGGTTTCTCTATGTGTTTTTCTAGAAGTGTTGTTTGTTCAAGACTTCAGCAAAATCTTTTCCTTTTGGATAAGTATATTGAACTGTATCATATAAGTAGAGAATGTGCACTTTGCTTTTTTCCTTCATTATTACGTACAAATTTTTTGCATCATTTTGGAGATATTTTTAATAGCATTTGGGAGCAGGGAGCAAACCTCTACGTTTTTCAGAGGGAAATAGAAGGAAGAATGCATTCTGCCTATTTTTTATTGCATGTTAAAATATCTTTAGTAGAATGAGAACTATTGATATTAAGTCCTGGAGATTTCCTTACAGTTCAGATATGTAGTGCTGTACATTCAGTACTGTGTAGGCATGTCACTTCATGGAGATACCTGAAAAGAGATTTACTAAATGTTCTTCCAGTAATTGGGCACAAACTTATCACAGTCTCACTTTGAAATTCTGATTTGCACGCATCTAGTGATCAGTTAGGTGATAAATGTGTGGCAGTTCTGAATTGAAGGCAGTACTTTTTGTTAAATGGACTCCCAAGTTTGGCATGAGTGAAACAAAAATCTTGGTCAACATTTTGTGAATGGCTGGAAGAACTGGGGGTTTTTTCCAACTCTCTTAATATTGTGTTCAGTTGCATAGGTCACTCTTGTCTATTTAATCCTAAGAACTTTGAGGTTTAGAGTTCCTGCTGTTTAGCAGCATTTTTAGTTTCAGTGAGTCAAGTCTGAGATGTCAACTTCCTAAAGGTCTTATTCTAGGACAAAATAAATGCCACTCCTGTCTCAGGTGAAATAGCTAGCTCATTTCCTTAATCAAAATTCTCTGTACTCCTTTATCCATATGGTGACCTAGAAGTTAATTTTCCTTTGTCCTGTGTACTGTTAGGCTTCAGAGGAGAAACTCTCCTTGAAAAAGAGCCTATCTGAAACTGTGGGTGCCTCTGAAATGTACTGGAGTATTGACACCTTTTGTAGCACACACAGTTTAGATTATCAGCTTGTCTGCTCAGCAGCGGCTGAGCCCTGGTCCCCAGCTGGCAGAGCAGGAGCCTCAGCTCCAGCGCTGACTTAAGCTGCCCGAGCATTGTCACAAAGCTTTCAGAGAGGATGTGTCAGAGGCAGTCCGGGAATGCCTCCAGTGCCATTCTTCCCTCCTGCCACTGGCAACAGTAAGCTTTCTATAAAATGCTGAAATTTTGATCCCTCATCAGCTAGAGCAGCACTAAACTGTTGTACCAGACTAGTGAACAATGCACGCATAAAAGTATTAAGGGCTTTAATGGTCTGCTGCTGTTGAATACAGAATAAGTGTGATCAGCCAGTAATTGTAGCTGTGTCATCTCACATCCTGTAATCTGTGATTCTCTCTACACTGTCCAATTTTTTATCTTTTGTCTTCTATTTTTGAAGATACTGAGATACTGAAAGCATGCAAATGCAGTTGTGTGTGTGAGTAAACTTAATTTTTACAGAAAATATTAAAGTTACTCTGATGTTGTTAGATATAAGTACAGGCTTTTTCTGCAATAGATTCTGGTAGACAATTTAAATGCTGGGTCACTACAGTATGATATCCATTTTGGAAAATACAGTATTCAGTGTGGGTTTAAGTAGTCAGTTGCTTGATCTAGCTCTGAATTATAGCAGTTGGAAACAGAGGACTCTGCACAGAGCAGTGCAAGAGGCTTATATGAAGGAAGGTGTAAATCAACTTCGGTTTTGTTTGTCCTCTTCTTTGTTGCACATTTTTATCATGAAAATATCCAAAACATAATAGCCTTTTCTGTAGCACTGTGTGAACTTTCACAGGTAATGGAAGTTGTGTGGCTCTGCACTGTGGTTGCAGTTGAATAAGAAATAGTAAATGCAAGGTAAAAATAGTCCTCTCAAATGTAGGCTACACTTTCTTAGATGAGCAACTTGAGCTGTTGAAAGAGGCTCAGCTCAATTGTTCAACAGACAACACTTTGTGATTAGAACACATTTCATAGTTCAGCTTACAACTACCTTCATAATATTTCATAGACAGTGACATTTGGCATTTGAAGCAACTTAGCATATCCCAGTGTTACTGCAACTAGGAGTACCAGCCCATCCTAGCCCAGTTTTCTGCCACAGCAGCCACTGAGAACTGGTCAAGTCAAGAAGCTGCAAGAGATGCCTTTGTTTATTAGAGGCATTGTCTCCCTCTGATGTCCAGCTGCCCGATCTTGGTCTGGCTAGCCAGGCATGAACCATTCAAAAGGAATCTGTGACTTCTCTTTGCTGCTTGTGCAGTTGCTGCTGATTCTTCCAGAGCTGTCACTAGAAAACCTTTTGCTAGCCACCTGGGCCACTGTTTGTTTAAAGTTGTCTGTGTTTTTCCAGAGGTGTTCAAATCACAACAGGGCAGGAAGAAAGTAATTTTTATTTTTTGATGTGGTGAATGTAGATTCCTCATTCACTTCCATGTTACTGAGGGATAAAAGTTCCTCGTTAAATGAAATGCAGTTGAATCTGCAACATGGTATCATGATAGGATACAGATGGCACAGAATTGCCCTTAAACCCTTTTATTATCCAAAGCCCGCAACAGGACAATGGCAGTCTTCATGGTCAGTTGTGCAAACAGCATTCCCATTAATTACTTGTTTTCAAATATTTGCTGACAAGAGCCCAGCACAGTGTGTTGGTGGTTGTTGTCCCTTGCCCCAGAGCCACCAACCTCTCAGAGATACTCAGCTTTCACATGGAAGGAGTATTCAGCTGTTGAGATTGGTATGACTGGCCTTGTCTGTACCTTGGTGCAGTGAAGTGTCGTCTCGAGTGAGATTTCTGCTTGGCATGTGGAGCTCACCCAGGAAGAGCGGTTGGTCACCTGGTGTGAGCACTACAACATCAGCAGAGGGTTTGGCCCTCCTCCAAAAACTTCAGCTTTCAAAAGGAAATTACACAGAGCTAAAATGTTCTGGGCTCTGGTTTTCACTCGTGGCAGCCTATCTGCCTGTCTGCCTGCAGTCAGTACAACTGCTTTCCAAAGTGAGCTGCTTTCTTGCCCTGTGTGTGTGCTTCCTGATCCAGAGCTGGAATTGTGGTTAAAGCTGTCTTTTATTGTAGTTTCGTAATAAGAATTATGGTCTGTGGCTTTGCAGTGGAATTTTAGGTTATGAGCATAAAACCTGCCGTTTGATAAGGTGATTAAATAGTTGATGCTAAAGAGGTTTATAGAATTACAGGTTGCTTTTTTCCCCTCAATGTGTGTTAAATAATTTTGAATAAAAGTAGTTCTGGCCAAGCCAGTGTAGTGTATCTGTCTGAGAAGATTTGTTTGGTCCTTGGGATGCAGTATGGCAGCGTGTTCTGTAATTTTGTCTGTGATTTTACTACATGCTTCCCACATAGATATTCTGCTGCTAATGCTAATAAGCTTATGAAGAGTTGTGTTTGAGTTCTGCAGCCATTTTGTCAGTAGTCAGTGCTGTAGGATTCAGTGAGTTGTGATTTGTGCCCAGGGCAGCAGCTCCTCTGTGTTGGGAGCATCCTGTTTGAGGAGTGAGCTCTCCCACTGCTCCCAGAGAAGCTGGATAGGGAAGCAAATTCCAATAGAGTCCTGTCAAAACTAGTGTGCTGTCTGATAGATACACATTATGGGGGTATGTCCATTCAGAGTGGTATAAAATTTCACTATAAGGAAGCATAAACTAGAAAGGTGATCAATTTAGGGTTGGTTAGGACTTAGTTTTCTATAATAATAATACAATTTAAGCTAAAAGAAGAAAGTTTTAAAGCGTGAGGTATTCTAGCTGTAAAAAAGATGGTAGCTCTGAAACTATCCATCTTGTGTATTTAGGCAGGTATTTAAGACATATCACCTGCTGCAGATATCAAATTTAAGAAGGCGTATACAAAAGTCAGCACTCATTGTTTCGAAGTTTGTAAACTGCTGCTTCATTGGACTCCCAGGCTGCTCACGCCAGAATGTACTCCAACTAGAAAATAGAGCTGGATTTTTTTTTCTTACTATGCTTGCACTTGCAAAAGCACGTTAGATCTTCCTAAGCATCAGAGTGATTTAAAACTGGCAGATGAGTTGCGGGCCTCTTCCCCCTCTGCTGTTCAGTGCACTGTGCAGTTTGTGGCTTCCTGGTCAACACCAAAATAAAGTGAGGAACAGTGTAAACAGACAGATGATGGTGTTCCCAACTCAGCAGTGCAGGTGCCTCTGAAGTGACCAAATGAGGCTTGGTGGCTTTTCCTTTTATTTCTCCTTATTTCAGTTTTTCTGATAGAATATGAGTGAGTTTTGCTTTTAAATGTAGTTTAAATAAATGAAGTAAAATTTATTGCTCTGTTGTCCATTTATGTCATTCACCTCTTCTACTCTCAAGAAAAATAGAAGTATAGTTCTTCTGTTTTAACTGCCTTTGAATTTTTGTAGTGTGGGCAAAAAATTTTTATTTAAATGGGCAATTTATTACTTGAGATGTTATGCAGCAAGACGTTTTCTAGAATAATGTGTTCATTTATGTCTCTATCTGTAATGGAAAGGGAAATTAATAGAGATTGGTTGAATGGAAGCAATTAATGGCTAGCATGTTTTATTTTATTCATCTAATTAAAAGATCAGTAAATAACAGATTCAGATTTGCAGTTTGCATCTACGACATTGCTCTTTTAATATTGGTTTAATAGTAAGGAACACAAAACAGCTTTAAATATATGCTAAATATTTTATATTATTTCTGCATACAAGGAGCACAGTATTGTTTATTTTGCAGGTTTGTATTTGTTACATGCTGTATAATACAGCATCATTTACTCGTGAAGAAGCTTGTCTGGCTGACATTTGCTCCAAAATTTGCAGAACTTCAGCATCTGAACGGAATTTTTTTTTTTTTTTTTTTTTTAAATCACAGCATTCCCCGCTAACATATGAATGACCATCTGGAGAAATCAGCTTTTAGATGGATGTATTATCTATATTCTGACTTAGAACTGGAAAATAAGCTATCATTTATAAACTGCTTTGACTTTCTTTACTTTATAAATTTCTTCAACTTTGTTCACTTAATAGACATCTTAGTATTTTCTCTCCAAAAGACAGACTGTCCTAATGAGCTGACTGGGTGCACGTGTACTGTTGTGGTATAACATGGAGCTGAATCGAGCCAAGCCTTGATGTCATACTGTGACCACTGGGTCTCTGTGTCGTACAAACCTTTGGGTGTTATCCGGGCTTTCTAGTCCAGACACAGGCCTATGAGGTTCGTGATGGTCCATGGGTTATCATGTTCATGAGACTCTTCATTTCAGGTCTCAGGATTAAAACAATTTAGCTGTGGAATTCAATCTAAAAGCAGATTTTAATTAAATCCAAGTTTAAAACATGTCCAAAATGCTTTTTCATACCTGAGCATCCACTGTGTCAAGTTTTTCTAATACTGAGGCTTGACAGCAATGCCAGCTGTTGTGGAAGGGGTGTCCCAGAGGAGGCTGAGGGCCACAGCTCCTTCCCATAACTTCAGCATATTCTGCTCTGTTCTTTGAGTAGAGCAATAGTAGAAAAGCTCTGTGGATGCTCGTGTCCTGAGGCAGTGCTGGGAGAGCTCCATGTCCTGGATGCAAACCCACTTTTGCTGCAAAATTTGGGATGTTAGGGTGTTTATTCAGTTTGGTTAGTGAGTTCTCAGAAATGTTTGGAAATGTCCGCAATCCCTTGTATCCTCTGGGAAGGGCAGTCAGCTGTGTGTGTGTAACAGCCAGTTCAGTGTAGTGGGCTCAGATCAGACCTTCAGAAGTAGCTTTTTCAGTTTTGTCATCTAATCTAGTCATTTTGGCAGTAGGGCAGCTGCTGTTTGCCCTGGGCCTCAGCTGCCTGCCTGATGGTATAGGTACTAACTAGCCTTCTTTTGGGGAGTTCTTGGAGGGGATCTCATTGTGTTGTTGGTAGAAAAATCTTTATCTCAACTTCTTAGAATAGCTTTTCCCTACACTTACTCTGAGCCCCTGTTGTTAGTCCAAGTCTCCTGTGCACTGTGGAAGCTCTTGGGGTTGGAGCGGGGAGCAGAGGCCCCTGCGGAGTGCTGGGAGCTGTGGGACACTGCTGAAGCACCCTTCATCTTACTGAAAAGGGGCGCAAGCTGCAGGGAGTGGAGAGTGGTTCATGAAAGGGAAGTGGTTCAGCCCCATTCCATGTGATGTAGGGTGTGAAGGAGCAGTTTGCAGGAGCTGTTATCCCTGGCTCACATGCAGCTGCTGGGCAATACCATTACATGAGTCACACACGGGAGAAACCTCACTCACATGGGAGAAACCTCATCAGTAATTTGAGCTTTCAAGTCAAAGGAGTGCGCTGTGTTACACTTGACTTGTATATAAGACTTGCTTTGTGCTTCATCAGATTGCTAAATATTGGTGGCCATCTATTTTTGTATGGTTTACCTAAGCTTCAGAGGGTTTACAGTATCAGTTTGAAAAATAATGCAATTGCGCAACAGAACCCTTTTCTCTGGTCAATAAAAGCTAACTGAGGAGAAAAACACCCTCAATATCCTTTGATGTGACATAGTCTGGATTTCAGAGTGCTATAGAAAATGGTCCAGATTTCAGTAACACCCATCCTGTGCAGCACTGGTATTTCCCACATCTTCCTTGCAGCATTTCGTTCCAAAAGCCTGTTACAAAGGCTGAAGAAGTTTGGTACCCTTGACCAAGAAATACAAAAAAAGCTGAACTCAGAAAAGGTGAAATAGTACATCTCTACACTCAGCCAGTTTGAAGTTATAAATCTTAAGGTTTCCAGCTACAGTCAGAATGTAGGATACCTTAGGATTTGAAGGTTTGTGATTGGAAAGGTTAGGATACGATATTTTCCGGTTTCCTTGTTTATAGATGAAATTGAAGACTGACTTTATAGGCACTGATTTTGTTGGACTGTGGTAACATAAGAAGACACAAAAATTTTAATTGCAGGAGGAATAAAACCCAAGAGTGCTTAAACATGTTTTCTTTCTGTAACAGGTGATAAATCAATATTTGCATGAATCACTGATTTAAAGAACCATTAAATTTCCACTTTTCTAGTTTATTCCCCTAAGGAAGAGTCAAAACACAACTGTGATGAATCAGTGATTGTTTCAGAGTTAATCCACACCCATTTTTTAACATCAAGAATGCTTTTCTTTTTATTTTGGAATTTCAGGAGCTTCAATTTCAAAGACTTACCAGAGAACTGGAAGTGGAAAGGCAAATTGTGGCTAATCAGCTAGAGAGATGTAGGCTTGGAGCAGAGTCACCAAGTATCGCCAGCACAAGGTACAGGTCCTGATGACTTTACTTTCATTTGTCCCATAAATTAAAGGCTTTTTAGTGGTGCTTATGTCCTCTATACATATATTTTCACTGATAGCTGCTCACCTCTATTAATATCTGACAAATTAAAAAAATGCAGATTTGCTGGAAAGAGTTATGGGACAGTTTCAAGAGGCCTCTCTAATGATTACATTTTCAATGGAGTGTATGTAAAGCTTTAATTTCTCTTTAAACATGTTGAATTTTACCTTTTTAGATTCATCCCAGGAGACATACAATAGACTTACACGTATTTGAATCAAAGTAACAGTGCTAGTTAAATACAGTAATCCAGGTTTTTTTTTTTCCTAAATTTTTCTAAATTAACTATCCAATTTCATTCAGCTTTTCTGAAACACTGTCTGTTGTTACATGTGTTTTCAGTGCCGGTGCACTCTCAGCTCTGGCTGTGCATGAGGCTGGGGTTGCCAAGGGTGTTCTGCTGCCCCCAGTGCTGTGTTCCCATGCCCAGCTGGTCAGGCTGGCTTGGGAGTCTCAGTTGTTCCTTGGCACTGGGTTGCAAAATGAAGTAGCATCCATCAGTATGACTGACTATGTCCAGGTGTAGTATTCCAGACACTTTCTGAATTCACACCTAGAGAATTAGTGCTTTCCAGGGTCACCTGGAAAGCACCAGTGAGTCCCAGGACTACCTGTTTTTGGTGGCAGTGCTGGTTAATTTGTTGGGGGGGAACATAGGATTGCTTAGGTTCCTGGCACAGGGTCTGGCAGAGTGGGTAGAAGAATCAGCTGTATTGGTGAATTCAAGAAGATAGCTGTTAGAAAAGTTGAAGACTGAAAATTACCGCATTTACTTAAAATACTTGTGAAAATGTCTACTTATCTGTCTCAACAAGAAAAGCAAAATACTGATTTTCCTGGTTTCCAGTTGCTTGTAAGGTTTAATACAAGTTTATGGAGTTTAGTATATGGCATTTTATTAGAGAAATCCCCCTGTACTAAGAATTTAAAGTTACACAAAGTTTTATACCCTGCATATAGTTGTAAATGTGTTGTTGATGTAGATATTTAAAATGGAAGCTAAAGGACAAGTAAAACAACACATTCAGTCTGTAGGGGTGCTTGAGTCTCGCTGGCAGCTCTGCCTGAGCAACACACCCGGATTGCTGGGAACAGCCCGTTGCTGCTCCTGCCTCACAGCACAGATGTATTCCAATGATGGAGGCATAGCCAAGTAGTGAACTAAAATACTACAGGAATATGTGTGAAGTACATACATTTTAAACAGAATTATATTTTTAGCTTTTTACAGCTTTTCACCATTTTACAAATATTTAATAAATAATACTTAATTTTTTTCATCTGTTGTCTTTTTTTGATGACAACAGCAGTATAGCCAAGCAGGAAGGTAGGCGATGGAAATCACTGCTTTTCTCTCAAGTGGTGCTGTTTAAACCAGAAATACTTTTCACCTTATGGAGTACTTGCAAAGATAGTAGGTTTAAACTGTTTCATGTCATGCAAAACCTGTGAAAGATGCACTGGGGGTTGACCTGTCCAGTCAAGGAACTATAATTGTGTTTACGTCATTTTTAAAAAAATAGCAAACTGCTTAACAAAATCAGAAGTCTGCAATTTCCCTAAATGCCAGTGTTATTCCTGAAGCCTTGCTGTCCTGTGCACAGGTGCTGGATGGGACCTGGCTGGGGCCTCCACCAGCCTCTTCTACCTTAGCAGAGTGGCACAGCCACGTTAGTGAGAGGGATGCTGGCCCCTGCTCTAACCTGGAAATCCAAAGCTGGAAAGTGTTTGTTTGAGAGCTGCCACATGAAAATGTAAAGTAGTGCTGGTGGTCCTTAGTGTGTTCTGTCTCTAAATGACTTAATGCTAAACCTTTTCCATTTATCAGATTTTTATTTTTTCCAGATTGGCAGGTGCTTCAATTTTGTGTCTAAGATAACTTTGAACTAAAGGAGTGAAATGGCAAAGAAAAGGTGTGAAATTAAGAAAGGGGCAAAACTAAAAAAACTACCAAACAACAAAAAAATCAAATTAATCAAAACCTCAAACCAAAAAAACCCAATCCAAATCCTTAGAAATGCAAGTGAGGAAAAAAATCAAAAGGGTCAAAAAAAAAAAAAAAAAAAAGCATAGATGGATTTCAGCACAGTTTGTATGCATGCTCCATCTCCAGTTACCAAATATTTGTGTTACTGTCATATTTGTCTCTATCTTCTCTAATTGAAACTGTACATCATACCAAGCTGTTACGATATTTCTGATAGAGGAGTATCTCTGCGTGTCTACTCTACTAACCTAATTCTTTTTCAAGGATAGTAGTGGGCTAAAATGTAGCATTTTCCGAAGGGCAGCTCACCACGTGGGCACTCTTTGGATATCTTACTTGCTACTGTCTGGAAGAGACAGCATTGCAGTTAATTCCAGCAGCAGCTCAGCGTGGGCATTGCAGTATGTCCCCACAGTGGCTTTTAAACAGTGGAATGAAATGCGCTGGACTTACTGCTCAAAGCTGAAAGATTTGCTGTCTTCAAAACATTGCACCTGCTAGGTGACAAAATCAGGTGATGATATCAGTAGGTGATGTATGCTGGACCTGTTCCAAAATCATTTAATAAGAGTCAAGGTAAATGCTTGACCAGTTGAAGTATTGACGAAGCAGCTTTCTTCATGTGACCCACGGTCAGAGCAGCCTTTTTCATTCCTACATTCCGTACCTGTAAAGGAAGTTCAAGTAATAAGGTATGTTGGGCAGGGACGTGCTCCAGGTAACAGTCTTGTGTATGTGACAATAAAGTATTTGTGTGTATTCAGTGTGTGTGTTACCATTGCCAGAAACGCTGAGCCATGTTGCCTCGGTGTAGGGAATTGAGTTTCCAGAAAGTCTGAGGAACAGAGTAAAGGGCAAGAGTGGAAAACTTGGTATTTAGGTAGCGTGAGAATTCTGTGGCCAGAGGTTGACTTTAAGACACTTGAAGCCTACATTAGAATTCTCCTTTTTCCTGAAGTCTCATTGTAATTCTAGTTCAGTTTGTGCTAGCATGTGTCTTTAGCACTCTTATACAAATATTTTGTTTCCAAAAAGGTTCCTAAATGGTTGACTTCATTTTAGGAACCAAGTATCTTGTGCTGTTCAGTTGCTGAGCTAGTTTTCTGTAATTAGTAGCTGTGGTAGAAAGAAGTAAAATAAAAAAATCATTTAGAAATTGCTACATCTTACCCAAAATCATAGTCTCATGCTGATATTTAGGCACAATAAAATCTGATGGACTTGCCTGTTTTTCCTTTAAAGAGCTTTTAGTTTAGAAAATAGCTTATAATCACTGCAAAAAACAACATATTATTCAAAGTTTGATATTTTATATTTAGAGTAAGGAAATACATTTTCCCATAAAAATATTTAGAATATAACATATGGATGAATTCTGCATTTGTCTGCAGAGGTGGTCGTGCATCAATACTACTGTCAGCATGGGAAAGCACATGCTCGGTGGAAGGACAAAAGGGTAAAGATAGTTTGATAAAAAGTCATTATTGGAAAAATGCAGGAGAAGGTTGGATTTTGTACTGATACCAGACACCTGCTTGGTCTGTGCAGTAGTTGGCTCTGAAGGCATCTCTCTAACCTGGACAGTGTGACATCTGTCTGCTCCTCACTCTCAGAATTGTAGCTGTGTGTCAGGTGGTTTGACTTGTTCTGTATGAAGGACCGGAATTCTCTCTGGAAAACTGGAAACTGAAGAAACAGTGAAAAAAATGAACAGAAACAGACCTATGATTTTTGAACTGCTTTACATGTAGAAGCCAGATGCTCTAGAGTGGTGATCCCCAAACCTCCTTTGCTGGACCCTGCCCCGAGCAGTGACTGCTCCTGTCTGAACAGAATGTTTGGTGCTGGTGGTACACAGATGTCTGTGGGCTGTGTATGCTGGTTGTGCTGTGCTGCTGGTGGCACACACTGGTGTGGGCTGTTACCGACATCATGGCACCTTAAACAGGAATTGTGTGTCATAAGTCATGCTCTCACCTGTCCTGTTGCAGACAGGTTATGCTGCTTGGTGCTGTGACGTACAGTAAGTTACAGTAAATAATTCCCACTGACTAATAGAAAATTGAACTTGATAACCCATGGTTTGGTTGTCCGGTGTAAAGCACTGCAGAGTGGTATCGACATGGACTATTGACATTTTTTCTGCTGGGGGGGGGGGTTTGTACAGTTTTCTATGATTAATTAAAAATACAATAAAAAGCCCAAACTAACCACATGGTTCATTTGTGTGATAATTTTTTTTTCTTTCTGCAGCTCTACTGAGAAGTCATTTCCTTGGAGATCCTCAGGTATTATCTTTTATGTACAATTTGCTTTAAGCCCAAGTAGATTTATATTCTTGGCA